>NC_081352.1:34475711-34614381 GCF_029784015.1 Lycium ferocissimum | reverse complement strand
AATGTCGAGGATGCTTTCCACATCGCAGAGAACTTAGAGTTAGCAACCTTAGAGGAAATTGATTTGGACTTGATCTTCTCTGAAGTCATCTCGATGTTGTTAAACTTTGGTGATTGAAAAGTTGAGATAAGAGGTAGAGATTGTCCCACTGGGCGTGCCAGAATTTGTAGACAATAAAATTCGCGTCGAGAAGATATCGCAATAATTGTTGTATTTGATTTCAGAATATGAGTGTTACAATCTCTATGATTCCTCTGATTCGTCTTTTCAACAATAAATTCAAGGGCTTTTGAGCTCGATCTTCGAATCCCGATGGATTTGATTTTGACTTGGACTTAAATTCAAGGAACTTTTCGAGCTTGGTCTGAATTCGTCCGGATCTCTAGAACTTCTAGAGAAATACTTGAGTGCTTGAATGCTTTCGGCTTGTAGAGAAATTTGCGCGTTTGATCCATGAGCCTTCCCCCCGGCTTCTTGTTAGAATTCTCTCGTCCCTTTTACGAATTACGAGGCATATTTATAGTTGTAGGATGGAAGAGTTATGATAAGGACGAATTCCTTTCGGTCAATCAGATTTAAGCTGACATGACGATAGTTGATTGGCCGGAACATGTCACTTGTACACGTGGCGCATCCTTATTGGCCTTTAATTTGACTAGGCATGTTGAATCATTTTGACACGTGTCATGACCCTATAGGCTCCTTTGTTTGACTTGGCATGCCACGTCATTTGACACGTGGCACCAAAGTGGGCCTCATGGAAGATGACATCTTGGGCTTAGTAAAGTGGGCTCATCATTTACAGCCCAAATCGATGGACTAGCCCAGCCGTAATCGGACCATTAATTAAATCTGTATTAATTGGACTTAAATAATTAATCCAACTATACTTGTCCACAATATTTCTTTGCACTAATATATCTTGAATTTAATATAATCCAAATTTTCTGTGGGTTTAAATTTAATAAAATTTCATTGTCCACAACATGAATAGAGGAACTTGTTCATGCTGGGGATGGGATCCCATGCTCACATGCAATGACTTGCATATTCCCAATCCAGAACAGTTCATTAACAACTACTACCTCCGTTCACTTTTACTTGTCCACTTTTAACTTTGCACGTCTCTTAAGAATTAATAAATGAAGTATGTATTTTACTATAATGCCCTTATTAATTGGTGTATAGTCACATTGAACGTGGAGAATGATTTGGAAATGAGTAATTAATATTAAGGGTAAAACCAAAAAAAAAAAAAGAAGTTTGTCTTTCGATATGCTGAAGTGGACAAATAAAAGTGAAAATTTATTTTTAGTATAGTAAACAAGTAAAAGTGAAAAGAGGGAATATTACAGTTAAAAAAAAATGATAGCTATTTTCTCTTTGATAAGTGAAATTTCTTTTGCTAAAAATCAAGCGTCTGAAAGAACTATTGAAGTATATTAGGCATAAAAAGGTACTCCCTCCAGATAAAAAAAAAAAAAAAAAGTCCACTTAGCCATTTGCACACCCCTTAAGAAAATACTAACTCCTAGACAAAAATAGTTAATTTGACTAAACTACCCCTAATTAAATAGGCATTGGGATTTAATCATATAACACTTAATAGGGGCAACTATGGAAAAATAAAGTTAATTCTTTCTTGATTTGCTAAGTGGACTTTTTTTTTTATTCGGAGGGAGTACTATTAATTTCTTCATTCTCAACGGTACTACTCCCTCACGATTGTTGGAGAGTATATTGGAGAGTATAACAGATCATATTTGCTTGTACACAATTGCATATTGCACGTGCAAGAACAAATGAATATTCTACTATTTTGAGACATTGTTCTGTCAATCTAACCTCATGAAGACAACTTTTAGCTCAATTTCTGGTTGTAGCATAAATGTAAGTATCTAACAAATCAACAGAAATGTATAGACCATTTTAGAGCTGAATTTGTGAATGCAATTTGCTTTTCAAAAGATGCTTTTTCCAGTTTGATAAACGCCAAAATAGATAGATAAATAGCTTCACAGGTTTTAACATGTACGTACCTTTATTGGAATGGAGTGTTTAGCTTCTTTGAGAAGCTTGAATGATCTCTTTGACCTACTACAAGACCAAGTTAAACACTTTTGCTCTTTTAAATTATGGAGAATGGAATATCAAGCTTCCTTGAGAAGCTACTCATTTTATTTCACCATAACCAGTCTACGAAAATTGATTATACTGGAGAAAAGCTCTAAAGGGAAAAAGAAAAACTTGGAGTCCGTGTCTTTAAATGGAGGATATACATCTGATACTAGTATTTAAGGGGTCGTTTGGTAGCTTGTTAGGATTATACAGGTGTTAGTTATGCAGGGTTTAGTTATGCATAAATTATTTCTTGGGAAGTTGGTTTGTTATATTAAAAGTTAATAAATATTATATACTTCTTAAAATTAAAATATTTGTTTAAATTAAAATATTATTTATTTAAAAAATATTAAAATATTATAGTAAAATATTATATTAAAAATATATAAAAATAGGGTTTAGAAAAGGAAAGTATTTAAGTGGGGAATGATAAGGGTAATATTGTCATTTCAACTTTTTATTCATGTAGTAGTTATTCCATCTTCTACCCCGTATAAAATTATACATAGATTCCCTTATAACTTATACATGCATTAGGTATGTGGCTTTCTAAATTGCAAATCAAGCGTCGTACTAATTTTATACATGAATAACTTACTTCCTAACTAGCTACCAAACGGGGTATAAGTATGCAGAAATTAATACATGAATAAGGTATCTCTTTACTAGCTACCAAACATGGTATAAGTTAATGCAGAAATTAATACATGAATAACTTGTCTCTAGTCCAGCTACCAAAAAACCCCTAAATGTTGTTGCCTTTGTTTTTTTAAAATAATAATAATAATAATTGATTTTTGTGATTTTCTTATATGTAATTTCCTATTTGCCCTTTCTGAATTATTAGAAAAAATGTCTTTTTGTTTTAATTTTGAATAAATTAAAAAGATTATGGTGCAAATTACTAAAAGAGATAGAATAAGGTGTAAATCACAAAAGAACTTTAAGGGTGCAGATCGCAAATTACTCGGAGATATTTGTAATTTGTGCCCTCAAGGTATACACTCATTTGTGATTTAAACCTTATTCTAGTTTTTAAAATAATTTACACCCTAATCTCTTTAGTTTCTTGCAAAATACCAAAAATCACTTTCATTCAATTACTTATGAGGGGAAAATAGTCATGAAGAATTAATTAAAAAATATAATTTAAATTAAATTAATAACAGATCTATTCGTTCTTCCCCATCCAAAATATGAAGGCTAGACTCTCTCCAATTATTCCTACATTGGAAAACACATACTTCCAATATGAAAGTTGAAGCCTCCACCTTTCTTGAATTAGCTTGGATATTCTCTGGATTTTCAATATATTGTTGGCAAAAGAGAGATTTTGCATATTTTTAGATAAACCCATTGACAAAATATATGGTATGTTATAAATACACTGTGTTGTGGATGTCCATTCAAATATACTATCAACTGGATAAGCTTACAATTAAGCAGGCAACTTGCAAGTAATTCAAGCAGATAGCTTGCAAGTAGCTCAAGCAGGCAGCTTGCCAACAGCTTCCTGAAAAGCCTTGCAGCAGCTTCCTCAGGCTTGCAATCAAGCAGGCAGCTTGCAAGTAGCTCAAGCAGATAGCTTGCAAGTAGCTCAAGCAGGCAGCTTGCCAGCAGCTTCTGAAAAGCCTCGCAGCAGCTTCTTGAAAAGCCTCGTAGCTGCTTCTTTTCCTCTATAAATAGGATGTCAATTCAGTTCATTTATTTATCAGTTCAAAGTTGAATAATATATCAGTCTCTCGCTATATACTTGTCTCTGGTGTATTTACTTTATAGTCTTTATTTTATAACACGTTATTAGCACAAGACTCTGCCATCTCGAGCAAATACTTTAAAAGCTTCAAAGGTATTGCCTTTCTCTTTCTTAATTAATGTCAAATCTTTCTAAAGGTGAATTTGTTGCCCTGATATATCGGGCAAAAGCTACCTGTCTTGGGTGCTTGATGCTGAAATTCATCTTGATGAGATGGGTCTGGCAGACACCATCCAAAATAAAATCAGACATCACATCAAGACCGTGCCAAGGCAATGATATTCCTCCGCTATCACCTTGATGAGGGCTTGAAATTGGAATATCTCACTATTAAAGATCCTCTTATGCTGTGGAATAATTTAAAAGATAGATATGACCACCTGAAGATGGTCATTCTTCCACAAGCACGTTTTGATTGAATCCATTTAAGGCTACAGGATTTTAAATCTATCTATGAGTATAATTCCTCAATGTTTAGAATTATATCTCAGTTGAAATTATGTGGTGAAAATATCACTGATAATGATATGCTGGAGAAAACTTTCACCACTCTCTATGCCTCGAATGTGCTCCTGCAACAAAGAATATCAAGAGATGGGGTTCAAAAAGTATTCTGAACTAATTTCACTTCTTGTAGCCGAACAAATTAATGGGTTATTAATGAAAAATCATGAAAGCCGGTCTACTGGTTCTAGTCCATTCCTTGAAGTGAATGAGACTAACTTTCACCAAGCTAAGTGTGTAAAAGGTCGTGGCCCCAATCCTCGTCGTGGCCCTAGCAGTGGTCATGACCGTGGTCGAGGAAAAAGCTATAATCATGATGAACGCCTAGCACCAAATAAATCCCTTCAAAATAACGATGAAAAGCATGAAACTGTGCAAAGGAAAAACCCAGAAGATAAATGCCACAGATGTGGTGGTAAAGTGCATTGGTCACGTGCGACACTTGTTGAGCTTTATCAAGCCTCCCTAAAAAGGGCAGAAAAGAATGCTGAAGCAAATTTTATTTCTGAAGATAATGATGACTTCATGCATTTGGATGTAGATGATTACTTTGCTCTCCCAGAAATAGATCCTGTAATCATAGATGAATCTGTAGAAACTTAAATATTTTAATTCATGTTGTTTGTATAATCTATAGTATAATCATGTTAATACTTAAAGATAAGTCAGGTATTGTTTTAGTAATCTGGTTTGTACGGTTATGAGTAAGGTTGGGCGTTCGAGCCATCGGATTGGATATGAAATTTTCGGTTTGGATATTCGGTTTTCGGATTGAAGAAATTACAATCCAAATCCAATCCAAATAAGTTCGGATTGGATTGATATTTTAAGTTTGGTTTCAAATTATTCGGTTTGGATATTTCGTAGTTTCGATTTGACTCTTTGAGACTTAAGGCAAACTTATTAGGAACAAAATTCATATGTTAGTTCCACAGAGGTAAATCTAAATCATAATTGCTCAGTAAAAAAAAAAATCCTTCCAGTTCAAATTAGGATTAACAAATCCAAGTCATGTTCAACATAGTAAATTCATACCAAACAAAGCATTCTGGAAAAGTGAAAATGAATAAAATAAAATCTAAGTAGTCATCTGGAAAAATAACAAAGAACTCTTCCATGGGTGACACTAACGTGAGACTTTTGAGACTTGAGAAGTAAGAAACCCTATATTATATTTGATTTAGTAGAGAATTATATATTGGACTTAATATTTTAATGGGTAGGGCCTTAGGTACTAATCTATTGGACGTTTAGAAACTAGACTTATCAGTATTGGCACATATAATATACGTTGGGCTAGATTTAAGGTATAAAAAATTTGGATTTTCGGATATCCAAAAATCCGTAGTACTAAATCCATATCCAATCCGAAATCCATAAATTTTAAAAATAAAATCCGAAGTCCAATCCATAATCCAAATATCCAAACCAAATATTTAAAAAGTTTGGATTTCGGGTTGGCCCAAACTGTGCCCACCGCTAGTTATGAGTTAAGTCATGTTTTGCTTTAGTAATCTAGTTTGTACGGTTATGAGTCTTGTAAATCAAGTGTAAATCATGTTTTGGTAATAATATTTACTACAATGTCACTTTGTGTATATTTTTTCATTTTGAAGAAAATATGGACGTTCCTCAAATATTGTTTGGATCAATGATCGAAGATATTTGTGTGATTGAAAGTGGAACAATGCATGCCATATTCAAAGATAAGAAATATTTTGCTTACTTGCTTAGAAAAGGGAAAATGTTACTACAATTTCTGGTAATTCAAAACTAATTGAAGGCTCTGGAAGAGCTACTATATTTCTGCCTAAGGGGACAAAACATGTTAAAGAAGATGCATTGTTCTCTTCTAAATCCCCAAGAAACTTGTTGAGTTTCAAAGATATCCTTGGGAATGGGTATCATGTTGAGACATTAAATGAATGAATGTTGAATATCTTGGGTATGACCAAGAATGTATCCGGTCAGAAATATGTTTTGGAGAAATTACCAGCTTTGTCTTCTAGTCAGACATTATGCAGAAATTAGTACAGTTGAAGCACACTCTATCGTAAACCGTGTTTTCATCGATTCAAGTACTTTTGTGCTTTGGCATGACCGAATGGGTCATCCTGGATCAATGATGATGAGGCAAATCATTGAAAATTCAAATGGGCATCCACTTAAGAACCTGGAGATTCTTGAAAGTGGTGAATTTTCATGTGCTGCTTGTTGTCAAGGAAAATTGATAACAAGACCATCGCCAATAAAAGTTGGTATTGAATCTCCTGCCTTTCTAGAACTTATACATAGGGATATATGTGGACCTATTCACCCACCTTGTGGGTCATTTAGACATTTTATGGTCCTAATAGACGCATCTTCAAGGTGGTCCCATGTGTGCCTCTTATCATCTCGCAACCTGGCGTTTGCGAAATTATTGGCACAAATAATACACTTAAGGGAACAGTTCACAGATTATCCCATTAAGGCTATACGTCTCGATAATGCTGGAGAATTTACATCCCAAGCCTTTGATGATTACTGTTTATCAGTTGGGATAAAAGTTGAACATCCTCTGGCTCATGTTCATACTCAAAATGGCCTTGCTGAGTCATTTATTAAGCGCTTGCAATTAATAGCAAGACCACTACTTATGAAAACACGGTTGCCCACTACTGTATGGGGTCATGCTATCTTACATGCAGCATCGCTTATTCGTCTCAGACCGACTCATTATAATAAATACTCTCCGTCACAATTAGTATTTGGCCATGAACCAAATATTGCTCATCTTCGAATCTTTGGTTGTTGTATATGTGCCAGTTGCACCACAAAAGCGCACTAAGATGGGCCCCCAAAGAAGGTTAGGAATATATATTGGGTTTGAATCACCCTCTATTATCCGCTACCTTGAACCTTTGACGTGAGATTTATTCACTGCTCAATTGGCAGATTGTCGGTTTGATGAAACGAATTTCCCATAATTATGGGGAGAGAAAAAGGAAATCAAAAGAGAAATTGTGTGGAAATTTTCATCGCTCTCTCATTTTGATCCACATTCCCCTGTTTGTGAAATAGAGGTCCAGAAGATCATCCATTTGCAAAAAATAGCAAATCAGATGCCGGATGCATTTATTGATTTGAAAAGGATAACTAAGATGCATATTCCTGCAGAGAATGTGCCTATCCGAATTGATGTCCTAAAAGGAAAGTCTTCTAGTGTCATAGCTTCTGAATCCCATACATGTATGAAGTGTGGAAGACCATTGGGTTCCAAGGATAAAAATCCTAGAAAAAGAAGCATGAAAAATGATCAAAATGACACTAGAAAAGGATCTCACGGTGAGATTCAAGATCTGATTAATCCTGATATTCCTGAAGATATCAGTGAACCCGAGACTCAAGTGAATAAAGAACTATCATTAAGTTCTACTAGTGATGAGATAGATTTGAATCTATCAAAAATTGTGATGGATAATGTTTTTGCATATACTGTTGCATTGAACGTTATGAAAGACTATGAGGATTAGGAACCTCAATCTATCGAAGAATGTCGACGAAGATGTGAATGACCAAAATAGCAAGAGGCAGTTCAATCAGAATTGAACTCACTTGCTAAATGTGAGGTTTTTGGACCGCTAGTCCAAACGCCTGGTGGTGTAAAACCAGTTGGCCACAAATGGGCCTTTGTGTGAAAAAGAAATGAGAGAAATGAAATTGTGAGATACAAGGCACGCCTTGTTGCACAAGGATTCTCTCAAAAACCCTGTGTCGATTATGAAGAAACATATTCACCCGTTATGGATGGCATAACCTTTCGATATCTCATCAGTTTAGATGTACATGAAAATCTTGAAAACATCTAATGGATGTGGTTACAGCTTATCTTTGTGGCTCGCTTGATAATGAAATTTATATGAAAATTCCAAAAGGATTTAAAATGCTTGAAGCATTTAGTTCAAAGTCTCGGGAGATGTATTCAATCAGATTACAAAGATCATTATATGGTTTAAAACAATCAGGGCGCATGTGGTACAATCTCCTTAGTGAGTACTTGATAAATGAAGGTTATATAAATGATGTCATTTGTCCATGTGTTTTTATTAAGAAAATAAAATCAGAGTTTGTTATACTTGCTGTTTATGTTGATGACATAAATCTCATTAGAACTCCAGAAGAGCTCTAAAAGGCAATTGAATATTTAAAGAAAGAATTTGAAATGAAAGATCTTGGAAAGACAAAACTTTGTCTTGGTCTGCAAATTGAACATTTAGCAGACGGAGTCTTTATCCATCAATATGCCTATACTGAGAAAGTTTTAAAGCGATTTTACATAGACAACGCACATCCATTAAGTACTCTTATGGTTGTTCGCTCACTTGGAGTGAGTAAAGATCCATTCCGACCTCAAAAAGAGAATGAAGAGCTACTTGGTCCTGAAGTACCATATCTTAGTGCCATTGGTGCACTTATGTATCTTGCTAACGCTACAAGACCTGATATAGCGTTTTTACGTTAATTGAATATTTAAAGAAAGAATTTGAAATGAAAGATCTTGGAAAGACAAAACTTTGTCTTGGTCTGCAAATTGAACATGTAGCAGACGGAGTCTTTATCCATCAATCTGCCTATACTGAGAAAGTGTTAAAGCGATTTTACATGGACAATGCACATCCATTAAGTACTCCTATGGTTGTTCGCTCTCTTGAGATGAGTAAAGATCCATTTCCGACCTCAAGAAGAGAATAAAGAGCTATTTGGTCCTGAAGTACCATATCGTAGTGCCATTGGTGCACTTATGTATCTTGCTAACGCTACAAGACCTGATATAGCATTTTCTGTTAATTTGCTAGCAAGATATAGCTCTTCTCCTACACGGAGGCATTAGAACGGAATTAAGCATATACTGCGATAGCTAAAAGGTACTATTGATATAGGTCTGTTTTATGCTAAAAAACGAAAAGTACGCATCTTGTTGGTTATGCGGATACGGTTATTTATCCGATCCATATAAAGCTTGATCTCAAACAAAGCTATTTGTTTACATGCGGAGGTACTGCTATTTCATGACGATCTACAAAGCAGTCCATTGTTGCTACTTCTTCAAATCATGCTGAGATAATAGCTATTCATGAAGCAAGTAGAGAATGTGTGTGGTTGAGATCAGTGATAAATCTTATCAGAGGAAGATGTGGCCTGAAGTGTGATACCAAAAATACCCATAGTATTATATGAAGACAATGTTGCATGCATAGCTCAATTAAAGGGAGGATTCATAAAGGGAGACAGAACGAAACACATTTCACCAAAGTTATTTTTTGCACACGATCTCCAAAAGAATGGTGATATTGATGTACAACAAATTCGTTCAAGTGATAATCCTGCAGATTTGTTTACTAAATCTTTGCCGACTTCAACTTTTGAGAAGATGGTAAACAAGATTGGAATGCAAAGACTTAGACATCTGAATTGTGGTCTTCAGGGGGAGTAAACTATGCGCCGTACTCTTTTCCCCTTAACCAAGATTTTGTCCCATTGGGTTTTCCTGGTAAAGTTTTTAATGAGGCAACTTGTAATGCACATTACTAGATGTGTACTCTTTTTCGTTCACTTGGATTTTTCCCACTGGGTTTTTTCCTAGTAAGGTTTTAATGAGGCACAAATCTATTAATGAACATCTAAGGGAGAGTGTTATAAATACACCGTGTTGTGGATGTCCATTCAAATATACAGTCACCTGGATAAGCTTACAATTAAGCAAAGCAGCCTGCAAGTAGCTCAAGCAGACAACTTGCAAGTAGCTCAAACAAGCAGCTTGCCAACAGCTTCCTAAAAAGCCTTGCAAGGTTGCAATCAAGCAAGCAGGCAGCTTGCAAGTAGCTCAAGCTAGCTTGCAAGTAGCTCAAGCAGGCAGCTTGCCAGCAGCTTCTGAAAAGCCTCGCAACAGCTTCCTGAAAAGCCTCGCAGCTGCTTCTTGTCATCTATAAATAGGATGTCAATTCAGTTCATTTATAAATCAGTTCAGAATTTAATAATATATCAGTCTCTCTGTATATACTTGTCTCTGGTGTATTTACGTATAGTCTTTATTTTATAACAGGTGATAATAAATAGACCCCTTTTGGAGTTTTCGTAGCGTATCAAGTATGTTTATATAGAGAAGAATAGCTAATTTCAATTTCTCCCCCTTAATATTTTGCATTTCTTTCTCTTTCAAATATGATAATCTGAGCATTGGGACTTGTCTTCCTTCAACTACCATATGATGTTGGTAATGGCTTATACTTTAGGCTTGGTTTTAGGCTCACACATGCAGTGGCGGATCCAGGATTTTCATTCAGGGTATTCGGTAAAAAAAAAGAAGTTAAATATAATTTATTCAGGGTGTTCAAAAGTTAATACATGCACATAAATACAGAAAATTTACCCTATATATGCACTGTAATTTTTTACCGAGGGTGTTCGGGTGAACACCCTCAACAACATGTGCATCCGCTCCTGCACACATGGGAGAAGAACTTCGTGCATACAAAATAAATTTTAGGAAAATATTAGATGTATGCCCTCGTGAATAATTGAAGAAAGGGACTTTTCATGATTTTGCAAAGAATTAAGGAGATGAAGGTGCAAAACACTAAGAAGTTAGCAACTATGAAATTGTTTACATCAAATTTATGTTTCTTAAATTAATTTTATTCTACGTAAAGTTTAAAATATATTTAGGAGACTTTATAGTCAAAATAGAGTATATAAATAGAGATCTCATATAAATATAAATTGTGAGAAGAAATGTGAATTTCACCATGGACATTCCAAAATTCAACAATGATACAGTTTATCCTTGTTATTGCTTGGCAACAAGGGAAATATATTTATATAACAATACTACCCAGTCATTACATACTGATTTCTTAGGGACTTAGTCCCAAGGAGATCTTTAACAAAAATATTGATAGAAGAGAAAGGGGAACGCATAATACAAAATATTCCCTGTATCTCTGCCGACACCTGATGAACTGTTCTTAATCCAATGACCCAAAAGGCCACAAATTCGAAAATGAGGCTAATGCTAGAAACAAGACCACTAGTAGTTAGTAATCATCAGACATGTCCTCCTCAGACATGCCATCAGACAAATCCTCATCCCCACAAGCCTCAAATGAAAATTTCAAACCCGCCAGAGAGTCATGAGGGTACTTCACATCTTTTATCTGCCCCGAAATTCTACTACTCAGGACTTCGTTGAGGCTCACAAATTTGCACAGCCGCAGGTCAAGTGATACAAGATGAGGACAACTATCAAGAATAGCTTTGAGGCCTTTATTTGTCATGCTGTTGCCAATGAGTTGGAGATGGTGCAAGGTAGGCAGGTTTTTAGCAATAGCTAGAGCCTCTTCATTTCTTTCATCTTCTTTATCAGAGTCATCACCTGATCCCATATACAATGAGTTATTCAATACAAACGACTTCAACTGTGGGCAAGAGCATCCAAGAGCTTCAATGCCTTCTGTTGTGATGGCAGTGTGCGTCAGACTCAACTCCTCTAACAAAGGGAGCTTTTGAACTGCTTCAACCAACCCATCACATACCTTAAAATAGCAACATGCAATACTAAGCCTCTTCATTTTTCCTGATCTGGTGAACAAAAGTAGAAATGAATTAATGGATGTGCCTGGTGATTGAAACAATACCACCAAACACAATCACGCCTGGTACAGACGACTAGCGGAAGATATATAATAGTAGGAAAAAACTGAGTTTCAAATTTCAGTAAGCCACAGAATGGTTTTCCCTCTTCTTAAGAAGCGCTGAATGATCCAAAGGCAATAAGATCGATTATATTCCTTTATCTTACAAAAATCCACTGTAATTAGCAGGTAGACATTCATTGTACCTCAGTTGCGCAGAAGCATGCCCTTTCTTTATTCCTGTATGAGACCCATATTCCTATGTTCTTCCAATGTTTATTGTATTACTGGGACTCCTATTTACTGAACCATATGAAAAAAAAACAAAAAAAAATCCTTCATCGTGAAAACAGTAATCCTATAAGACCAAAGATGAGCAGCAAAAATTAGCAAGGAATTGAGAATTCTTTTTGACCTATGCCTGAACTTTTATGGATTTTTAGTAAATGGATTAGATAACGTTGAAAGGATATTCCTGTTGTTCCTTAAATGACCCAAAAACGGAGATGTTAAGGCACTACTAGCACAGTTGTCTACTATTTTGCATGCTATTGCTGTAAATCTCATTGCCACTTAGGCAACATATATCCAGTCAACAGAAGAACTTTATAAATTCTAAAGCCCTTTCTAAACTACTAGCAAGGGATTCAGAAGACTATTAACTGCAACTGAGGGATGGCCATGCTTTAAATCCTGCTACCAGAAACAGAATTAGGAATAAACCGTACATTTATTTTTCTAACAATTGTTCAGTATGTGGATGCATTTCGAATTGCTAATAAACCCAAGATTTTAGGTTTTCCAGCTTGCTCTGCTTATATTTTACGGCAAACCTGGTGCAACATGAACGGGCGCCTTGGAACAACGGTAAAGTTGTCTCCGTATGACCAGGTTCGAGCTGTAGAATCAGCCAATGATGCTCAGGGTAGGCTGCCTATTTCACATATGTAAAGGTCACGTTGACAACATGTTTAAGGAAAGCTACTTCTGCAGAATCTTCTTAAAGTCTTTCAAAAGATATTCTCCAAAATTGTGAAAGCATCAGTTAGCATCATGTTTAGTCTTCTCCCTTGTTCATTCTTCAGCTCTTTCTCACATGCCAAAATCAATCAAAACGATTCATTAGTGACAAAACAAATGGAGCGAGACTATATTCCTGATGACCTCCCTTCACTCATTATGACTTATCGCCCTGAAATGTGCTATCAGAAGCTGGTAATCACTTCTTGTCCTAAATTTTTTGCTTCTTTGTAATAATATGCATTAGTGCATTCGGTAAGATAGTAATTCAGATGACTCGGACACCCGGTGCTTAATCAAAAAAAAAAAAAAAAGATAGTAATTCAGATGAAGCTTTTTCTTTATCAAGTAAATTCTCGCATATGACTGAAAGTCCCCTTTTTTTCCTCTCTCTTTTTTATTTTATTTTATTTTTTATTTTTTGCTGGGATTTATAGAGGGAAGATAAGAGAGGAGATGGGGAATTGGGTCAAACCGTTTAGGACCCAATTTTCCTTTCTCCTTCCTCATCTACCTCTTCACGAGGTCTACTGGAAATTAGGATTCTGATTAGCTAACTGATGCTTTCACAATTTTGGAGAATATCTTTGGAATGACTTTAAAAAGATTCTGCATCAGTAGCTTTTTCTTTAACATATTGTCACGTGACCTTTACATATTGTCAGGTTCAGATGCGGCCCTTACGAGATGAGTTAGAGGTCGTTTCCTATTTCACAGAGTAACTACTATCTTCCCTTTTTTTCCAGTTCTTATCTCTTATTTGTATGTTATTGTTAAGCATTATTAATTTGTAAACTATGTTTCGTTTTCTTCTCTTTCTTTTGATGCATCGTAAACTCTTAAGCTCGTCATTTTCAATCATGATACAGGAGGTTACTTGTTTGGGGTTTTCTAAGGAGCTATTCATAATTGATGAAATCCCATGCTTACATCTAAGCCGGCTTCAGTTTACACCGTTAATCATTTGTTTGCCATTATCTTAGATGGTATCATCTATGCGCGTACCCAACAAAATTAAGAATATTTGTTTTCAATCACCCAAGTGTGTAAACAAACATATTAGAACTTCCAATTTGCTACGAAAAGATATTGCCCCTCCACCCTATCTGCAAAAGGGTCACCCGGTGCACAAAGCATCCTGCGTTAACAGAGTCCAGGGAAGGGCTGAATCCCAAAGGGTGTGATGTAGTAATAAAATATCTCATTTATACATTAAAGAGGCTTCTATAATCATTGATATTAAAATGAAACGTCAGTTCTTATTGACTTGTTTCTCTTGATGACAAATATGCACGAACCACACAAAGTATGTGCCTTGATAATCTAGAGTCTAGATAGTTAGCTTTCAGCCTTTGGATCAAAATGCTTTTGGTCTAGAATAAACTCTCAAGGAGGTTAAGGGCAATCAGAGGCGAAGCTAGCCTTGTATACTGGGTTCATGAGAGCGAAAATTAAAAAATGAGAGCAAAAATTAAAAAATGAGAGCGAAAATTAAAAAAATACGTTAACATGGAAACTACCCGGCTATAGAATAAGGTAATTAAGGTGGCTATTGTGTGGAAGTATTTTGCAATTATCCTCCTAGTTGGATTTAGGATTTAAAATTCATGGGTTATAATTGTATTTACAATCAAATATTTATACATTTTAATAAGTTTCTTTATACATTTTGGGCAAAGCTATTGGGTTCTCATGAACCCAAAGATACAAGACTAGCTACGCCTTTGATTGTCCTTACCCTACTTGAGAGTTTATTGTAGACGAAAACGACCAAAAACATTTTGATCTGAAGGCTAAAAGCAGATTATCAAGACACATACTTCGTGTGGTTCATGCATATTTGTTGTCAAGACTCAAGAGAAACAAGTCAAGTCAAAAAGAACTAACGCTTCATTTTAATATCTATGATCAATGATATAGAAGCACCTTTAATGAATAAATGAGATATTCTATTTGTACTATCGGGGTGAGGCCCTTCCCCAGGCTATGGTAACGCGGGTGCCTTGTGCACCGGGCTGCCTTTTTACAGATAGCGTGGAAGCCAATATCTTTACGTAGCAAATTGGAAGTTCTAATATGTTTGTTTACACACTTGGGTGACTGAAAACAATGGTGGATCTTCAAAATATCTTGTGACCTCGAGATTCTTAATGTTGTTGGGTACGTGCATAGATGATACCATCTAAGATAATGACAAACAAATGATTAACGATATAAACTGAAGTAGACTTAGATGTACGCATGGGATTTCATTAATTATGAATAGCTCCTTAGAAAACCCCAAACAAGTAACCTCCAACGAGCTTAAGGGCTTATGATGCGTCAAAAGAAAGAGAAGAAAACAAAACATAGTTTACAAATTAATAATGCTTAACAATAACATACAAATAAGAGAACAAATTAACAAATAAGTACTTCCCATGAGTTTTGCTCTTGTGCCAATACTTGGGTTCTTACATTAAGCAACTTAAGGGATTTAAAGTGCTTTAGAAACTTATATAAGAGATGTACAAGACCATGGGCAGCAAGATAATCGGAGTAAATTACAATTAGGAAGTTCTTTCAACTGTTCTCCTTTCCAGATTAACTTTTAAACACAGTTTTAGCTAATAAAACTATACTAATCCTGTAAAAATTCATCATGAAGTCTATGTATATAAGTTAAATACAGGGAGGACCTAGCATAGGACTCGCGGGTTCGGCGGAACCAGTAACTTTGGGTTCGAAAAATTCATTGAATATGTATAAATTGTTACTTTATAACCAAGTAACTTAAATCTGGTTAAATAAATTCACCTTCACGTAAATATACCTCAAATCTACACCAAACCAGGGCAACAACGTTAAACTATTCCAAGAAAAAGAAAAAAAAAATCAAACAAAAACAATCACAGTGGAAGTCTAAAATTTGGGGCAAGGAATTACCTCTCTGATATGTACTGAAGCAACTTATCAGTGGCAAAGTAGTCCAAATAGATATCAACTAATTCACCTTGACTACGATCAACAGCATATCGACACATTTTCTTTAAATGATAACCCATGTCAGAGTGTTCCTCTTCATAACAACACATGTTAATGACTCTCCACGTGGAAGGTTCCTTGCATATTCGCCTCCAAGTAGTGCACACTTTCTCTGCTGTCTTCAGTATCTCTTCAACACCCAACGTCCGTAATATATTTGCCCATATACCTTCTGGCAGTTCCAACCACGGTGGTATTTTCTCCATTGACGGCTTCTCATTTTTACCCTTACCTTTCCTATTCATTGTTTTTCTTCTTAGGTTTGAGTTGGGAAAGTGAAGTAGAAGAAAATAGACAGCCACATAGGCTTTTAAAGTGGCCGAAAAAAAAGATAAAAGGGGACCCGGTGACCGTTTGGAGAATATATATCGTTTAAATTTGAAAAGGGGTAAAATGTCATTTTTCCCCCTCTAACTTTACTTAAAATATCAAATTTTCCCACCAACTTAAAAAAAATAGACATTCTTCCTCTGCTATCTCAATTTAAATTTTTAATGCCTACTTAGAGCCCGTTTGGATTGGCTTATAAAGTACATTTCCAGTTTTTTGAGTTTTGAGTGTAACTTAAAGCTATTTTTTTGTGCATAAAATAAGCGAAAAAATAATTGAACCCATTTGATTTAGCTTATTTAAAGCAATTTATAAGCCAAAAAAAATAAGTTAGCCTACCCCAACTTTTTTTTTTGGCTTATAAGCTGCTTATTTTAAGCCCATCCAAACAGGTTATTAGTCTCTAAATTATCAAGTTTTGCCTTCTTTACTTTATTTTTTATAATCGTGATTTTTTTCCCCTTTTTTAATCTATGTTATGAACTTAAAAATAGGGCAAAATAGATCAAAAATAGGGCAAAATAGATCCTATTTCTAAAATAAAACAAGTGAAAACTAGTAAGCAATCACATTTATGTTTTATCTATATACTACAATCAAGAAACAGAGATTTCATGTTTTTGGGCCTATAATAGAACTAAAAAACAATATTCCCTCTGTCCCAAAAAGATTGTCTTAGTTTAACTTGCTACAAAGTTTAAGATTAAGAAATAAACGAAGGCTTTTGAAATGTGTGGTCCAAAATAAGCCTTAGATATTTGTGTGGTTATAAATCATTTCATGAAGTTAAATTGCTTCTAAATATAGAAAGGTGTCAATCTTTTTGGGAGAGACTAAAAAAGAAAAGAAGACAGTCTCTTTGGGATGGAGGGAGTAGGTGAAAGTGAAGCTTCATATCTTATAGCCCTCATGATTAAACTCAGGGATGGCAGGTAAAAATGGCTACCCTTCTTAGTATCTCCTTTTACAACAATAACGATGTCTAAATATCAAACAAGTTGAGGTTGAGTATATGAATCCTCACCAATGATATTATGCCAAATGAGTGCAAAACTGATATAATATTTTATGGAACAGGCTATGTGTGAATTGTCTGTTCCATAAAATATTGTATTAGTTTTGCCATGAAAGTTGTTATTATTTGACGAACTCGATAGAATTTTAATATAGTGTTAAAATAGAATCAAGTATTTTTATTTATTTAATTTAATTTAATTATAGCCTTTTTAGGCAAAAACAGAAAAACAAAGATCGAAACAAGCAAAATAAGTAGAAATAACACATATTTCTAGCAAAAAACAGGCGAAACTTTCGAAATTTTGAAAAAGAAATCTCAACTTTATGAATACTAGGGTTCTATCGAGTTCGTCAAATAATAACAACTTTCATGGCAAAATGGAGGTCTAAATGCTCTAGATGTGTTGCTAAATTAAAGAACATACTTGGAATGGACGGCAAGAACGTTACCAAGACTGGGGGAGAGGGAGAATTCCG
This sequence comes from Lycium ferocissimum, assembly GCF_029784015.1. NCBI lineage: Eukaryota > Viridiplantae > Streptophyta > Magnoliopsida > Solanales > Solanaceae > Lycium > Lycium ferocissimum. Next base: position 34,596,459 of record NC_081352.1, on the reverse strand, counting down.
ATGTGCACTTAATTTTGCTATAGCGGGAGTTGGGAAGAACTAAGGAGAGAGAAGGGGGCTTTTGTATATTGTAATATAAGTGAAAGGGGACTTACGTGTATAAGTTGTGAACTACAAATTTTTTAAAATTATAAAGTGACCTTCAGACCACTACCCTTAACCCTAAAATAAAAAAATAAAGGGAAAATAAAAGGAGTGGCCTGTTGCAAATTAAACTAAGGAAGTGGCTTCTTTGCCAAATACTCTCAAGTTACTACCCTTCCATCAAGCCAATTTGTTTTACCCAAAAAATACACAGGGAATTTTGTCCCGTATGTCTTTTCTTATTTGGTATTTAATTTTGTTTGTTCCTAAGTTGAAAGATCCAAATCCATGAATTTGAAAAGTTTATCACTGGATCGCCAAGACTTTCTCTTAAAAAAGGATAAAATCAATGAACTTTTTCATTCGTTCAATATCCTCACTAGACAACGAGGACTGAAATTTTCATGCTCTTTTGAAAGTACTAAATATGCAAATATTGATTTTCCTTTTTGCTAGCCTTGTCGAATAACATGGACATAATTATAGAAAAAATAAGGATTTCGAAAGAAAAGAAGCCATTTATAGTTGATAATATAAACCATTAAACTTTTCGAAATCGAATTAATCTGAGTAATATATTATATTACGGATAGATGTCGAATCCAAATTATATCTGAAATCCTTGACTTACGGAGTATAAAAAGGAGTAAAGCCATCCTATTCTCCTTCCTCGAAGAACTGATAAGGGGAAAGGGGTAAATACAATATGAGGGGATTTACTCCTTCGCTAGACCAGGGCAGGGGAGAAGAAGAGTCAAGGAAAGATGAGGTAGTGGGTCTAGTCTATTTTAAAAGTGGAAATTAAAATATTGAATTACAAAAATAATCCTATAAAGCAGAAAACAACAACATACCCAGTGAAATCCCTCTTGGTGGGTTTGGGGAGGGCAGAGTGTACGCAGACCTTACTCCTACCTTAGAAGGTAGAGAGGTTATTTTTGATAGATCCCTCGGTACAAGGACAGAGTGACTATAATAATCTTCAATAAATAAATATATACATTAAAATATTTTAAAAATAAAATAAAGAAAGAACGTAGGAGTGGCCTTAACTCAATAGAAACTAAATTCATTTGGCTAATTTAGTACAAGACAGGCTCCTCTACTAAATGCAATTTATAACTGATTGTCTATCCAATATACACTTCGTATGGGTGCGCTTGTCCACATTGTCGGTCCCAAATTTGGATAAAGGAGCAGGAAGAATACAGTAGGCTGATAACTGGCATAAAACTTGTCAATTCAAGATGAATTATAATAATTAAGAATGATTCTTAACAAGTATTGACACGAGATAACAAATCAAGGAGAAATGTTAAGAGACTATTTTTATCAATTAATCAACTCGAACCATGAGATGACATTTTGGACCTCCATACATCTGTGCCTGGTATAAATGAGTAGCTCAATTAGCTGCAGTGTCATACTCTTTGCATATCCTTCAGGAATCTCTTCTAAGCAGCTGTAGTTTATGATAATTACGTGCTCAAGGCATGGGAAAGAATCATCAGTGGCTCTCCAATACTGGGGAGGCAAATTTTCAAGGAGCAACAACTACAATTAAGTAAATCCTTCTCTTTTACTTCCCACTCTTGATGCACAAAGGCATCAGCTTTTGATTTCGGCACCTCGAGTTTGAACAACTGGCTAATTATCCTCCTGTCCTCCGATTACAAATGAGTGTTGCAAAGAATTCAAACACGGAAGCATAAAAAAAGAATCAGTCGACTGAGTTCCAAGCAGTGCAATATTTAGTGTCTCTAGTTAATGTCAATATATTAGATTATCTAGGAAAAATCTCCAATTAAATCCCTAGAAATATTTCTTTTGTGCAACAAGAAGGGATCAACGTAGAAGCACATTGCAAGTTATCTAGTACTGGATACTTGAGAAGATAAATACATCCTTAAAATGGAGATGCCTCATTGAGACGTATTCCCCAATTTCATGTTGTAAAGACATACTCCCAAGGAAATTTTTAACAAAAATACTGACACAAGAAGAAGGAGGGGGGGGGGGGTGTAATAATACAAAATATTCGCTACATTATCATTGTAGACACCTGAACAACTGTTGATAGTCCAATGACCCAAAAAGTCCGCAACTTCAGAAATGAGGCTGAAACAGGACAGCTGTCAGTAATCATCAGACATGTCATCTTCATTATCCTCAGATGACATGTCCCATTCATCATCCTCAGATGACATGTCCCGTTCATAATCCTCAAATGACAGGTCATCATCTTCTTCCCCGCAAGCGTTAAATGAAAAGTCAAGACCTGCCAGAGAATCATGAGGGAGCTTCACATTTTTAATTTGTCCAGATATTCTACTACTCAAGACTTCGTTGAGGCTAACATATTTGCACAGCCGCAGATCAAGTGATACAAGATGAGGACAACTATCAAGAATAGCCTTGAGGCCTTTATTTGTAATACTGTTTCCAATGAGTTGAAGGTGGTGCAAGGTTGGCAGGTTTTTAGCAATAGCTAGAGCCTCTTCATTTCTCACATCTTCATTTTCAAAGTAATCACCTGATCCCATATCCAAGGAGTTATTCAATTCAAACGACTTCAACCATGGGCAAGAGTGCCCAAGAGCTTCAATGCCTTCTGTTGTGATAGTAGTGTGTGTCAGGCTCAGCTCTTCTAACAATGGGAGCTTTTGAACTGCTTCAACCAAGCCGTCACATACCATACCATAGCAACATGCAATGCTAAGTTTTTTCAGTTTTCCTGATCTGGTCGACAAAAGCATAGATGACTAAAATGGCAGATTGAACCAAGATCAGCAACCACAATCCCTAATACAAAAAAAATTGGTGGAAGTATACCACGGGATGAAACTATTTGCTACCTTACTTATCAACCAAAATAAAAGAGATAAGACAATATGCTACCTCCTTATAGAAAAAAAAAAAGTTTTTTTTGTGTATTTTCATTGTTATATATTGCTTTGAATTGCTTGTTCTTGTGCCAAGGGTCTACTGGAAACAGCTTCTCTACCTTGCCAAGGGTCTACTGGAAACAGCTTCTCTACCTCCCAAGGGTAGACTGGAAACAGCCTCTCTACCTCCCAAGGTAGGGGTAAGGTCGGCGTACACTCTACCCTCTGCGGACCCCACTTTGTGGGATTTCACTGGGTATGTTGTTGTACTTGTTGTTTTATTTCCTTTGAGACTGCAAATTTTTTCTTAATAACGGGGAAAATTTGACCATTTCCCCTTTTTTAATTTAAACGAAATATCCTCCTTTTTTTACCCCTCTCCCAAGAGCTTCCCCTATTTGCTCATTTGATAACTCGAACCCACAACCTTTGGATTGAAGATGAAAGGTACTTACCATCTGAGCAACTCAATGGGGTCGTTCAACTTGAACAACCTTAACAGTGGAGGACTATATTTGAGGCAATTTTTGTACATAAAATACAGTAACTAAGAGTAAGGGCCCGTTTGGCCATAAGATTTTTCACTTTCTTCGGAAAAACGTTTTCACTTTATTTGGAAATCAACGTTTAGCCATGGAAATTCCAAATACAACTGTTGTAATTGGAATTTGAAAAACACCAAAAAACTTATTTTCACTTTCAAGACATTTAAACAATCATATATTCTTTGCAAAAACTATAACCAAACACAACTCCAACTTCAATCAGATGTATGAACATGCTTAGTTGAAAGCATACTTTTGCCATACCTCCTCCCTCCGCCCCATCCCCACAAAAGAAAACAAAAATAAAGACAAAACAACTTAAAGAAGGAAAATGGAAAAATAAAGGGCAGAAAGAGGCATATGACTGAAGAAGACGATTTGATGGTTCATACCTTGTTCAACTGGGTAGTTCATAGTGTGTTGGCTTGAACTAGGAGTATGAGAAAGGCCAATTTGCAGATTGGATATAAGGAGGGCTTGGCCAATCAAAGAGTGGTCCTCAAGGGGAATTAGACAATTCAAATTTTTGTAAACACGATGCTTAAAGTCTTCCACCTTCCACAGGCAGTTATAAGAATACTATCAGCTTTTTAATTATTACGGTAAAGAACCAAATAAATATCTATGTGGGATACAGACCTTCTGAAATACATCTAGTTTGTCCAAGGACTGCAAATTTTGTCCATCAAGAATTGCTCCTGCGAGCTCATAGATGCAGTTGAACAGAAGTACAATACTTTCTCCAGCGTTGTGTATGTACCACTCAATGTTGTCTAAAACACAGGTTTTCACATGTTCAGTTATTATCTCCCATGTGTTGTTTCCAACCCCACAAGCCAGCATCTACAAATTAGATGAGACAAAAACAGATACTTTACTTATATAAAAGTTCGACTTACAGATCAAAGACAAGATTCGAAATGTTAGTATTAAGGATGAGCTTACCTTGCGCAAAAGAGATGGATCAGTGACATACAGCCGTAGGAAGTCTTTCACACAGGATATTCCTTCCTGACTCAACCGTTTGCGTGATGCACCATTTTTTGCATTATTTTCCAACCGCCATATTTCATCATCCAAAGTGGGAGGGTAATGCTTCCTACAAGCTAAACCGAAGGAATAAGAAAATAAAACAATGTCAGTACAAAATATTACATCAAAATAATAGGCACAACGACCGGAAAGCAGTACTACAAGCAGCATCTCCACAAAATGGATATTTTAATCTGCTTGAGGCAAGTAGAAGTGGATAATATAGCAAGCATAAACAAATTTCTATCCATCAATCCTCTTTTCCCACTTTGCAGGGTGTCATTAATGGGATGGGGATAAGGGCAGGTAAAAGGAACTTACCCTCCCCACGATGATCTCTCACAGTAATGGGCTTGCTAACTCCTTATCTGACCCTAAATTCACCAGAGCGGTTAATCAATTTCAATCCCAACCTAAAGGTCCTGCTCTTTGTCCAGCTTGAATTGTCAGTGAAGCTGATATCACCCAGATATCCCACACCGTCCCTTAGCTGAATGAATAAATCTCCAGTCAATAATGGACGTTTTCCTTTTCTCTCATGAACAACTTCTCTGCTGAACTCTTCTTCAGTCCAGTTTTCTTGATCGTTGGGATTAAATTCCCCATTAAGCTCAACCACACCAACTTTTACTGAAGATAAGGGTCCAGATGTTATCCTCTGGTTGGAACTAGCATCATGCAAGAGAACTTTAATGGGCCTATTGCCCGCGGATATTTTACTACCCATGTAAAGGGAGGTAGGAAATATATCGTCAAAAAGTAACTGAATAGTCCTCGATTGAGAAGTCTCCATATCATTAAGTGAGGATCTGCAACAACCAAAAGAAATCCCCTTGTAAATCATTTTATACCAATATCAACCAACAGATTCATGTTGATACTTAGAGAATGGTAAGTCTATAGTTAAGAAAACTGCATAATTCTTCCATGTGCTGGGTAAGCGTGGTAGACAAAAAGTCAAGGGGATTATCAACAGTCATTTGGTTAAAAGCAAGAACTAACCTCAGGTTTGATCGGAGTGCTCTCTCAAGCTCTTAACGCACCTATCACCGTTTAAGAAAACAAAGAATGATAAATATGGAAACTTTAACAGAAGACAAATCAAAGTATAAAATAAAAAATAAAACAAAATACTGCTTCTCTCTGTAACAATATAATATTAGATTCAAATATCAATAACTTTCAAGATTACTCCTATTGAGAAGAAATGAAAAATATTTTACCTTTTACCTTGTGAATGGCATTTTACTGGCACTCGTATACCTGCAGAATTACATACATGGCCTGGTATTGTCTAATAGTTAAACTAGCGGCAAACCATATTACTACTAATTAACATGAATTGATAACAATCCTCCAATCAAGAACAAAACACAATTATCCTACCTTCTTGAGATAAAAAGTAAACATCAACAAGTTGGAGAAACAAAATAATGAGAATAGGGATGCATAATACAGACATTCAGTGGCAGGTAAAAAGGATTAACAAAAGGTAAAGAGCACTTTGGGCTGAGAAAACCAGTGGCGGAGCCAGGATTTATGCCAAGGGGGTTCAAAAATATAAAGAAGCCATAAATGAAGAAGCTAAGGGGGTTCAACGTCTACTATATATACATAAAAAATAATTTTCACCTTGTATATACAGTGCAATTTTTCGCCGAAGGGGGTTCGGATCCCCCTGGGCTCTTACTAGGTCCGCCACTGGAGAAAACCTTGTAACTTATCAAAATGCAGGCAAACTTACAGAAACGTAAAAGCTATTTGATGAACAATGTGAAGATATCTGGTCAAGGATGTCCAGGCTATAACCTGATGTTCACTAACCAAATAAAACTTTCCAATCAAAAAATAGCTCAACAACTTTCTGAGCTTAACAAAATTCATCCTTCTGCATCTCCACGAAGACACTAATCATTTGGTATGCGGGATAAGGTGGGATATCCCAATATTAAGTTTTGTATTAATTTTATACTTTGTTTGGTACAAGGTATAGATTTATCCCAGGATAATGTTATACTTTGTACCAAACAGAGTATAAAATGAAGCTCAAACCTAATCCTGGGATATCCCACCTTATCCCATCAGTGGTCGTTTGGTACGTAGGCAAAATTATCCCAGAATTATAGTCCTGGGACTAATTTATCCCATCTCTTGGGACTAATTTATCCCATCTTGGAGATGGGATAAAATAATCCCAGGATTAATGGGATAAGATGGGATATCCCATCTTTAAGTTTGCAATGCACTTTATACTTTGTTATAAATTTATACCTTCTACCAAACATGATACAAAATTAATCCCACGGTTAGTGCTGGGCTATCCCAGCTAATACCGTGTACCAAACGACCCCTCATAGTTGGGATTATTTTGTCCCACCTTTCAGATGGGATAAATTAGTCTCAGGACTATAATCCCAGAATTATAATACCGGGATAATTTAGTCCGCGTACCAAACGACCCCTGAGGGCCTATTCGGTAGGTCTGCAAACAAAAAGATACTATAATTTTCTTGCTTAGAGCATGGAATCATACCACTCTTCGGATTAAGTGCTCCAGCCTAAGTGCAAGTTCTTGCGGAGGAGAAAAACTCTTTGGCCCTGTAAAAAGCCTGTCAAAAACGCCAATCAATGCAATCCAAATTAACAAAATAACAGCTGCAAAAAAAAAAAAAAAAAAAAAAAAGGTCTGATCCCATCCTAAATAACATACTGGGTAGAAGGATGTTGGCGCATAGATTCTCGAGTTGAAAACTCAGAGTTAGAGCCGTCATCATTACCCTGATTGATATTCCTTTTCTGTACCATCAAAGTTCAATTAAGGAGTGAAAAAAAATGAAACAGAGCAAAATATGATAGCAGTTGTAACGTTCAACTGTCAACCACCAAAGTTTATATAGAAATTAGTGACCCCCATTTGGCAGGAAACAGGGTAGGAAGCTTCAGTAATATCCAATTAATTTATATTGCTAACCATAAGTCAAACACAAATGGTGTGGTTCTTTTGTGCATTAACACAAACACACTGTGGGTGCTATGTGGTATATGAGTGTGTGTCTAGTCCTTCAAAATTAGTATATTATTAAAACAGGAAGACTTCTTTTAAGTCAATGTGTTTTAAGCATTTTATTATTTAGTCAAATCGAATGTATAAATAAAAATATTTTGAACTACCTTTATTTTTTTATATTATGTTGTTATTTTTCTTTTTTGTCTTTTTTGTTTTTGCTATGTCTTTTGTGTAATCCGCATTTTTTTTAATATAATGTGTATTTTGTATTGTTAGAAAACTTGTTATCTTTATGTTTAATTATTATATTTGAATGTACAAATATAAATATTTTATTTAACAATAATTCATCCAATACGAGAGGTTTATACTAATTCAAAAATAATTCATTCCATTAAATTACAATACTAATTCAAAGCAATACATTACTAAATTACAATAACAATACAATCTTCAAGTTCTAGAGGCTCTATTACTTCGAGATGTGCTTGTACCACCACGGCCTTGTTGCCCACACGAACGCCTGTCATGGCTATATTGCTTACATGTAGAGCACCTGCGAGAGTCAGTTCTTTCACTAATATCCATTTGATTGGGTCTAAGACTCTGTGAGTTAATGCCTAATTTCTTGATGTAATCCTTGTTAGCAACCATTGAAAACGGCTCGTTTGGCCAATAAGTTTCATTACCAAGTAGGTGGAATTGGCCGAAATATGTTTTAAGGTAATTGTGGACCTTGTATTCCCCCGCCACATAACTTGTTACCGTTTTTGCCATTCTCTCGAAGCACTTTAAGCATGAGAACACGGCATGTGGTATGTTTGCCACTTACCACAATTGCATGTTCTTGTTGCCTCATAAACGGTATGCATGTTTCCACCCGTACCGTTGTAATAACCCGTCCTAACTTCATACATACATTGAATGGGGTCATACTCGGTCATTTGGTGAAGCTCACATTTTTTTCTATAATGCTCCATCTTTTTGAAGGGCTTTGGCATTCATGTCCCGCCTTCGGCTAATATCGCTTTGGCCTGCCTTGTCCTAACCACAAATTGCTCCACAACCTGCTTGAAAGTCATACTTACCATTGCGGTGACAGGTAGTCCCCGAGTAGATTTCAGCAAGCCATTGAAAGACTATGAGTTGTTTGTTGTGAGCATGCCCCATCTTTTGCCTCCATCAGCATGAAGCGTCCATTTTTCAATCTCGAGCTTCATTAACCAAACGTATGCGGGTTCACTAACTCGCCCGATCGAGATCCATTTTTGCAGCCCATTTTCTTTGTTGATGCTCCATCGCAGTCCCCCACATCAATTTGTTTAGAGTACCATTGTGAAACTTTGATCGCAAATTTACCTTCAAGTGCCTTAAGCAATAGCGATGGTAAACAAGGGGAGACTGCCACTCTGGAAAATTATCCATATTGTGCAATATGCCTTTATGACGATCAGACAACATGCATATGCCCGTACGATCCTTAATAACATGAGTCTTCAAATGGGTCAAAAAAATCCCCCATGTGTCGTTGCTCTCATTAGCGGCAATTGCGAAAGCAAGAGGGAATATTGACCCATTGGCATCCATTCCTACTGCAATTAGGAGCTTGATGTCGTATGCACCATATACATGCGTGTCATCTATGGATATCACTGGCTGGCAGTGAGCAAACCCATCAATACATGGTTTGAATGTCCAAACTATGAAGTTGAAAAATTTACCCTCTATAAGCCGCCACTCTACAACAGTACCAACATTAAAATGTTGTAGAGCCTCCAAATACCTCGGCAGCGATTGAAAAGAGTATGCCAATTTCCAAAGACCATCTCAAAAACATCTACGCCTGAGAAATCCCTTTCTGTTACTTATAGTTTTACCATATACGGTTTGAACGTTTCTAATGCAATCTTTGATGGGGATCCTACACAAGTTTAAACAAACAATATTTAGTAATGATCTTTTAATTGATAAAAGACATATAATGTACTAGGTAAGATAAGTTACCTTGACGTTTCGGCAACGTCTTTAAGTAACACTTGAGCAATCATGTTTGTATCTAAATTATAATTATCTGCTCGATTGTCTTCCATATCACAAGTGTCGTTTTGGCGAAATTTTGTGATAGCCCACATACCATCAGGCTTAACAATTCCCCGAAGCAACCACTGACAGCCTTGATACCATCGTCTACAAACTAGCCTCCATATCTTTGTGTTTGACTGTTCAACCTTAAACTCCCTCATTTCCTTAATATAATAAATTTTGACAGCCCGTTGCAACGCCTTTTTGGATGCGAACATCATTCCTACTGCAAGGTAGCATTGATCTCTGTTGAGATTCTTTGGTTCAATCCAGGTTTTTAGGCGACTATGATCATCTTCTCTTGGGAAGACAAATGCATCATCACGACTTTACAGGCTGTCAAGATAAGGAATATTGTTAGAATGTCAATGAATTGGGCTTTTAGAAGTTGGGTTTTCCACCATCGATGGTGATACATGGTGGTGCATTGGTTCTTGTTGGTTTTGGCTTTGAGGAATATTATTGGTCATATCAACTTGAACATCATTATCATATTCATCATCGGTTACCTCTGCATTATTAGCTATTTCATCGTCATCACTTGATAATGACTCATAATAATTTGGAAAATCTTCATTATCAAGTGAATTCCTCCTCCTACACGAAAAGTAACATATTTTAAATACCAACATCATATATATATATATATATATATATATATATATATATATATATATACGGATTATTTAATATCAAGGTGATGAACTTACTGATGTTGATAAGCATTGTCATGGTGTGGAGAATGATCTACTCCACTGAACTGAGAGGGTTGACCAACATCTATATTTTGTGCCACTGGCAAGTTTTGAGAATAGCTCCTATAAAGATTTGAAAAATGGTTATTTACTAATTCATACAACAAACACGTGCTACTACACACAATAATAATATAAAAATGCATATTTACCAATTTTCATTGTAAGCTTGATTAAATTGCTGGCTTAGATTTTCCAGCGGCACTTGACCACTCAAAATGTCTCCATAAGAACTAAAGTCCCCATAAGTGTTACCATGAATAGGCTGGACTTGAAGGACTTCTTTCCGAGGTATCTTTTCAACATATATCTCAAGAACATTAATGAATACTAAATCAGTATATTCTTCCGGCGATCCCAAATAACCACTCAAAGATTCATCATCGTTGATATTGTGCATGCCATAACACACTACACCGTTTGATATTGTTTGTGGATATCTGCCTGTTATTGAGATTCCAAACTCAGTGGGTGTAGTTTTCATTCTTTTGTGCATGTAACTGACTAGTGTTTCATAATTTAAAGTTGTTAAAAATTTAACATAGGCTTTTGGTCTGATACTATAACGAACGGAGTAATTGTCCTCAACGATATCTCCATCCCAAAATAGTGAAACCCTAACAGTTGAAGCATTTTGAGACATTTTTTCTATGAACTTTGATTTTTTTTTCAATGACTTGTAAGACTTAGACATATGAAATTGATGAGTTTTTCACTCGTCCAACATTCATGTTAAATAAATTCCTGAAATTGTCATGTGTGGTGTGTTGTCAAATCATCACTTACATTGCGCATTAAAATGGTGCGCAATACAAGTGAGAGTCATATTAAAACGGTCAAATAATGCAGCATTGTATTGTCAAATCAAGCCTTTATGTGTCATAGATTCCTGAAATTGTTATGCGTAGTGTGTTGTCAAATCATCACTTATATTGCGCATTAAAATGGTGCGCAATACAAGTGAGAGTCATATTAAAATGGTCAAATAATGCAGCATTACATTATCAAATCAAGCCTTTATGTGTCATAGATTCCTGAAATTGTCATGTGTGGTGTGTTGTCAAATCATCACTTATATTGTGCATTAAAATGGAGCGCAATACAAGTGAGAGTCATATTAAAACGATCAAATAATGCAGCATTGTATTGTTAAATCAAGCCTTTATGTGTCATAAATTCCTGAAATTGTCATGCGTGGTGTGTTGTCAAATCAACACTTACATTGCGTATTAAAATGGTGCGCAATACAAGTGAGAGTCATATTAAAACGGTCAAATAATGCAGCATTGTATTGTCAAATCAAGCCTTTATGTGTCATAGATTCCTAAAATTGTCATGCGTGGTGTGTTGTCAAATCAACACTTACATTGCGCATTAAAATATTAAAATGAGTTATATTAAAGCGCGGCATCATTGTATTGTCAAATCAAGCATTTATGTGTCATAGATTCCTGAAATTGTTATGTGTGGTGTGTTGTCAAATCAACACTTATACTGCGCATTAAAATGGTGCGCAATACAAGTTAGAGTCATATTAAAATGGTCAAATAATGAAGTACTATATATAACATGATTGACAATTTCAGGAAGCATTCACATTAAAATGAGTCATCATGTCATTCTACACCCAATTTGATAATCTTGATTTTATTACATGTTTTACCCTGAGAAACATATTCGAAGCAATTGGTAGGACATGGGAACTAGATGATGACTTTTAATACTCAAATAACCCTAACAACAAATTCAATGGAGAATACAATAATAAAATGAGACAGGAGTGGGATTGGCGTGTTAGGGAGGCTGCAGCACAGGAGCAAAATTTAGCGTTAGTAGGGTGTAAATGCTAAAAAAAAAGTGTTATGTCAATGCCTCGTGGAACTCCACAAGAGTTTAATTTTGCTCTTAACCGTTTTCGGGAAGAGAACAATCGGATGCAAATACATTACCTTAGGGTAGAATATGGTGTACATGGTAGCACAAGATTTAGATCCAAGTGGGATTCGGACTGTGAGATGTCCGATGAAGATTAATATTTTTTTATATAAAGTAAGTAGGTAGGGTCATAAAGACCACCCCCTCGCAACTAGGGGTACATGGGGGTTTGCAACTATATAAGTAGTCCTTTCTTTTGTTATTAGACTACAACGTATTCAATGTCGAGTAGTAGAAACGCAGCTTGGTCTTTACTCCTTCCAAAAGAACCAAATAGCAGTGATGATGAGAGTTCAAATCATAGCAGTTTTTCGAGTGATAACAGTGATTTCAAACTAGATGACCTAAATCCCCACCTTTTTATAGAGCGTAATGATGATTTCTGCAGTGTGAAATATTCAAATCGGTGAGAATATTATTGCGATTTACACCGAGAATGGTCACATCGGCTTGCCAAATCAGAACGTCTTATTCGTAACTTGAAAAATCTCAACGCTCCAATCCCAATAAGGTACTCAATAACCATGCCTCGAGTAGGTCTAGAAAGTTGCGAGCTTGCCGTACAAAGGATTAGAAAAGAAAACAACAGAATGCTGGCAAGACGTTGTAGATTTTACATGCTAAAGTTGGCCGAAGAACAAGCATCATCAATCGGTAGAGAACTAACATCTACTGAAAAAAGATGTGTCTTAAGAAACCGCCAATATTTTTCTGAGGACGATATTGAGGACTTCTATTCTGATGAAGATTAGGGATTATTTAAGTTCTTTTAAATTTCTGACGCATGCGGTTAATTTGTATTGTTAGTTTATGAAGAAGTCATCAATGAGAAAAAAATTAGTAAGTTTTAAATTTGCTTTGATTGTTTAAGTCTATTATTAATTTATAGAGTTAATAATACATAAAAAGTTCAACAATTGATAATTTAAAGAAAAAACTAAAATAAATTAGTACATAAAGGGTGCAGATTACATTATAGATGAAAGGGAAAAGACAAAATACATAGGAATATTAAACTTAATAAACAAAATACACAGAAATAATAAACAACAACTAGATAGCACAAATAATCTTCAGGCACTTTACAACGCCAAAAACAACGACCCGGATTATCTGGGGTCCTTGATAATTTTAGCTTACAATAATAACCGCATTCACAAACATCGGGTTCTATAGCAAAGTTTGAGGTTTGGGAGCTTTGAGACATGTTTTTGGGGGGTGCAAAAGTGTGTTGACGGGGTAAAAATGGAGGAAATGAAAGAGAAGAGTTTGCTGAAAATTGGCTAAGTGTTTTAGGGTTTTTATGGAGGTCTATTACGCACAGATTCTGTGCGTGAAAAGACTTAAGTGTAAAGTTACACTTTGGTCCTATCGCGCACAGAATCTGTGCGCGAAACCTACTTATGTAATTTTTTTTTTTTTTTTTTGTGTTAGTTTTTTTTTTTTTTTTTTTGTTTGTTTGTTTGTTTAGACTAAAAAAGTAGCGGACTCTTCAAAATTAGTATATTATTAATACAGGAAGACTTCTTTAAGTCAATGTCGTCTTCTGCTCACACGAAGACAATGTTGAATAAAATATTGTTGCTTTTTTCTGATTAATCAAGGCCACAACTTGGAATGTAGGTTAATAATGGGGTTTTCAAGATTTGAAGAAGAAAAATCCAAGAAAATAACCGGAATTAGTAGTATTGTTTTATTAAGGATAAACTACCAACCGCGTACACTCAGAGAAGTACAGGGAAAGAGCAGTTAAAAGAAAATTAAGAATCTAATCAACCCAAGTTATGTGGAAGTGCGGCAAGACAAGTAATTAGTGGAACGCGTACCTGCTGATTATTCTTCTGGTAAAACTAGGATATGTTTTACCTAGTAGTTTGGTCCAGGGTGCAAAACACATAAAAATTTATGTGAATCTGGTGTTTACATGCATCAAACATACTCGCTTCTTTAAATTCGTTTAAATTTGTTTTTCTTATTTTTATTTTTTAGTTGGTTTCAAAAAATAATGTATCGTTTTATTTTGACAACTTTTTAATTTTAATTTTTCACATGGAATATTTTAGAACACAAGATTAAAAATTTTTACAATTTTATATATTTGTAATTTAAGACCACAAAATTCATAAATATTTATTTTCTTAAATTCCGTGTTAAGTCAAAACAAGACAAACAAATTGAAACGGAAGGAGTATTAACTTACGCTTGATTAAGGAATCTAATAAGGTGAAAATATGAAGAAAAAAAATATCATAATAATATGAGTACATGTATAAATACATGTCATGTATCTGTCATACCCTATTTTAACCGAGGTCAAAATAGTTTACAACATCCGGGTAATTCCGAGATTAATTAAAGTTAAGGAGTCGCCACCTAATTATTTACGGTGAATTAGGGCACCTAAAGTTGATTAAAGCGAGTTTTCTAAAGTCAACTCTGTTTAAGATGCAAAACTTAAGATTCTAGGTAAGGGTTCAATTAGTCTAAAGGGAAGGTATTAGGCATCCTTTAAGACCCATTAACGATGGTTAACCGAAATAGGACTTATGATTAGGTAGGCTTAAGTGTAAATACAGTATTTTAAATACTTAAGAAAATATCTTGAAAGTATTGCTAAAGTTATAGATAGAAGTAGAATGTTGTTTAAAGTAAAACTTGTAGAAAAGTAGTGATGGCATGAAAAGAGTTTAGTTATAAATAAACTAAAAGAAACGGGATTGTTTAATGTTTATATGTATTTGAAAAATGAGTTATGCCTACTGGCAAATTAAATTGTATTTGTAAAGTCATTGCAAGATTGATATTAATGTTTTAACAAATATGTATTTCGAGTGTTCTAAGATAATAAGAGTAAATTTTGATTCTTTTAGCTTAAAATATGTAGTCATACTATTTGAAAAATCGATTATTCTAATGAAGATAAATATTGTAAATACTATAAATAGTTTAAACATAAATAGAAGGAATGAAACTTGTGGCATTAATTATTAATTTCCTTTCAAATTAACTACCCGTTACACTAACCTATTAATTAAAAGGTTCACCTAAACTAAGAAACAAAAGTGTTAGTCATGCAATGTAAATTAAATGCACATGCAAGAATATATAGAAGAGCAAACAAGTAAATAACAAAGTGGAACGACTAATGGCCAATTAGCCAAATTCCATGGCCCTCGGTACAGCCCGAATGTGGAAAAAGAAAGTGGCACACTGCAGCTGATGGCAAGCAGTGGCTTAGGAGCTTATGGCACGCATTTGCTTATGGGAAATAGTGGCATACAACAGCCTGAGAGATGCGGCAATTTTCACAGAGAGACAGCGGCGATAAGCGATATCATCTTGTGAAGGTGACGGCAAGGTTGTCATTCGGTGGCGGCGTAGCCGAGTCTCAAAAATGAGATTCTTAGGCTCCGGAGTACATGTGAAAGAAAAGAAAAGTAATATGAGAAGTAGCACAAGGTAACAGTAAACGGAACAGCAAACACCAAACATCAATCTTTTCTCAAAATAAGCAACAAAACAAAGGGTTGGTTCAGTCGCGTATAGCAAACATCTGCTGCAACTTGCAGTAGCCAAATTAATTTAAGATCAGTATTTCAGCCGATAATACAATAACTCGACTCAGAATGAAAACTGAAATTTAACTCAAGTTGTGACAGGAACTCAGTTCATAATAGGAAGTAGCTCGCGGTCTAAAAGTATAAAAAACAGAGTGGCTAAAATCACCACAACTCGTGACTGCAATTAAAGGAACTGTACCCTTTTGTGGGTATAGTGAAGTGAGGCGACGAGGTCTCGGATCCACAATCGAACACGACGAACCCGACCCGATCAAAACAATCCGAATTTCGAATGTAAAAATGAAAGTAAAGTAATATGTTGATTGTATTTTAGAGTGATGCTGTCAAATTTAAAAGTAAGCTCCCCTTCGGCTAAGAACTTAAGACGTATTTATAGAATGATTTCTAGGGTTTTTCTTCGGTTCAAAAATTGGGCGGGATGTTAAACTAGGGTTTTTCAAAACGAATTCAAAGTGAACCGTTGAAATGTTCACGTGGTTTGATTCGGGTGTTACCTGAAGTGGACAGATTCTCTGTTTTTTGAGGATTTGTTGTATTTTGAAGCAAAAATGAGAAACCTCCCTTCGTCAATGACAGAAAACTTCGGGTAAAGCAACGTAAGGTCGTTTTCTTGTATGGAAATGGTGCGGACAGGTCGTAAATGCTGAAAGAGGCTGAGACTTTGGTCGAAAATGGAAGAGGGAGGAGAGACGAGAGCGAGGTAGACGACAAAGAGAGGACAGAGGATAAGGCGTGGCTGCTGTTCTGAAAATGGGGGTGACAATCTGTTCAAGGCTAAAAGGATTCTGTTTGTTTGCTAAAAATGGGGGGAAAGGAGAGGAACGAAGAGAGAGTTGAAGGGGGGAGGAGGTGCGGCGGTGAGTGGGTTGAGGAAAGAGAGAGGAAGATAGGGATTAGGGTAAAAGAATAAGGGAATTGGGCCGGTCGGGTCGGGTAATAAAGTAGTGGGCTGGACGGGTGAAAGGCTAAATGGGCTGGCTAAATTATGTGGGTTGCGGATTTATGGGCTTGATCATTTGGGTCATTAATTTGGCTGAAATTCCTCCTCCATATAAATTCCATTGGATTTTTAACTTAACAACTAGTACAATATATATTATGATAAAATAAAAGACTTGATAAAGTATTAATTTAACGAGCACAAAATCTGAAAATAAAAGGCTTAAGTAACTAAAACGCCCCCGAACTTGGCACGAATTGCAACTTTCGTCCCCAAACTATTACTGCACTTTAAGACACCCCTAGACTTGGCAAAATGGGTTTTAATTAATCCCCGAGCTGCCACATGGCATAGTGAGTGTAGTCACACGCCAAGAGGCGCGTGACAAGTGCCACATCGGCATTAAAACGGTAAAATTTCAATTTTGACATTTCCCTTTACATTTCCTTCAATTCCAACGGCTAAACATCGACCACTTCTTATTTAACCCCTCCCTCCATTAAAATACACCATAACTTGAATTTCAAGCTTTTTGTTCTCCTTCTTTTCTAATTGTTAAATTTTCTCTCTCAATTAGGGGTGGGCGTTCGGTATTCGGTTCGGTATTTTTGAAGTTCGGGATCGGTAATTCGGTATTCGGTAATTGAAAATAGATACCAAATACCGAACTTTCAAACTTCGGTTCGGTAATTCGGTAATCGGTAAATTAAACTTCGGTTCGGTACGGTATTCGGTAATACCATATGGAAGTCGAAGTCCATCGTATTACATCACAGGAACTTCACCGCTTAAGGTGTCAAACAAGAAATTGATTAGGTTGAAGCCTTCATATACACACAATTTCATTAGGATATCAGAGGCAAGTACATTAACTGCTTTCTTTAGCAATGCCATAAACAATGAAAGAACAAATACAACTATCCTTGTGGTGAAAGCACGTTTCATTGTACGACTTCCATTACATTTGTTCTTTAGGAAGTATAGGGGGAGTGAGTAGATTCATTTTCCTCCACCAATGAGCTAATCTAATAAATAATTAACTTTCGGTGAAGAAGGAGCCCAAACAATAAGCATTCAAGGATATCTGGCTAACTCCTGCATTTTCATATTTTCTTTTGTTATTTCCTCTATCAGTGATGCTTTCCTTTCCATAACGGAATATAGAGTACTAGATTTTTTCGAATCTGAGCTATTAAATTTAAAGTAACCATAAAACTTTGCGTCCATGACAGTGAGTTTGTGGTAATTAAGTTATATCCCAAAGAAATTAACAAATTAATATTCTGCATTTCGTGTGGATCCTCGTATATATACTTCAAAACCTAACAATAAATTGTTCGAATTAAGCGAATAGTAGTTAGTATCTCACGTTAATGACAATGGGTTCGTGCCTACTGTGGTGTTTAACAATTAACATCTTGCTATACAATGCAACCCATAATTAGTTTGGAATGACAAATACATATATATGCTTCAAGGCAAAGTCTGCCCATAAGGCATAAGTATGCCCCCATCGGCATAAGTTTGATAATTCGTTAACAAATTTATGCCGATGGGGGCATACTTTTAATGGGCAAACTTGTATGCTGGACCCGGCATAACTTTGTGAAGGAATTATCAAAGTTATGCCGGACCCGGCATAACTAAACATAACTAAAAGTCTGCCCCCTCCGGCAGACTTTTAGTTAAACACAACTAAAAGTCTGCCGGATCCGGCATAAAACTTTGCGTCCATGACAGTGAGTTTGTGGTAATTAAGTTATATCCCAAAGAGTTGGAGTGGTCAAAAACATTGAAGATTTGTCTATGTATTAGTGTCCTATGTAATTTTATGTTTTTTCTTGGTTACGGTAGTAGTACTAATTAGGTTGAAGTGAAGTTGTACTTAGATGATTAACAATGGTTGTAGTACTAATTAGGTTGAAGTGAAGTTCTATTTAGATGATTCACAATGTAATCTAATTTTGGTTAGCATATTGAATATGATTATGATGACTTTGTGAAGCAATACGTTATACCATCTGGTTAGTAATGGTTAGCCTATTCAACATGTTAACACTAACAAAGGGAGACGGAGAGTTTTTGAGGGTGAGGTTCAAATGGACGCTTCTAGGATCGAGAGGGGTTTAATTAAACGTGGGTCGGGTCGGGTTATTTACCCGGTTCTAATTTATTATGTGGCATGAATATATTACACGTGGATGGCCACATAAGCGTTTTAATCCAGCTGGACCCGCGAGTGATATACACTCGCTCCGGGTCATGAGCTCGAGGATTAATTAAAACCCATTTTGCCAAGTCTAGGGGTGTCTTAAAGTGCAGTAATAGTTTGGGGACGAAAGTTGCAATTCGTGCCAAGTTCGGGGGCGTTTTAGTTACTTAAGCCAAAATAAAAATGATGACGAGCCATTAAAAATTGTGATAAAGTAATGCTCGTAATGTTGATAGTGAAAATAGTGAAAATGAAAGTAAAGATATTAATAGCAGTAAAATAAAAGTAGTAGTGAAAATAAAATATTTAGATTATTGATAAATTCAGAAACCCAAGGAGATAAGTTGAAATAAAGGAGGGACAAAATTGGGTGTCAACAGTATCTATTAGTTTAATATGGACACGTGAAAATAAACTTTTAGCAAGGCCCTCTTGTAATGCCCCTTGCTGGGAATTCGCGACAAAGTCTCAATCACAGGTTGTTATCGTCCATCTTCTTACTCGTAGGAAATAGGAAGGAATAATCCCATTCCTCCCCCCCCCCCCCCTCTTTTTTTTTTTTTTGTCGAAACAATGTGTTTTTGGTAATGACGAGTAAAAGATAAGATATCGGGAAATAAGCGGAAAAAAAGGTTTGGGGTCACTTTTGCATCATTGAATTTTGAAGTACTCCTCCAATTAAAAAAGAGTGGTTACTTGGGGCCGTTTGGAAAGCCACCCAGATAATTGGAATTGAGTGTAATTTGGGGTAATTAAACAGTTTGGCCTGCTTGTTTGATTAAGTAATTACTTGATTAGGTGAAAATTGAGTGTAATTGAGAGGATTTAATTACACTCTTCAATTCTCAAGGGAGGGTTGAGAATTGAGTGTAACAGCGTTACTTTTTAGTTTCTTGCTTTTTTGTTTTTATTTTAATTTATTTTTATTTCTATTATTTTAGTTTCCTTTTTCTTTTTAATTATTTTTATTTTTAAAATATGTTTTTCTTTTATATTATTTATCTTTTATCTCCTTTCTTCTCATTCCCAATCTTTACTTCTTGTGATTCCATGTAATTGTTCGTATATTTTTTTTTAATTCATTTAGCATAAGTTTGTGTTATTATTCTAATTTTGAAATTACAACTCTTAATATTAGAAAGAATGAGTCTTAACAAACTTGGCATATATGAGTGATGTTATTAAAGTAAAAATTTATTGTGAATGAGGTTATAGACTTATATTTCCCCTTTCTTTTGAATTATATTTACTTAAGTTACGCTGGGACTTACTTGTGTAATATTGTAATTTGACATAAGAGTATTATGTTAAACTTTTTTTGTTTTTTAAAATAAAGATAACGAGGAAAATTTGCGTAGTATTTGCTTGCATTTTGGGTTATGTTACCTCACTTGTATCAATTTCTAATGCATTATAAAATACATTCTTAAAAATCGGAAAAACCGCAAAAATCGAACCAAACCGATAAAACCGAAAAAATTTATACTATAATGGTTTGCTTTGGTTTGAATATTAAAAAAAAAAATTGAATAATTTTGTTTAATTTTAATTAAAAACCGAGTCAAACCGAAATATGAACACCCCTAGTTCTTATGATTTCATAGCTCAAGTCAAAAGCAATGAAATGAACGTGGACCTGATTATGAACTTTCAAATCTATGTATCATCAACCACCATGATCACCTCTATTAATAATCAACACATTAGAAACCCATGGTGAACATCAATGCATCATGTTTTTTTTAGTGATCAATCAACATTTATATTACGCATTAAAATGATGCGCAATACAATTGAAAGTCATATTAAAATTGTTAAATAATGCAGCATTGTATTGTCAAATCAAGCCTTTATGTGTCATAGATTCCTGAAATTGTCATGAGTGGTGTGTTGTCAAATCAACACTTATACTGCGCATTAAAATGGTGCGCAATACAAGTTAGAGTCATATTAAAATGGTCAAATAATGAAGTACTATATATAACATGATTGACAATTTCAGGAAGCATTCACATTAAAATGAGTCATGTGTCATTCTACACCCAATTTGATAATCTTGATTTTATTACATGTTTTACCCCGAGAAACATATTCGAAGCAATTGGTAGGACATGGGAACTAGATGATGACTTTTAATACTCAAATAACCCTAACAACAAATTCAATGAGAATACAATAATAAAATGAGACAGAGTGGGATTGGCGTGTTGGGGAGGGCACGGGGATCAAAATTTAGCGTTAGTAGGGTGTAAATGCTAAAAAAAAAAAAGTGTTATGTCAATGCCTCGTGGAACTCCACAAGAGTTTAATTTTGCTCTTAACCGTTTTCGGGAAGAGAACAATCGGATGCAAATACATTACCTTAGGGTAGAATATGGTGTACATGGTAGCACAAGATTTAGATCCAAGTGGGATTCGGACTGTGAGATGTCCGAAGATTAATATTTTTTTTATATAAAGTAAGTAGGTAGGGTCATAAAGACCACCCTCCCAACTAGGGGTACATGGGGTTTGCAACTATATAAGTAGTCCTTTCTTTTGTTATTAGACTACAACGTATTCAATGTCGAGTAGTAGAAACGCGGCTTAGTCTTTACTCCTTCCAAAAGAACCAAATAGCGGATGATGAGAGTTCAAATCATAGCGAGTTTTTCGAGTGATAACAGTGATTTCAAACTAGATGACCTAAATCCCCACCTTCTTATAGAGCGTAATGATGATTTCTGCAGTGTGAAATATTCAAATCGGTGAGAATATTATTGCGATTTACACCGAGAATGGTCACATCGGCTTGCCAAATCAGAACGTCTTATTCGTAACTTGAAAAATCTCAACGCTCCAATCCCGATAAGGTACTCAATAACCATGCCTCGAGTAGGTCTAGAAAGTTGCGAGCTTGGTACAAAGGATTAGAAAAGAAACAACGGAATGTTTGGCAAGACGTTGTAGATTTTACATGTCTAAAGTTGGCGAAGTACAAGCATCATCAATCGGTAGAGAACTAACATCTACGAAAAAAGATGTGTCTTAAGAAACACCAATATTTTTCGAGACGATATTGAGGACTTCTATTCTGATGAAGATTAGGGATTATTTAAGTTCTTTTAAATTTACGACGCGTACGGTTAATTTGTATTGTTAGTTTATGAAGAAGTCATCAATGAGAAAAAAATTAGTAAGTTTTAAATTTGCTTTGATTGTTTAAGTCTATTATTAATTTATAGAGTTAATAATACATAAAAAGTTCAACAATTGATAATTTAAAGAAAAAACTAAAATAAATTAGTACATAAAGGGTGCAGATTACATTATAGATGAAAGGGAAAAGACAAAATACATAGGAATATTAAACTTAATAAACAAAATACACAGAAATAATAAACAACAACTAGATAGCACAAATAATCTTCAGGCACTTTACAACGCCAAAAACAACGACCCGGATTATACGGGGTCCTTGATAATTTTAGCTTACAATAATAACCGCATTCACAAACATACGGTTCTATAGCAAAGTTTGAGGTTTGGGAGCTTTGAGACATGTTTTTGGGGGTGCAAAAGTGTGTTGACGGGGTAAAAATGGAGGAAATGAAAGAGAAGAGTTTGCTGAAAATTGGCTAAGTGTTTTAGGTTTTTATGGAGGTCTATTACGCACGCATTCTGTGCGTGAAAAGACTTAAGTGTAAAGTTACACTTTGGTCCTATCGCGCACAGAATCTGTGCGCGAAACCTACTTATGTAATTTTTATTTATTTTTATTTTTTGTGTTAGTTTGGTTTTTTTTTTTTTTTTTGTTTGTTTGTTTGTTTAGACTAAAAAAGTAGCGGACTCTTCAAAATTAGTATATTATTAATACAGGAAGACTTCTTTAAGTCAATGTCGTCTTCTGCTCACACGAAGACAATGTTGAATAAAATATTGTTGCTTTTTTCTGATTAATCAAGGCCACAACTTGGAATGTAGGTTAATAATGGGGTTTTCAAGATTTGAAGAAGAAAAATCCAAGAAAATAACCGGAATTAGTAGTATTATTTTATTAAGGATAAACTACCAACCGCGTACACTCAGAGAAGTACAGGGAAAAGAGCAGTTAAAAGAAAATTAAGAATCTAATCAACCCAAGTTATGTGGAAGTGCAGCAAGACAAGTAATTAGTGGAACGCGTACCTGCTGATTATTCTTCTGGTAAAACTAGGATATGTTTTACCTAGTAGTTTTGGTCCAGGGTGCAAAACACATAAAAATTTATGTGAATCTGGTGTTTACATGCATCAAACATACTCGCTTCTTTAAATTCGTTTAAATTTGTTTTTCTTATTTTTATTTTTTAGTTGGTTTCAAAAAATAATGTATCGTTTTATTTTGACAACTTTTTAATTTTAATTTTTCACATGGAATATTTTAGAACACAAGATTAAAATTTTTTACAATTTTATATATTTGTAATTTAAGACCACAAAATTCATAAATATTTATTTTTTTAAATTCCGTGCTAAGTCAAAACAAGACAAACAAATTGAAACGGAAGGAGTATTAACTTACCCTTGATTAAGGAATTTAATAAGGTGAAAATATTAAGAAAAAAATATCATAATAATATGAGTACATGTATAAATACATGTCATGTATCTATTAGTTTAATATGGACACGTGAAAATAAACTTTTAGCAAGGCCTTCTTGTAACACCCTCGGTTGGGAATTCACGACAAAGTCTCAATCACAGGTTTTTATCGTCCATCTTCTTACTCGTAGGAAATAGGAAGGAATAATCCCATTCCCCCCCCCCTTTTTTGTCAGAAACAATGTGTTTTTGGTAATGACGAGTAAAGGATAAGATACTGGGAAATAAGCGGGGAAAAAAAGGTTTGGGGTCACTTTTGCATCATTGAATTTTGAAGTACTCCCTCCAATTAAAAAAGAGTGGTTACTTGGGGCCTGTTTGGAAAGCCACCCAGATAATTGGAATTGAGTGTAATTAAACAGTTTGACCTGCTTGTTTGATTAAGTAATTACTTAATTAGGTGGAAATTGAGTGTAATTGAGAGGATTTAATTACACTCTTCAATTCTCAAGGGAGGGTTGAGAATTGAGTGTAACAGCGTTACTTTTTAGTTTCTTGCTTTTTTGTTTTTATTTTAATTTCTATTATTTTAGTTTCCTTTTTCTTTTTAATTATTTTTATTTTTAAAATATGTTTTTTTTATATTATTTATCTTTTATCTCCTTTCTTCTCATTCCCAACCTTTACTTCTTGTGATTCCATGTAATTGTTCGTATATTTTTTTTTTAATTCATTTAGCATAACTGTGTTATTATTCTAATTTTGAAATTACAACTCTTAATATTAGAAAGAATGAGTCTTAACAAACTTGGCATATATGAGTGATGTTATTAAAGTAAAAATTTATTGTGAATGAGGTTATAGACTTATATTTTCTCTTTCTTTTGAATTATATTTACTTAAGTTACGCTGGGACTTACTTATGTAATGTTGTAATTTGACATAAGAGTATTATGTTAAACTTTTTTTGTTTTTTAAAATAAAGATAACGAGGAAAATTTGCGTAGTATTTGCTTGCATTTTGGGTTATGTTACCTCACTTGATCAATTTCTAATGCATTATAAAATACATTCTTAAAAATTGGAAAAACCACAAAAATCGAATCAAACCGATAAAATCGAAAAAATTTATACTATAATGATTTGTTTTGGTTTGAATATTAAAAAAAAAATTGACTAATTTTGTTTGATTTTAATCAAAAACCGAGTAAAACTGAAATATGAACACCCCCAGCTCTTATGATTTCATAGCTCAAGTCAAAAGCAATGAAATGAACGTGGATCTGATTATGAACTTTCAAATCTATGTATCATCAACCACCATGATCACCTCTATTAATAATCAACACGTTAGAAACCCATGGTGAATATCAATGCATCATGTATAATATGCAAGTATTTCTAGACTTTATTTAAAGGCTTAATGCATATGCGGCCCCCTAAATTTGCCCCATTTTTTTTATTTTGACACCTCAATCAAGTGTTGTTTCTATTGAACTCCTGAACTCATCCTTATCAAATCTTCTAAGATTTTTGTTAGAAGCAAAAATTGAATTGGGGAAATGAAGGCGGATTAATATTTTGGACATGTTGTAAGCATTCTTTAGGTCCATGGATGTGTCGCGGTTTCAGTTGGTTCTACTCTTCCACTGCCAGCTTAATTAAGAGATGCTCTTTCCCCCCTCTCAATTGCTGCTAATCTTGGTTAAAAGATGACATAATTAAATTAGAATATATATTAGCATGTTGCTACATTGAAGATGGAATATTATGTAAGTCGGACTGTGTTTGATAAACAAACTTGAGGATGAGTTCAGGGGTTCAATAGGAATAAGTAAACAACACTTAATTGATGTACCAAAATAAAACTACCATATTTTCTTAAATTGAAATTGAGAAATCAGATAAAACCAACGCTTTTGGTAGGTTTTTTTTTTTTTTTTTTTTTTAAAGGTAAGGTTGGGTGTTACCCCACTGACTATATTTTTTTATTAATAAGTCAAAAACGTGTCCAATACGTAAAGTAAAGAAAATGCAAATAAAGAAAAGGAAATAGTGTAGAAACATTGAAATCGGGAAAGTGTGCTCTTCTCTCTCACGATCTTCATCTTCATTTGTTCTCAGTCTTCCGAAAGCGAAGGTGCGTTGATTCTTCTTTAGATACATTACATTTTGTCCATCGATTTCTTCACCTCGCC
This sequence comes from Lycium ferocissimum, assembly GCF_029784015.1. Classification (NCBI taxonomy): domain Eukaryota; kingdom Viridiplantae; phylum Streptophyta; class Magnoliopsida; order Solanales; family Solanaceae; genus Lycium; species Lycium ferocissimum. The sequence continues at coordinate 34,570,641 of NC_081352.1, read as the reverse complement.
GAGTCATAATACATCCAATTTTGGATTCTCTAACTGAAGTGTATCATCTTGTTCTTCAAGCTCCATTATTGTCTTTGGAAGCTCGGAATCTATGGGTGGTGATGATTGTGCGAGCATTTCTTCTTGGATCTCCCGTTGGTCATCCATTTGAAGTTGTTGTCGTGATATTGGTGTTTCCGTCATCTGGGCACAGGTTTGTTGCTGATCTGTAGATCTCTAGCTGGTTGTCTCCAATTGGTAATTGATTGTGCTTCCTCTCTTTGTTGGTCCTCGTTTTTGTGTTGATGCTCTGCTTGTATTCATTATACCATTCGATTCTCCCCAGTCTACAATTGATTTTTGCCATCAACCGTTGCTGAATGGAATCGGGATGAGTATGTTTGTTTATGCCCATTTTGCCCTCCTTGTTGTTGCTTATCTGCAATGTGGATGATTTTTTGGATGATAGTGAGACGACCAACCAGCGTGAAAGGGACTAACCGCAATTTGGACTCTAACCAAAAAGTCCATGATATAAAGTATAATAATAGTAATATGGTCCAATCCAATAAGGGGAATTAAAAAATAAAAAGTACTTAGCAGTACGATACTGCCAATGGCAATACCAAAGATTTAGATGCTTTGTTTTCTCGTTATAGTGAATAGATATCTGACACAACCCAAAAAGATTCGGATTTAATTTTCTAGTGAAAGGCAAGTGTATCGGCATCATTGTCGACATGGCTGCACCTATACCCAAAGGTCATTGAAAGGAACTTTGTCACTGTTTGATTGAAACTGGTAAAACCCAATGGAAAGAGACATGTCCTAGTATTTTTAGATTGTGTATTTTGTGAGAAAACTTTTTCACCAACGAGAGTTATCATTACCTTATGTCCCAAAAGATAAAGGCAGCTTTCGTTAAGTGCTTGAATGTCCATAACATATAAATTGTTTCATAAGAAAGTATCGAATTGTTCCTTTTAACCGGTCTTCATTCGCTATATAGCACTCCTATACCAATAGTAATAGAGGTAATGTATCAGGCCATTTATGTTATGGCACAATGTGGAAGTGCTGAGCTTATTGATTTCAATTCCCTTCGTGCAACAGATGCGCCACTTCCTGCTGCTGTAGATATTGAGAATACCACACAAGTTGAAAATTATTTGCTTTTTTCTTTAGTCGTGCTTAGAGCATCCACGTATTACAAATCGTATCAGAGAGCTGGACCTGTATATTATGGAGTTGTTGCTATAGCATTTGAAGCTTTCCCCCGAACTTTAGCCTAGGACAGTGGTGTGACTTTGTCCGTACAATGAATGTGTTCCATTGAAAAGATGCAAATAGCAAGATTGCAGGGCTGGGCATAGTGAGTAATGGTGAATTTGCTGGTGTAGTTGCATTACCATTACCAGTAGGATTTGAACTTGTCTAGAACAGAATAGAACTATAGTCATGCATTCTCAAACTACTTAATAATGTTCTCAGACTCGAGTGAGTTTAATTCGTGGCATGTAATTTATTGCAACAGGCTAAAGGTTGAATTGCAGAATGCAAAAATTTTAGCAGTTCAAAATGTTGCTAGCTATATTGGCTATAGTTTCATTTCTGAAAACTTGTTGGACGGGATAGCAGATCAAGTGAATTGACAGCGTGCTTTGGGAATTGAAGGTCCTGGCCAAGAATTCATTTGAATTGATAATGCAGGCATAAAAGAACGTGACAACTTTAAGATCTCTGTCCTTCCTTGAATTTCATGAATTTGACTAGTTTAACAAAGGAGTCCGTCATGTTAGGGGAAGGAAGATATAAAAACATAGTGGAGGAGGCTCTAGCCAATCTGGTTATGAACAAACTGAGAGGTGCAAGTCACATTAGTTCACTCAATTCTCATGGTTTTGGGGAGCAAAGAAGTCCATAGATTGATGACATTGTTATCTACGTTACTGGAGTGCTTATTTTGTTTGTCAGATATTATCAGTTTACTCTTAGTAGGGCCTTCGGACATGCTTCCAAGATGACATTGACAATGGAGTCAATAAAAATTGTTGGTGATATCTTTTACATGGAAGCAAATAGTGGAGAAACTAAAAGAGTGAACTGGAATGATGTTTTTGCCACAGAATTTGCACTTGAGGTGGCAGAGTATGTTCTAATTCCTAAATTGATGACGCTCCACTGAACCTTGAGGATTTCATTTTTGCTTCTAAAAATTTGGTGACTTGTCCATATTTATTTTGATGCACTAGAGTAATTTTCTTGAATCTATGCAGAAGACTTGTGAAAGGAAAAAGAATAAATTGATGTAGTTAAGAGTTACAACTATAGAACAATACTATTCACCACTGCTAAGGAATAAATCTATTTACGACAACTACATACACACATATATACGGATTTGATTTACAACACATTTGAACAAATAGCTCTAACTCAAACATTGAACTAAATAAAAAATGGTCAGCTACTATAGTCTGTTGTTTGGTAAAGCTGCCTTGGATTTCCTAAGTCTTCTTTCTTCTGAAAGCAACTTAGCGAGCCTTTTCAAAGCTTCTTCATTTGAGCCACTATGTTCACACGGTTCAAGTAGACCTGTATGCAAATCAATCTTTGAAACTGTTTTTTTCAGCAATTTCTTCCCAATTTCAACTAATCTCCTCATGTTAACCTCTGTTGATATGTCAACGGAGGAATCAGTCTCTGTCAATGTGTCATCCTGAACGCGAAGATAATTATTTTCGGAATGAAGTGCTTGGAGGAGGGCAGAAATATGGAAATTAACCATATCATCACTGGCATGAGTAAGAAGGTCCAAGATTGGAGATGAACCACCATAGAGGAGCCATTTGCAAAGACCCCATTTGGCTGCTGTTTTAGCATTGTATTTCAATTTCATTTTTGTTGATGTTCCTGTACCTAGTGAGATCACTAAAAAGCGACCATAATCATCTGGCTTTACCGGAAAGAAATCTGAATTCCCATGGAGGATTTGCTTGGTCACTTCCGTCGTTGCTATAAGGGCCTATATATATACATAACAAATGTGATCAAGAGTCAGTACTAATTACATGAATGAATCATGAAATCGAAATGAAGAAGATAATTAAATATTTACCGGATTGTTGGCTGCAACTCCACCATCTACAAGATTGAATTCTTGAAAGTTGCCATCTTTGTCTTGGTTCTTGAAATAATGGGCTGGAAGATATGTTGGAGCTGCAGATGTGCTGATGCATATATCTGATAGCCGAGCATCCATTAATGGATTTTCTTTGGCCTGCACAAAACATACACGTTAATGAATAAAAAACCACTATATAGAATTGAGAAGGTACGAGCTAGCTAAAAATATCAAGAAATACTTGCAAGTTTTAAACAATTATGTTATTAACAAAGGTGAGAATACATATAGTATATAGCTAGGAACAAACCTCAAAAGTAGAGAAGACTCTTGACTGCAAATTCTTGATATCAAAAGTTGGAATAACAATGTTCGTTAAGGTTTCAAGTAGCCGAGTCTCGCCTAGTTTCTCCTTTATAACTTGGTGAAGATATTTCCCGTTATACCTTGGTCTCACGAGAGATTTAAATTTCTTTCTTATTGATCCAAACAACCCCCTAACATGAAATCAAGCAACTTAATCGTTAGTAATTACACATCATCAAATCAAACAGTAAATAGATTAATGAAAAGTGATCATTCTTAATTACCCATTATGTGGAAAGATCTTTGGGCCATGTTCAAGATAGAAAGGTGTGATATCTTTAGCAGCAAAAAGAGGACGTCCTTCTTTGTTTGGTGCAGTTAACATGGCCGTCACCAATCCACCTGTGCTCGTTCCTGCGATTATATCGAAATAATCGGCGAGCCTTGCGTCCTCGCCATCCAATTCCTATCATCCAAATTAATGTTGAACTAGTAAATTTAATTTGCCAGACTTGTTAGAGTACTAGTATTTGCTAATCAATCCATAGAAATACAGGGAATAAATGACATTAATTCAAGTTGGAAGACTCACCTGAAGTTGAGATTCAAGATATTCAAGAATGGTGGCAGGTATGATTCCCCTAATGCCTCCTCCATCAATACTCAAAATTGTCACGTTGGTCTCCATTGTTTTTTTTAGTGATCAATCAGTGCTAAAAGAATCGTTCTAAGAGAGGTAAAGAAGAGAAACAAAATTCAACCGTATATATAGGAAAATTCCATCCCAAATAGCACGGGATTCAAATGTTACTTTTATTAAAATAATAAATTGTAAAACTTAACTAAGAAACTTTAAATTTGGAAACTTTCAACAGGAAAAATAATTAAAAATTAATATCACAAGTCTTTCCAAAACTACCCAACAAAATAAGGAAAAAATGACAACTTAGAGAACCAAAAACCCACGTTCGGACTATTAGAAAGAAAAGTGTTAGCGATTCCTATCAGGAAAAGGAATTGGTTGCAAACAAAAATAAAAGGTTTTTCTCTTTAATATCACTCGTCTTAATTACTCAATTTATATGATACACCTTCTTTTTTAATCAGTTCAAAAAAAAAATAAAAAAATAACACATTTCCTAATTGTCAACGATTTAACTTTAAACTTTACGTTTTACATTTAACGAGATGATTTATAATCATACAAATATCTTTGACTTATTTTAGACCACAAGATTTAAAAGTCTTAGTGACATCTCGTTATTTCTTAAACTCCGTACCTAGTCAAACTAATCCCATAAATTAGGACGGAGGGAGTTGTAATAGTGACATCACTAAAAAATAAAACAATATAGACAAACATAAGATTTTTGAGACCAATTAAATTCATATCACAGTTTGTACTCCCTTTTGTCCTAATTTATGTGACACTTTTTGCTTTTTAAGATTCAATTTTTTTAGTTTTGACCGTGTGTTTGAATATAAAATCTTTAAATTCTTCAAAATAAAATTTATGTATTTGAAAACTAAGTAAAAAGTATTATAACTCATAATAATTAATAATTTAAAATATTTAAAAGGTATGTGAAAAACTTTACGATCAAAGAATAATTTATTTGACTCTCAAAATTCGAACACGTCACATTATGTGACGAAGAGAGTAATAAATAAAGGTGATGTGTGTTGAAGTGTTCCTTCTTGACCCGTAGAATAATCATCTGAGTTTTCGTACACAAGTTGTTCCAATATATTACTTTCACTTTTAATCCATAATAAATGTGTTTTTACATTAGCATTAGTTTTTTCCTTTCAAATTTAGTCTTATTTAGATAAATGCATTTTTACATAACCAAGAAATCACACTAAATAGATGTTATTTAATTAAAAGATAACTTAATAAAAACATTTCTTACTTTCTAAGTGTGATGAGTGAATAATTTAAGAAGTATACCCAAACTAACAACACCATGTAATATAGACCGGAGGGAGTAATTGCTTTTGTCATTCAATTCTTACCAAAAGGATGTAGATATATATATTAAAGCTAGACCATTTCATTTTGAGCAATGATATTTCAAAGTCAAAAAAATATTAAGAAAAGTACCATGGATGGAATCGTAGTTATATTACAAAGGCGGAATGGCTCTAGAGACCTTTTTACTTGTCTTAGATTGTCATTCCGGTGTTTGTATTCCTGACTTTGCCAACTGGACCTTTAAACTTGTTAAAACTCATCATTTTAAATGCACCGAACTTATGTGGCATTTATTTTGCTAACTCAATATAGTGAATGGTGTCACACTTTTAAAGCGAGTGAATGAAATAAATTTGATTAAAAAAAATATTAAATTCATAAGAAACAAATTAAATAACAATAAAAAAATAGAAAAAGAAGAAAATATTCCCAACCCCTCCCTCTTCTTCCACCAAAAACAGCCGCTACACCGTAACACCACCATTAAAACACCATGTAAAGAGCTTGTTTTCAGCTTCAACACCAAGCTCCTCCAACAAACCACCGTCTTCTCCACCATGTGAGCCGGTGGTCACTCCTCACCCTTTCCCTTATTTCCTTCTTCCTTTCCTCTTCCAGAACAAAGTTCAATCCTTTCTAGCCATGGATAGTCTTGGTTGTGTCATTTTTGCTATTTGGGATGAAACTTGGAGCTCAACTTGTGAGCAAAATGGAGAAATTGCTCCTGAAAGTTTTCTTGAGATTTTTGATTTAATTTAATTTTTAACATTTTTTTCTTATGTGTCATTAAAAAATGACGTTGAATTTGACATTTAGTCAGGTGTATCAACACTCACCATGATCGGATGAGAAAGGGGTTTAAAATGATGAGTTTTGACAAGTTTAAGGGTTCAGTTTGCAAAGTCTAGAATACAAATATCGAGATGATAATTCAGAACAAGTAAAAGAGTCTACCAAGTCATTTCGCCAATTACAAATAAAGAAAACTCACTTGATTATGATCTTAAATATTAGAAGTCGCTGCATAATTCAAACATAGAAAGATTTGACAAGCAATTACTAATTGATTTCAAAGCCTTAAATATTTTTAAAATAACTTAAATGATAATCTCATCCCATGTTTTCTAAAGAGTAAAAAGATTGACAGCACTACAGTTTTGTTAAATAAAGGTAGAATGGGGGAGGGGGACTTTTGGGGGGGGGGGGGGGGGGTGGGGGGTGGGGGGGGGGGGGGTGACATAGGAGAAATGGTTGTGAATTAAAGACAAAAAGACGAGAAAAATCAGCTAAGGAATTCCACATCTCTTTCAAAATTGGTATTTCAAACATCACATTCACTAAATGCTGCTTTAACTTGAACGCTGCTAGCAATCAGATATGCACACCCCATCTAACATGAAATTTAAGGGGACATTTAAACCAAAAGCAATCAAAAACTACAAATCGAAAATGCTAAGAAACAACATGAGAAGTTTACACATACAATGTCATAACAAGCTAGATAAGCATCGGCCATAGAATTTGGATTTTAGGTTAAGATACTACTCAAAGGTTTCAGTACTAGTATGTAATAGCAAACTCACATTACAAAGAAAAGAAAAATGTCCCACAAAAACTCACACGGTCACTCAGTTTATCAAATCATTGTACAACCAGTCCGCACCGACTGGAAACATCAGCCTAAGCATTGGAAACTTGAACGCCGCCTACTTTGCCTCCTTGAAAACAAGCAACATCACTGCAAATGTGAAAGAAAACAACAAATGAGCAAATACCGTTGATGAAGAATTAGGTATAGCCATAAAAAAGCCCCAGCGAACCCCTAAACTAACCAAAAAGTGAAAAGACCTAAGTCAGGGCATGCGAAAACCTTTTAGCAAGACAGAATGATAATTAGAAAAAATGCTGATAACCCACTATAGTTTTGTTTCCATAAAATTGTATTCCTCGGCATTAAGGACATGCTAGAGACCTCCAAAAAGTTGTTAAGAATAGCCTATAGTACTTACAGAGAACCTAACGGATCTACTAACTGTTCAGCTGATAACCCACTATAGTTCCTCATCTAAACACCAAAATGGCAAGCTAGACAGACGTTGAAGGCCAGATTTAACATACCTGTTGTGGCTGCTGATAATTCGTATATCCTGGGTAATTCCCGTAATACATATTAGGGTCCTGAGCGGGTGGAGCATATCCATAAGCCTCATACCCTTGGTACCCATAATACGCACCAGCACCAGCACCAGCCCCAGCCCCAGCACCACCACCCCATTGAGTCTGGTCGGACTACATAGAAAAATCAGAGTCAGCACAGTAGCGGATTTATCTAAGTTCAACACTACAAAGATAGGCCACAAACCTGTTTGCTAGAGGGGCTACGCCCCCAAGAAAGCCGAATGCTTTGTCCTCCCAATTGTGTTCCATTCAAGCTTGACAAAGCCTGCTCAGCAGAAGCTCTGGAAGTGGGGTGTGATAGTACGTGAGAAAAGAATACGTAAAAATATTTAGCAAGAGACATTAATTGCACCTGACATTACCTACTACCAAACTGAACAAAGCCACAGCGCTTTCCAGCCACTATTTTCACGTGAACCAATTCACCGTATGGGGAGAACACTTGCCGCAAATGCTCTTCAGCAACACTGGGATCCAAACCACCAACAAATATCTGCAAGTTTGAATATGAACAGTTAGAAGTGCATATACTAGCAAAACAAACTTTACATCAAAACAAGCTACCCACAGTTGTATTATTGGGGTCACTTTCGCCTTGAGTAGTAGCTTGAGGATTTTGGAAGGTAGCTGCAATGGTAAAAAATGTGAGTAGAAATGCAGTCATCAAAAAGTGCATCTAGGGTCAGAAATTTGACTCTCCAACACCTAGATGGAAACGGACAGTAACACAAACGCATAAAAGAAGAAACAAAGACAGTATGCATCACCACATCTTCTCGGAAAAGAAAACCAATGAGCAGGGGAAACAAATAAAATAACACAGGAAAAACACAAAATTAAAACAATAAGTATTTGCAAGCATTACTCTATATCCTACACGTGAATGCATGCCCCTTCAGAGTCACGGATTTATAAATCCCAGGTTTGTGACATGTACCCTTATTAAAAATTGCTAAGGCAGTTCATAGGGAGATGAACTGGAGGAGCTCAAGAAGTGTATATAGAACAATTGAACAAACAACACTACTGACTTCAGACAGACAACAAGCCCTTCTAATTCTTAAATGCAGTAATAGAAATATCAACAGAGTGTGCATGAATCATAATCAAGTTAAGAATACATTTCGTGGCATCCTATGAAAAGTATCAGTGTTACTTTCTCAGTTTATCAGTCTTCCATCATATATTGATAACTATAGTCCACTTGCACGATACTCCTACAAGTATAAAAAAGAGTACATATTCACATGATATTTTTTTCAAATAATCAAAACGATTCCAAAATTAACACATCAAGACGGTGTAAAAAGTATCTGAACTTTTTTAATATGTAACATGGTGACTCGAACCCTAACCGTTGGAGCTGGTGGGGGTTTTCCACTTGAGCTAGGCCTTTCTTGTCTGCCAAGCTTTTTGAACTTGCAAAGCAGATACCACAATCGCGAGCAAGGAAAAGATCAAAGATGGAAGAAGGCCCCTCTGAAGCTATCAAAGGCACCTCTGAAGCTATCATTTTATTTCTAAGCACTCCCATAGAGACCAACAATTCACATCATGCCAGTAACAGTATCCATACCTTATCCTTAAATAAAGTAAGCCGGCATACCTAGTGAACAGCCTGTTTCAAAATTCCCCATCATTTCAAACTTCTTGTCAGCTACTCTTCACAAGTCGATTGTCTTCAATATTTCAGTATTTTGGAAACACAAGATTACAACTTGTGATCTTTTTAACTAGTTCCTAAATCTAAATATTATTTGCAAATGACCATAGAAAAATGAAATACGGAAGGAGCACTGTGAGTTTTTTTAAATAACAGTGGTGTCGAGGCCAGCTTGTGCGCACCGATACAGACTAAAGGTATTGAAAGTATACACTCCCCGATTTCCAACTTAGTCAGCTGCTCTTCGCAAGTCAATTATTTATATATTCCAGCATTTTAGCGAAGATTAGAACTTGAAGGATCTTTCATTAGCTTTTTAATCTCCAAATATCATTTTCAAATGACCAATTGAACAATTCAAAAAATGAAAACCAACTTACAGTAATTGGAAAGGAAAGAGTACTGTTGGACAAGTGTATTAGAACTGAAAAGATAGAATCACCTCAAGGCATTAACCAAAGGCATCCTACAAAACTAGTGATATAACTGTTTTTTGCATCTCTTACCAGATTGATCAATATTACATTACTTTGACTTACGAAAGAAAAGGTGTTGAAAGATGAAGTTGAGTTCCCAGAATTAGTAGCATACACCATTAACACAGACTGGTGTGAACGTGACAGACAAAGGAAGGAAAGAATTGTAAGGAAATGTACGGAAACAGCTTGCGGCAGCATTATTTAAAAGGTGTGCAAGATTGATCCTAACTGAAATAACACAGGCCAGTTTAGGAATTAAATGAACTGGTAAAAATGAAGAAAGGAAATTTAAATTTTGATAGAAATGGAAATAAATTTACTAAGGCTCGTAATAGTAATTCAGGAACTGGAAATTAACTGAATGTAGCATAAGAATGCCACAAGAATACGAAGTAAGGAAGCGTGACATAAACAAATAAACTGACCTAAAATGAGGCCACGCACTAAAGTGGAATCATTTCAGCTGAAATCAGTTCCAGGCCCCCATATGAGAGCCTCTCTGTTTCCTGCTTTGAGACAACACGAGTCTTATAAGTTTATGCACATTTTGAAACAATTAAATGCCCCCAAGTGTAGAAAGTTAAGTACTGGAAGAAAAGGATTTTAAAGATTCCGCTTCTTCAAGTGCAAAGCTGAAAGAACAATCAACTTAAGAGTCTGAACACGTCAGGAAATTATGGCATCATCGAAATCAGGAATGCAGACAACAAACAGTACAGTTCGAACTGCAAATCAACAACAAACAAAAAAAAAAAGAACAGAAAAACTCCACTTCAGCATAGAAGATGAAAGGGGAACATGGCCATACCTTTCTGTGGGGTACCCACTGGTTTCTTGTTCGCAGCTGGGCCAATCCTCATGGGCCTAGTTGAACAAAGCACACCATTCATTTCGGTCATAGCACGCAATTGTTCACTCTCATCACCGAACTTGACAAATCCATATCCCTTGGTACGTCCAGTGATTCTATCTGTTACAACTTTTGCACCTTTTACTGATGAATACACGGGTTTGAATGTCTCTTGTAGCACATAATCCGTCACATCAGCAGCCAAATCACCAACAAATATTGTATACTCGGGTGAATCATCTCGCCTCTCACCGGCACCAAGAGATGCCCAGTTCATACGGAAATTCTGTTCCACATTTGGCATCAAGGTGCCATTATACGTCTGTAAAATAGTTTCTGCAGCTGCATGACTCCTGAACTCAAGGAATCCATAACCTTCAGACTGACCACTTTGCTTGTTCCTGATGACCTTAGCAGAAACAAGCTGCACAAAAAACAATGAAGCTATTATCATAGTGCAAAATAAAAATAAAGAGGCAGTACAATGATACACTAAGGCAAATATTGAACTTTAGCATTTGTTCCACCCTCTCCTCTTCTAAACCCTTCAATACATCTTCTAAATTCACCTCCAATTTTCATTCTTTTTTCAAAGCTTTGATATTAGTTTCCAACGAAGTTGCAACCAAATCAGAAAGGAAATTTAAAATGATAGGCCAATCTATCCAAATTCAATAGACTCTATATACAAATGCAAACACATAATCAGCTCGCTCAACATGATGAGGAAACAACTTTTAACTGCCATCTCCCAAGAAACAGCCTGACAGATCATTATGAATTATGAGGACTGCATCACAAATAAGAAATTGTTTTTTACAGGGTTAGCCCATGAATTATGAGGACTGCATCACAAATGAATTATTAGCCCACATAGCCCATATTTTGAGTTAGTTAGCCCACATACTTTTATACAGGGTTGATACATTATGGATAACGCTTCCCCCCAGTTATAATATTGTATAAACTGAAAATCTGGCTACTTGACGTAATATTTTATGTTGGGCTGTATATTATTGAAATTTTCCCCAATTAAATTGCTTCTTCCTGACGTTGTTTATGACTTGTAGAACTACTTTCTTAGTCCTAAAAAATCAATCTAACCAGCCGGGACTTTGTAACAGTATTAATTTCTCCTTTAATTAAACAATCAAACAACAATTGCAGAGAAATGTAGGATTAGCAGAAGAGGATTTGCTGATTACCTCGCCGGTGTGATAGAAACAAGTGGAGAGATAATTCTCATCCATCCAATACTGCAAATCTCCAATCCAAAGAGAGCGAACCTCATTTGGATTACCAGTAGAGGTAGGGCTAGGATTAGCACCGTACTGTTGAGACATAGTTTGCTGTTGTTGACCCCAAGAAGGTTGAAATTGCGGTTGTTGCTGTTGTGGCTGTTGCTGAGGTGGCATCATCCATTGTTGTTGTTGTTGTTGTTGCTGGTACTGTTGTTGTTGATGTTGATCCATTGGTGGTTGAGCAACTCCACTTTGTGGCATCATTTTGAGATCGAAGAAATGAACAAACCCTAGCGTAGGGGTGGGTATGAAATGAAAGAGGAGAAAACGGTGACGAGAGAGAGAGAGAGAGATAAGGTTCTCGCCGAAATAGAAGGGGTGTATTGGGGGTGTACCTGGGCCTGGTTTTATAAGAGCTAAGTAGTTTGTACGAACACGTATCTACTCTCATATGGACCGGGCTGATTTTATAAGCGAATATTTCTTTTATATACGTTATCATTTAGATTTTGGCACTGTTTTTGAAAATTACGTGAATAAATTACCTTATGAACGAGACTTGAGTTTAATGTTTACTTATATATTTGAATTTTTACTTAATGAATTTGCAAAACTTACAAAATCTTAAACAGGATATAACTTTTCTAATAAGATTTTTAATGTGCTCAAAAGGAGATCTTTAGGTTCTATTCTAAAAGGTCAATAAACGGCAAAAAAACAAATAAGAAAAGGTTATTAACTACTCCCTCCGTCCCATAATAAGTGTTATCTTAGTCAAAAACATACATATTAAGAAATCAATAATGTAATGTGAAGTTTACCAAATAACCCCTATAAATTACTTTTACCTTTTGATTAGGCGTACATTGCTTTTGAAACCTTAGAATCAATAATACCAAATTACTATATGCCTTTTTAATCATCATTTAGATGTTACTGTCTAAGGGTAGAATTGAAAAAAATTAATCAATTTATGTGTTGATTTTCTAAAATGACACTTATTATGAGATAAAAAAATTAGTTAAAATGACACTTATTATGAGACGGGAGTAAATAATAATTTCAAAAAGGCATAATCGGTCAAATTCACTATGGCCCAGTTTTGATCAGTAGATTACGTGGGAAGTGCAAAGATAATTTATTCATATTGACTACAAGTTAAATACTTCTAAAAAGTTAAATATAACTTTAACGGCAGAGTGAAAATTGAGCACACCGCCTTTATTCTTCGTTTCTTCCACATGAGATTCCAAAAGGTCGCATTTAAAAAAAAAATCGAGATAAATTTATTCATATGAAGTACTTTAAGAACAATGGCGGAGCCAAAATTTATATTAAAAAGTATCCAAAAATATAGATATGTCACAACCAGGTTCGAACACGAGACCTTAGGAAATTTTCACAATCCCTTACAACCTGGGACATCATAGTTTCACAGGTGTGAAAAGTGAAAGAAAGAGCCCGGCATTCATTTCTTCATGAATATTCATAGCCGAGTCTACTAAAGAGGGGACCCCGGTACTCGTCGTGGTGATTAGAGGACACCTCTGATCGTTCACCTCTAATGTGACACGTTCCCTCCCAATGTCATGATCACATTGGTTTACCCTAGTTTCTTTGGTAGTTTAACGTACGGTCGCCCCTCCAACAAGAAAAGGTATAAATATGTTTGGATCGGAGAATTTATGGAGGAAATCGGGGAAATAGTGAATCAAAATCTAGATAGATCCCTATCTTTATCTCTATCCACGGAGATACCTATCTATATGGAGAGAGATCTATCTATGAATCGGCCGCCCCTGACCTAAGAAGAACTATTATCCTTATGACCAAACAAGGATCAGCTTCTTACTTCTCGAGCGATAGTTCCACGACCTCATCACTTTAATCTCCAGAAGAGACTTTGAGTCTCCTAAATCTTTCACATCATAGTTTCACAGGTGTGAAAAGTGACATTACCGGTCCAATTAAGACTCGAGGATGATTAATTGCATAAAGACAATATTGAAAACCACAACAAAAACAGTCTCTTTAATCTTTCAAGCACAAAAACATTACATTTTCTTTAAGCTGTGCAAGAAAGCAACTATATATAAACCAAAATCATTTCATGTTGCCCTGTAAGTGACCCAATAATTTCTACCATTGGAACTATTCAAGTTTACTCTTAACAGCATTGATGCTAAGAACAGTATAAACTACAGCTATCAAAATTTTGTTCCATTAAGAGTGCATGGAATTTAGCAGCTTCAGAGCCAGTTCTTCCTGCTCTGTCAAAGATATGGAATCAGCAGCAATACCCTCTTTAGCCTTGTCCGCTGTCCTCTCGCCATCTTCATCATCACTGTCGAAATAGATCTTCGTTTTCTTGTCAACTCTACCTCGCGGGATTTCCGTGTCTGACCCAGACACGTCTTCATCTTCTTCTTCTTCCTCCTCTCTCCCTCTCTTAGACTTCATCTTCTCCTTGATTCGTTTTTCTTTGCGACGTTTCTTGTCCAAATCCTTGTCTTCCTTGTCGGCCACCTTCAAGTTTTTTCTCAACTCAGCATATCTCTGGTTTACTGCAGCGTCGACAAGAATAGAACAAAGTGTTAGAAAGCAACAGATGCAATTGAAAATGAGATGCATTAATACATACTCCCTCCGTCCCAATTTATGTGACGTCATTTGACTATGCACAATATTTAAGAAAGAAAGGAAGATTTTGAGAATTGTGTTCTAAAACAAACCTTGGACATTTGTGTGGCTATAAATCATTTCATTAGGGCTACAAAGAAAACTATAAAGTTAAGTTGTTTCTAATTATAGAAAGATAGACATTCTTTTCGGGACAGAATAAGAGGGTATTTGGATTGGATTTTTGAAAGTAGTTTATAAGCTATAAGCTAAAAGCACCCATCTTTTGGCTTTTGGCTTATTTTTTGTACTTTGTTGGCCTAAAAGTGAGTGTTTAAAATCACTTTTTTTTCTTTTCCAAACACCACAAAAAGTAGAAAAGAGATAAGCACTTAAAATAAGTCAATCCAAACACCCTCTAAAAATAAAAAAGAAAGTGTGCCACATAAATTGGGATGGAGCGAGTCTAGTGACTTAACATCAGCGAAGTAAATAATCACTTCTCCCTTGAACACAGAACTAGGGTTGAATAACCAAATTTTGCTGCACACTAAGCAGAACATGCAGGAAACAGGCATACAGACTCGAAATGCAAGTACAAAAGTGTTTTTGGATTCAAAAGAGCAGCAAAAGTTATTACTTGGATATAATTATTATTATTTTTTTAAAAAGACAATTTCAAATAGCAGCAGATGTTGGAAACAAAGCTTTTGAGACTCTTGAATATATCAGTAATACCTTTTTCTTTGTTAAGCTGAACAGAGTCAGCATCACTGCTTGTGGCTGCTAATCTTGCAAAAGGAGGTAAAGTGTTCCCTTCCTCGTCAAACACAACCCTTGTCCCGACTGGTCTGTGGACATTGATCTTTAGTTTCTTTTTCTTCGTAACTCTAGTGGCCAGCCTACGGAACAATTCAAAAAACAGGAAGCAAAATCAAGAACAACGAAGATTATATAAACACTAGAGTGCATATAAAGTGAGAAGCAGTTAAGATAAATATACGGTGAATTGCAAGAAGAGTATCATGGAGATAAAACATCATATCATATGCGACTAAAAGATTTTCTAAAGTTGCAGACCATTGCTTAGTGAAAGCTTTCTAAAATAGCATCTCCACCCTTCTTGCTTAAAAGACAAATTCAACACATCAAATAGACAATTGAGAAAAGTGATTGACTTACATATCATCTCCTTTGCTGTTAATCTTTTCTCCGGCTTCCTGTGTCTCCTTAGCTAGAAGGAGGTCTTCTTCCTCCACTTCCTCTACATCTGATTTACCTGTATCTAGCTTCTTAACTGGAAATTCCAACAAATTCTCATTGCTCGTGTCCTCTGGTATGAGAGATAATGCTTCAGACACTGTCTTCCCTTTGAGTTTCTGTTTCAGAAATCGGATTTTGGGGGTCATAGGAAGACCCAATGAAGCAGAGTATTCATCAATTGGAAGTTTTGTAACATCAAAAATCTCTTTATCTCTCTGTTTGTGTATGGACTTCAAATATGTCACAAAAGCCCTTTGAGCCAGATGCTGTAGCTCAGGGTACTTGACCAATAAAGAAGCAAGTAGACCAGAGACAGACTGTATCCTCTTTTCATTTGCCTGTTTCACACTGATAATCAGCCAACAAAACAACAAGATGCTGTGCGACAAGTGAGAAAATATAATTGTATGTACTCAGCTTCAGTTGTTAAACAGAAGTGGATGAAATCCTACCTTGATAACTCGAAGGGGTATCTTTTTCTCTTCCAACTTTTCAAGCATTTTCATTTCAGATGGCATCACGAATAAAACAGATCTTCCCCCTGAAAGGTAACGAGCAGTGCGGCCAACTCTGTGTATGTAAGCAGCACAATCTTCAGGACAGTCCACCTGAAAGGTGAGTTTGCATCAAATACATGTCAAATTTTCTACTTCCTTTACATTAGCATCCACATCCTTTAACGAATGAAAAATCAATAATTTCATTTCAGGCTTTCAACGCTAAAAAACTTTAAGAACTAACCTGGACAACCCAATCAACCGCCTTATTAAAATCAAGCCCCCTCGAAGCAACATCAGTGGAGAACAGAACAGAGCGTTGTTCACAAAATTGGGAGTAAATTCCCATCCTTCTATCTTGCTTCATCCTCCCATGAAGACATTTGAGTGGAATCCCAGGACGGAGTTTTTTGAAAGTTTCAAAAACAAATTTTACCTGTTGAATTGGGAACAGTAAGAATGACAGAAGGAAATTAATCACAGAAAAATAAGAGCAAAAGTTTTAGCTGTTGAAGACTCTGAAAGCAGATTCGATGTAGTAGATAGAAAATCTTCTTTTTCATAAACATGTGATATAGTGAAAGTCATTAGTGCTTTTCGAAGTTAGCGACTAAACTCATTTTCCAGTGCTCTAGGATTAAGTGAAATATTCATGTCATCTCGGCTCTCGCTGTAAAATGTTCACCGTAAATTCTCAATTTTAGAAAAAATCAAGAATAAAGTCCCAGATACCTGCTTGCAGCTTGATAAGAAAACCAATATCCTTGAATTAAGATGTGCCTTTATAAAACTCCATAACATGTCCAATTTCTTATCAAGAGGAACAAGCATTGCTGTTTGTTGCAAGCGGTTGGGAGTTGCAGTATCAGACTCCTCGTGTACACCCAAATATTCAGGATCTTTCAGACTGAGCCTTGCCAGATCTTGAACGGACTTCGTCTGGGTTGCTGAAAACAATAAGGTCTGCCTATGTTTAGGCAATTGTGAAATGATTGCATTCAAGTCCTTCTTAAACCCCACATCAAGAATACGATCTGCTTCATCAAGAACTAAAACCTGTTCCCTGGCCAGGAAAAATGCACCCAAGTCAACAACTAAATAAACTTAAATAATTGTAATGTATGGGAGGAGAACAGGTACAAAAGTGTTTCATCAAAAAAGCCCATAGCAATATGAAACATACAATTGCAATTTCAAAACATCTTTTTATTCTGTAATTTTAACATAATAAATACACGCATACTTTATGATTTTCTAAGTAGCACAAATGAGGACATCTGGGTTGTGTTTTCTAAAGAGAATCCAACGCTCACATGATTACCAAATTGTCACATTCTCACATGAATACCAAATGCATCGAGTGGTAAAACAAATCCAAGATCTTCGAGTTTGGTCTTAACATGTATAGGAAGTCTATACTCCCAGGGCCTCACGTTGTTGCAGATAACATAGAGATAAGCTTACCTACTGAAGTATTTTCATGTTTCATAGTGCCGTATAATCTGAACATATGACCCTTGCAGTGCAAGTTTTGCACCACATGTGAAGAAAGATAGGGTCAAACAAACAACAATTTGTTATGAACATCAGCTTAAGAAACATAATGATTGCATAACCTTAGTTCTTTTATGTGGTGCTTAGATTTTTAGTTACAACTTACAGATGATATATTTGGAACTATTTATTATGACAAGTACATAAACAAAACAAAAAAACAAATTTTGCACTAAGTATCACTTATCAGGAAAATTCACAAATATATGTGCATCTATATATGACAAAGTTGGAAACAAAATATTCAGGGAATTACAGAATTTTTTTTGAAGAAAAAATTGAAATAGAATATAAATAATAGAATCAGGGATGTTTTAAAGAAAAAAAGAATCAGGGATAAAAGAAAATAATTTCCAAAACTGTAGCAGCTTCAACAGACAACAGTTCAATAGCTATGTTTCGCAGAGAAAAGGAGAAGGAAGCAGGTTCCAAACCCCACCAAGGTGTTTAAAGAGAGAGGGAGGGAGTCAATCAGTGCCTTAGGCGTTATATAATTACAATTAGAATACTATGATGAGCAAATTACAGTATTGTTAGCCATGCAAGGTAGTCTACACTAACATTAATGAAGTAGGAGCAATTCAGGAAACAATTCCTGACCATGCAGAGTATGTACTCCCTGCCTCTTATCAGGACGAAACATGGTAAAGAGCATTAAAAGAGCAGGAAGGAAAAAGTTGTTAACTGGACCTGAAGTTGTGAACAATCAAAATTTGGTGTCTCATCCATATGCTGAAGAAGCCGGCCAGGGGTGCAGACCAGGATGTTCAGCCCATTAACATGCTCTTTTTCGGCGTCCACATCTTTGCGGCCACCAATCAGAAGGCCAGCACTAAATCCATGATGCTTCCCAACAGATTTAAGTACTTCAAAAAGTTGACCTGCTAACTCCCTTGTGGGAGACATTATGATGCATCCAACACCGTCCTCTGGTCCCCATCGAACTTTATACAATTTCTCTAGCACCTAGAAATCAAATCTAATTAAGTAGCATAATTTATAAAGATGTAAAAAAGCAAGAAATTACACTACTAAAGAACTAAGGGATTCAACACCAAAGCGCCAAAATGTCGATGGAACTACCGAAGCAACATTCCAATTAACAATTTGGATATCGAAGGAGCATCCCACATAAGTTGGACATCTACGTTGTTTTGTCAAGAAAAACAAGGGGATGATTTCACATGAATATGAGCTATCTTACAGACAGCTCATAATGTGAAGTCAACCTTCATACTAACTCCAACTGAATGCCTGCACTACAATATGAAGAAACATGGAAAAGCATTTGCTTTCGTTGCAATTGTACGATAAATCATTTTTAACGTTGTCAGGATAAATCATGACATTTTTGGGCAGGGGTTCAACAAATAGCATCGACTGATGAGAATAAAATCCAAATAATGACTAAAAGCCTAAAAGTATCAAAAACTTTACATATGTATATCACTTGCAAACGTAAAAGAATAACAAAAGCAAATGTCTTTCCTAAACCAGTTTTGGCTAAAATACTACCCCAAGTAGACTGATGAGAATAACATCCAAATAGACTAAAAGTCTAAAAGTGTCAAAAATATACATATGTATATCACTGGAAAACATATACCGGAATAACAAAAGCCAATGTCTTTCCCGAACCAATTTTCGCTAATGTACTACCCAAGTCGACTGATGAGAATAAAATCCAAATATTGACTAAAAGACTATAAGTATTAAAAAATCTACTCCCTCCGTCCCAATTTAAGTGTCTTGCTTTCCTTTTTTATATGTACCAAAAGAGTGTCTCATCTATATTAGTAAGTTGACAATTCAAATATACTACTTGGCAGGTTTAAAAACACAAGATTCAAAGGACATTTTAGTACATTGCACACCTAGTTAATTTAGGACCACAAGATTCGAAAGACTCTTTTTATTCCTTAAACTTTGTGCCCCGTCAAACTAAGATACTTAAATTGGGACAGAGGGAATTATACACATCTCTATCACTTGCAAACGTACCGAAAAACAAAAGCCAATGTCTTTCCTGAATCAGTTTTAGCTAAATTATACTAACCGGAATAACAACGGGAAAATTTCAGAAATATACAAGTTGGTCACTAACATTGCAAAAAAATAGCCCAAAACTTACATTACAAAAAATAACCCAAAATATTCAGACACTTATACCAACATATACAAACATATAAGAAGGCAGAGAGAGAGAGTGAGAGAGAGAAGTTAAAAAAAGGGGTCAATTTTGGAAGCATTGTTGCCCCAATTAACATACAGTGTAATTTACTCAATAACAAGAGCCAATGTCTAGCTAAATTATACTAACCGGAATAACAAAAGCCAATGTCTTTCCTGAACCAGTTTTCGCTGCGCCAAGAATATCTCTCCCACAAAGAGAATGTGGGATCGAAGCCCTTTGAATATCAGTCATAGTTTTATATTTACACTGAGTTAACCCATCTTTAGTTTTCTTAGAAACAGGCAATTGGCTAAATCTATCACAACCAGTATACTTAGAGAATGAACCATCAGGTAAGCGTCCAACTGGAGCTTTATGTGGTAATGGGTCAAAGGAAAGCGGGTTTGAACCGGATTCGGGTTTACCCGATTCTATCCATGCTTCTAGAAGCTCAATTTCTTGAACTTCGGATAAACGGTTCTGTATTTTAGCTTTACGTGATTTAGGCGCGTGATTTCTCATACCTTTCCAATTGAGAATTAGGGTTTAATGATTTTGGGGATTTTGAAAGAGAGAATTAGGGTTTAGGGTTTTATGGATGACGTGTCTCGCCGGGAAGAAAAATGTGATACAAAATTTAACGGACGGCGAGAATATGAGGTGATGACGGTAGTGGAGGGTTTTGGTGAGATTTAAGGTTCCGGGTTTTGGGCCATATGTGTTAGATGGGCGGGTCAAACCGGTTAATTTGAGGGTTATTTGCACTTTTGGTCCTAATTTGTGCTGTTCTTTAATTTTTGGCCCTCAACGTAAACAATTTTTCCGTGTGGCCTACGTTTATATACTCGCATCATAATATTCTATAAGTTATGTCTGGAGTCTTAAAGAACTTATGCCACGCTGGGCCTAGAATCGATTTTGAAGGGGAAAAAAAAAAATATATATATATATATATATATACTTGCATCTATTATTATTTTGGTCAAGCCACAAAGGGCGACATCAAGAACTAAATCCACAATCATGCTGATTGTTTGAGATTTCATATGAGGCTAATAAATTTGTATGTGCTTTGCGCGTGCCACGATCTAACCGGAGGGCTATGATGGGCATTCGGATCTAACCTATCGAGTAATACAGAACATACGTGTATCACATAATCGTACCTGAGTGGGCTAGGACATTAACTAATAAATATCATGAAATGGAAGGGGCACAAGCCCAAAAGATATATATACATACGTCATCAAGCTGAACCCAAAATATACTAGCCGACAAGGCTGTCAAGATAATGACACAACAAACTATGGACCGAAAAGGTCATAAGACATCTAACTGTGCATATTTGTCTACGAGCCTCTACTGGAGTGCATGACATAATAAGGACAGGACAAGACCACGCCATGTCCGAATGTACGCAAAAGAATCATACCAAGCTGAACTGCAACTCCAGAACAAGTGGAGTGCTCCAATATAAGTGGCTTAATGCGGACCCCAAGTGTTGAACCGTCTCCCCGTTTATCTACTGTATTGAACGCAGCGTCCACAAACAAAAAGACATCAGCACAAATAATGTACTGAGTATATAAGGTACGAATAACAACATAATAAATATATAAAAGTAACATCAGATAAAGAGAAATAACATGCAGATCTGAATGCCTCAGAAGGCGGATGACATGCATGCTTTCCTTTTAAGAAAAAACATTTTCATACATATATATAAGTCATATCATCATCATACCGTACCCGATTATAATAAGGCTGGTCATCATACTTGTGTGACAAACTCAATATTACCGTACACAATGCAGTGGTGTGCCAATGTGTCGTACTATGGTACGACCGGTACGACACCTATCAGTGCACACCACTTTCAAGAACACTTCAATTTCAATACCACTTCACCTTGAAATACCTTCCAAAGCTTCTACAAGAAGAAGAGACGAGTTTCAACCACACTTTGAAACCCCAAGTACTTTGATTTATGCTTAGATAAGTGTTTGAATATGTTGGGAGAGGTTTCTAGAGCTTTCTTGAACTTGGGGTTATGTTAGAAATGACTTAAAATAAAGAGGGATCGTGATATATAAAATCAGAAAAATTTCATCGCGAGAAAAAATATGGCCCGTATTCTTGGCCGTATAACATTATACGGCCAACTTTTTGGCCCTATAAATTATACGGTCCGTATAATGGGCCGTATTCCTCCACCTCAAATGTCTTCTCTGGAAATTTTTAAAATTCTTAAATACGGTCCATATCTCAAAATACGGATCATATCTCATATTATATTATCCATATTTTATATTTCCTAGAAACAACTTTTGACGAACCTTTCTGCGTCGATTCACTTATTCTCTAATCCTATTCTCTAATCCTTCCGCAACTTACCAAACATGAACTTAAACCCTTATAATAAGTTAAGCATGTCCAATCTCGTATGACCTTGAAGATAAATCTCAATGTCCAAAAGTAAGACAACTAACGTACGACGAATTTAAATGTATAAAACTACGAGATGTAACAGCGCGGTCTTTAAGGACATCAATAAGAGATCGCTCTTGAGAAAGAATATAAAGCGAGGCTTGTAAAATGTACTTCACCAAAATCTTAAGAAACATAAAATCGACGGTAATATAATACTACTCCCTCTGTTTCAATTTATATGAACCTATTTTCTTTTTAGTCCGTGCTAAAATAAATGACCTATTTTCTAATTTGGAAACAAATTCACTTTATGAAATGATTTACAGCCACACAAATATTCAAGACTTATTTTGAACCACAAGTTTCAAAAGTCTTCACTCTTTCTTAAATGTCGTGCCCAGTCAAATAGATTCATATAAATTAAAACGGAGGGAGTAATATATTATGAATCAAATCAATGGATAACAATAATCCAAAGTCCAAACAAAGCATGAGCTAGTGATCTCCCAAATTTCAGTTTCAAATTTGCATTAACCTCCTCATCATTGGTCAATTAATGGAACACTCTAGATTTGGCAAGGGCAAATCCGTAAACAAAAAATATCAATAACCCAATAATAGAAATATCTTAAATAACAAGGGCATCTAAGCAAAAAATTAATAACAAATATATATAGGTACAGTCTTGCTTTTGTTTCCAGGGTACTACTTCGTATGTTGTTTGTAGTACGTTCGATTCAATTTCCTCTTGAGTAATTTCTACAAAAAATCAATCTTCAGATTTCTTTGCAAATTTAAAGATACATAAATTTGTATACAAAGATTTATACAAATCAATCAATATACTGAAATATATATATAGTAGAGTTTACAAAGTGCCAAGAACTGAGCTATGGGTTGCAAAAAAAGTGTTAATGGTACACTTAATGATGCTTTATTATTCACTACTATGTGTATTATTGGTTTACCAGTTGATGTTTATATCAAAGATGGTGCTGTTTATTCGGGTATTTTTCACACTGCTTGTGTAGATGATGATTATGGTAAGTTTTTTTCAAGACCCTTTTTTATTTTACTATGTTCCATTTAATTATTTTGTGATTCTTGATTTTGGGTAGTTGTTGTTTAGGGGTTTTTTGTTTGGACTAGATCAGTTTATGTATCCGATCTGGATGTTTCAATGACTTTATTTTGAATCTTTTTTTTTTGTTGGGTCTTTTTCATTTCTCATTTTTATGTTTTTTTCATTTCGAATGACGAATGTATGAATTCCAGTCCTTGATTATGTACATTTTATGGCTTTATACAGAGGAATAGTGCAAAATATTACATGGGGTTCATACAGTTGATTCAATAATTAGGGATTAAGGGTTAGTTGATTGAGTTGTTGGCCTTTTCATTTCTCATTTTTTCTGTATTTTCATTTCAAATGATGAATGTAAGAATATCCCGGACTTCGATTATGTACATTTTATGATTTTTCTCTACTTTTTTGCTATATCTCCTGTATACTGCCGCTGTGGCCATGTTTATGAATGAAAATACGTTTACTTGATTAAAAAAAAACATTATTGGATTTTATAGAGATGGATAGTGTGAAATGATTACATGGGGTTCATATAGCTGTTTTCAATAATTTCGGATTAAGGATTAGTTGTGAGTTATTGGTTCCTGTTGTAGGCCTTTTTCATTAATGTATTTTCATTTCAAACGATGAATATAAGAATATTCCAGACTTTGATTATGTACATTTTATGGCTTTATAGAGAGGAATAGTGTGGAATGATTACATTGGGTTCATACAGCTGATTCCAATATTTTGGGATTAAGGGTTAGTTGATTTGAGCTATAAATTCATGTTGTAAGTCTTTTCATTTTACTTTTTTATGTATTTTCATTTCAAATGACGAATGTAAGAATTCCAGTCTTTGATTCTGTACATTTTATGGCTTTCTTAGAAAGAGATAGTGCAGAATGATTTCATAGGGTTCATACAGCTGATTTCAATAATTTGGGATGAAGGATTAGTTTAATAATTTGGGATGAAGGATTAGTTGATTGAGTTATTGATTCCTGTTGTAGGCCTTTTTCATTTTTTCCCCCTGTATTTTCATTTCAAATGACGAATGTAAGAATTTGAGTCTTTAATAATGTACATTTTATGACCCGCAAGTAGGGCTGCTTATCGGGCGGATCATGACACTTAACGGTTTGGCTTATCGGTTATCGGTTTTTAAATATATAAATCCGCTAGCCAACCGATAAGATATCGGTTGGTTATCGGGCTAGCAATTATCGTGGTTATCGGTTAAATTATGTAACAACTATCACTTTACAATTCATAAGTTCCAGTGACTCTTAAAGCTAATCAAGTCTGTTCAAAACAGAAACAGATCAGGCCAAATCAAAGTTCTTGTTCTTGGTAATACAAAAGCATTATGAGGAGTTAGCTACACATAAAAAAAATATATAAATATATATATATATATATATATATATAAATTTTAGTGTATAAACTCTCCAGTGATTAACAGAAACTTCATCGAAAGGAAATCATTTGTAACTTCAAATCAGGCATGAAAGCAGGAGAACCAATTCATTTGATATGTTTAAGCACAAACTTTCTGAAGTACCAAAACATAACAAAGATGAATGAAGAAAGATGAAAGAGGAAAGACATCCTGGATAATTGTTTCTGATTTGTTTGCCTTTAGCAACACTCTCGTAGTTGCTGCTCTTTAGGGAAATTAGGTTCCTAAGGGGTAAGAAGTGGGGTTGGGCTTTAGCTTTAGACTTGTGCTTTAGGTTTACAATATATATTTTATATGTTTAGGAGTAAAAATATAAATATGATAAATTCTTAACGGGTTAACGGTTTACCCGATAAGAAAATTGAGTAATCTGCCCCCGCACCGATAAGCCGTTAATAATAAAATTTTAACCCATTCCCCAACCACTAATCCGATAACCCAACACCAATAAGCCAATTTTACGATTGGGTTATCGGTAACGGTTCGGTTTTGAACGGCCCTACGCAAGGGTGGCTCGGTTGGTTGAGCAAAAGGGCTTCCATAATGGAGGCCTCAGGTTCGAAACCCCCTGCCTGCGATATAAGGGGATTTGCCTTGTGGGTCGAGCTCGTCACATGAGGCTTGCCTAGTGCGGGTTATCTCTCCTGTGTGGTTTGCGGGCTATTGAACAAGAGCAGGGTTTACCCAGTGTGCACCCGAAGGGTCAGCGGCTGCGAGTTCCCATGTCATAAAAAAATAGTGTACATTTTATAGCTTCCATAGAGAAGAATAGTGTGGAATGATTACATATGGTTCATACAGATGATTTCAATAGTTTGGGAATTAAAGGTTGGTTGATTGAGTTATTGGTTCTTATTGTAGGCCTTTTTCATTTCTCATTTTTCTTTGTTTCCATTTCAAATGAGAAATGTAAGAATTTGAGTCTTTGATTACTTACATTTTATGGCTTTCATAGAGAGGAATAGTGTGGAACGATTACATAGGGTTCATACAGCTGATTTCAATAATCTGGGATTAAGGATTAGTTGATTGAGCTTCCTGTTGTAGGCCCTTTTCATTTCTCATTTTTGCATAGTTTCACTTCAAATGACGAATGTTACAATTTGAGTCTTTGGTTCTGTAAATGTTATGGCTTTCTTGGAGAGGAGTAGTGTGAAATGATTACATAGGGTTCATATAGCTGATTTCAATAATTTGGGATTAAGGATTAGTTGATTGAGTTATTGGTTCCTGTTGTAGGCCTTTTTCATTTCTCATTTTCTGTATGTTCATTTCAAATAACGAATGTGAGAATTGCATTCGTTGATTCTTTTATGGCTTTCATAGAGAGGAATAGTGCGGAATGATTACATAGGGTTCATTCAGCTGATTTCGATAATTTGGGATTAAGGGTTAGTTGATTGGGTTATTGGTTCCTGTTGTAGGCCTTTTTCATTTCTATGTTTTCTCTATGTTCATTTCAAATGATGAATGTAAGAATTCCAGTCTTTGATTATGTGCATTTTCGGGCTTTCATATAGAGGAATAGTGCGGAATGATTACATAGAGTTCATACAGCTGATTTCAATAATTTGGGATTAAGGATTAGTTGATTGAGTTATTGGTTCCTGTTTTAGGCCTTTTTCATTTCTAATTTTTCTGTGTCTCCATTTCAAATGACGAATGTAAGAATTCCAGTCTTTGATTATGTACATTTTATGGCTTTCATATAGAGGAATAGTGTGGAATGATTACATAGGGTTGGGATTAAGGGTTAGTTGTTTGAGTTATTGATTGTGGCATTTATGGCATTTTAGTTTTCTTATTACGCTACCATCGATTAAGTGTTTAGTTTACTAAGTAAGAGACTTGCAAGAATTCTGATTATTATTTCTCTCTTTGATACTTGGATTAGCTATTGTTTTGAAGAGGGCAAAGATGATTAAGAAGGGTAGTCGGAAGGCGAATGTTGCACGTGGAAGTTTGATAGAGACACTTGTAATTCTGTCTGAAGATCTTGTCCAAGTTGTCGCAAAGGTATGATTTTGGGCATTCCAATTTTGCAATGTCTATTTGTTGCCTGCAGCTATGATTGGTCCTTTTTTCTCTGCTTATACTTGTGCTTTGCAGGGGGTTATGCTATCTGCTGATAGTATTCCAGGACATTTCGATGGGGATAATATAGGAAGTGTTTGTAGCAATATCACTTATCCTGAATACCCCAAGAAGGAGATGGCAGCAACAAAGTCCAAGGTGTCTACCGCAGACGGAGAGAAAGCTACTAAAGAAAGGTTGGAAATGCCTCATTATCTATTGTTCCGGTAGACATGACCTAGGCTTGTTCTTCAGATTTTTACATTAAATTATTGAAAGCAATGTGATGAATATCTGTAGAGCGGATAAGGAATAATGTTAAAGTAATTTCTTAATTAGTTCTGGTTAACTAGTCCATATTCATAGATATTCTAATAAGTGAAGTTGGAAAGCTTTGCTCACCAATTGTATTTGTTTGTCGTATCACTAGTCTTGTGATGACTAAACAAAGGATGTTCTGGGAGGAGTGCTATGTGTTAGGAAGATACCTAATAAAGTGAAACGTAAGCTCTGTTGTTAAAAGCCCGCTTGAGGTGTGCTTAAACCCTGAAACTCAGCGGACTGAAAGTTAGGCAGTTCACCTCATTTAAGTAGCATCTTAGTGCAGGCATCATGCACACACAATAACCATGGCCTCCATCCTATAAAGAATGACAGTATGAATAAATGTTGATAGTATTATTCTTTAACAAACTTTTTATGGATAAATATATGAATGATTAAGTATACTAGACTAAAAACTTAGTAAGCATTACCTAATCACTAGTCTATTTGAAAGTTGTATTTGAGTCATAAATTCAATGTGATTTCTGAACTTTGATTGATATGGGTTCTCTTCATTAATTGCAATTTCTCAATATTTTGGTACATATCCTTGTTTTTTATCCTTATAGTTTATTTTCCCTTGCTTTACTATATATTTTAATGTTTTTCCTCATTTGTGCGGTTCTAAAGTACGCGCGACAATTGCGCTTTGTGCTAAAAACCTAGCAGACATTTGGCACTTTTCTACGGTTTTCGCTGTTGATAACATTGCTATGGAATGGTTGTGAAACCAAAACTATAATGTAGGAGCGAATGTTGTACCTACAAGATGTAAGTTGTAAAAAAACAGATGTTACAAGATTGGACAAGATTTAAAAGGTATGATCATTCTGATAAAGTGTGCACGCACGTATAAATGAGAAAATGAGAGCTAATTACTTAGAAAGTGTAACTTACGATTATTGAAGGTGTCAGAAGACCACAAGGTAAACATAAATCACATGGAGGAGAACTGTCTTAAAAGATTTATAGTCTGTACGGATCAATGAGGAATTAGCTATGAATTGATAACAATAGAAGCCGAGGATCCATATAGGCAATACCAACCAGTTGAGATTAATGTTTAAGTTGTTGTTACGCTTATATCAGATCTGGTGTTTGCTAGTGTCTTTTTAATGCGGTTAGAGAGTTGTAAATTAGTGTAGGCGAGAGTAGAGAGATGTATGACACTTAGAGAACTGTTTATTTTTCAGAACCTTTCATTTACCTTAAAAGACAAATCACTTAGTAGTTGAATAAATGGGTACAAATAGAGTGTTATGGATGGATTCATAGTCAATTGATTGAGTTGAAAATCATCTATTTTTGTAAGCTTTTTTCTACTTTTTGGTATACTTCTTGTATACGTGCTAGTTTTTTCCCTGTTGTTAAAATATATTTAGTTCATGAGAAAAAAAACTCTCAACATGGATCTGATTTTAAAGAGGGATGTCATTTCATTGTATTTAGTTTGTATTGTTCTCCATGATTTACTTCCTGGAGGGTTTTCTTTCTCTTTTTAAAAAGGGATGTGATTTCCTTAGCAAAACTCGGTGAAAAGTCAACTTTTCTGGCATAAATTACTTTAAGCATCTTATTATTATAGTACTGCCGAATCAACCCAATGTATAGCTGATGTTTGCAGTTTTGCTATCTGATGAACAGTAAATTTAGGGAAAGGTCAACCCAATATCTGATACCTGCTGGGTTTCTGCCCTTTCCCTCAAGAGATTATTATCTCACTTCTCATAACCTTAATTTTTCTCCTCTATATGGTCAACTGGGCACTAACTTATCTTTCCATTCATGTCAATTCTGACAGACATGTGCGAGATGGCTTAATCAATAAGCAAAGTGAGCGCAGAGAGAGCCACGAGTCTCTAAGGGAGAGAACTGTACGTTAATTCTATATTGTCTGAACATCGAATGAGAGATAAAAAGATGTGATATATTTGCTTTTAGTTAATGAGAACTTTTTTTTTTCTTTTCATTTTGTAGATCCTTGAAGTTCAAGGCTCAAGCTCAAATTGTGAGTATTAATTCAATCCTTCAGTTCTCGCAATAAAATATCAATTCATGTGGACCTCTTGGGGGGTGGCAAGCAGATTAGGCAGTGTCTCTCCTTGACTGAGTGTCATGGTGAATCGTATTCTACCAAATCTCTGATTTCCATCACTTATAACTCCGTATAGCCAATTAAACTTTGCTGTAAAAGAATTGAATCAATTGACAAGAGAGGGTTGTCCTTATGGAAGGGACACTGGACTCACCTAGGGGGAAACCAGGAAAGTGGAAAAGGCACTGCTGGCCCCCGCATATCACTTAAAAGAAAGAAAAGGAAAAAAGAATTGAATCAATTTTTGTGACTCCGTCCCTGCTGAGAATAGTTTCAAGACTTAACAGTGAAGGGAAATCCTTACCGAAATATGCTATTTCCTTATTCTGCGATGGAACTCTTAACGAATTGATGATTGCTGATAGATAATGAGATCTTTAAGTTCTTTATGTAGTGTATTTATCTATCATAAACCAAAAGAATGTCATTCATGAATTCGATTACAATTTTTTCACTTGCAGTGGATGTTTCTGTAACTCGAGCAGATGCCATTGAGATTGTAAACTTCAAAACAATCTCGAAGTTGTCATCAAATGGTGTATCTCATGGTAGTCCTCCTCTTTCCTCAATCAAACTTGATGATTGGAATAATGAGAGGCACAGTCATGAGCAGCAGACTCTAGGCAAGACCCCTTGTTTGGGCCCTACTTCCTCTGGTGCTCCAATTACCTCAGTCTCATGCATCAGCTCATCATCATCTCCAGCTGACTTGGTGCCTTCACGAGGTTCAAATCATAATGCTAGTACAAAGGTAAAGTGAACTCAGTGGGGTCCAGTGTTGTAGGTGCATGATCAAATTTTATTTGTTCCGTGTATTCAAGATTATCTAAGCTAATAATTTCAGTAGGTTTATGGTGATGTCAAAATTAGATTTTGGAAATTTTTCTCTTTGTTACTCCTATATTATTCATCTTCTAGGATGATTTATGATTGTTGATTTTCCTTCTCTCTAGGAGTCAAAGCTCAACCCTGGGGCAAAGATATTTTCTCCATCAGCTTTACAGCATAGAACTGTTACACCTCCTGTGATGCCAACGATGGCTTACATGCCAGATTCCTGTCCTGTTGTACCTGTTGCTACAGCAGAGCCTGAAGTTGAAATAACCCCCTTTGCTCCACGTCCATCTGTGCCCCTCAAGTTTGTTCCATATAATAATTTGACAGCTGGAAATGGTGGCTTGGATGTACAGTATGCTCAACCGGTTTGTGATTACACTTACTTATCTTTGAAAATGCAGCACCACCTCCCTGCTTTAGTTTTCTGACAATTAGAGTTACTCTTTTCTCTGCGTAACTTGGATTTATTTACTGATTACAAAATTGTTTTGTTTGATTGACCACCATATCTTTGTACCTGAACCAACCAATCTCAGATTGACCATAAGAAGTTATATCATAGTAACATAACCACAGCACAGCACAGCACACTTCCGCGCATGGTGTTTGGAGACTAGCCTGTCGGTCTGTATTGGAGAGTATTATGCAATTCTGTGTTTCATCTAATCTAATTATGTCACTGATATACATTTAGGGAAGTTATTAAGAACTCCATTACTCTACTGTCCTGTTCCTATATTGAATCTAAAACATCAATGATGGAAAGAGTCTCATTTGAGTACACCTGATTACACCAAAAGCATAAGATCAAAAGACAATTCAATTGATAAATATGTCAATAAAAAGAAGAGGAGGAAAAGAAAAGTTAATCAAAGAAAACTCTAAGAAAAGTTAATCAAAGAAAACTCTTTCTTAGACAATGGTTTCCCATAAAACCTGTGTTATGATATGTTTTTCTGTTGTTTGAAGAAACAGTTGAAGGAGGAAGAAAATAATTGGGATTCTACTTCTTGATATTATATGCAGTTTAACAAAGAGGCGCTGCTTTCTTAGTTAGCAATGACATTTACCAGATGCTCTTTCAAATTAATTGCTACAGCTTAATATCAGACAAGTTAGACCAATCGCATCCATTATTCTACGTCATACTTTTATAGAATCAGTTATTACTGTTTTGATGCTGCTGCATATTTTTCTGAAGTCTTTCTTTGTTAACACGTAGACAATTGGATACATGGGAAGCAGGACTCAGCCGGCTAGGTATGCCACCAGTCAGTATCATCACCTTCAGGCTTCGACCGGTTATGTGCATCCAAATTCTCAAAATGTAAGGGAAATTACCATGCCACTTTGTCTTTCTGAAGGCATTTATTTTGTTAGGCTGGAAAGAAGGCTCTGCCACCGTAGTTGTAGAGTCATTGAGTCTTATCATGTCGTGGACTGTGGCCCTATTATTAAATTGACGTCCTCAGGATAATAGTATGACATCCTATTATTATTTTTGTGCTTGTAAGACGGTTGCAGACGTTAATGCCACTTCTAAAATTCTGTATGTTCTCAGGTTATGGTTGGACGTTTGGGACCACTTGTTTATATGCATCCTGTTTCTCATGTAAGACAAATTACTTCTGTAGCTTTTTTTTTGGGGGACTAATTTTCTGACAGTTTATGGATCTTGGATGGCCCTTTAAACTTTCCTCTATCTGATTTCCTTTTGAGTGTTTATCGCGTTGCACTTTTCCTAATTTTTCTCTTGGATATCTTGTCAAAAGGACGTTGTTCAGAGTGCAGTGGGGTTCTCTCAAGTATCCACACGTCCTCTATTGATTCCACATCAAGTCCATCCTCCTAAGCATCAAGGTACGTGTTCATGGCATATTTTATGGTATAACTTGAAGTGGTCCAATTGTCTATTACTTTTGAATGGAAAGTCTTGAGTTCAATCCAATTGCTAGGAGCTTCAGCTACTTATATTCAGGGGCCAGAATGCATAATGCTCTACAGTCTGTTTAGTATAACAACTAGTTAAATGCAATTGCTCCTAGTAGCTGTAAGTTATTATATCAAAAGTTCAAGCTTGCACACCGGGATCTAAGGATGAAGACTTTTAAAAGCTTTAGGTAGATGACCAAAAGTGGTAGACGCAGCAGTGCTAATACTAGCAGCAGATAGTGTACTCGTGGGGAGTTTTAGCAGTTGTTGATACCTTAGCAGGTCCTATATTTGTTTGACTATCGAGACTATAGTATGTTTGTTGAGTACGAATTTTGTTCCTATTTGTCATTAACTTGCAATTTCAACTAGATGATGAACAGCAGTTTGTGGCTAACTACAACTTGCTGCAATAACTTTATCACTTGAATGATGCTATGATGTGGATATTGAATTGTTAAAGTAGTTTGATATATACACATTTCTCCCTAATATATAGCACTCCCTACCTGGCACTGCACATGAAGTACAGTTATTTACATATTATAGTACTGTAATAAGTTATCTGTATTTTACTGGCACAATAACCTAGTGCATTTCTTGCTGCAGGAAGTACAGCACCACAAGCATTGCAGTTGTATATGACTCCCCCTGTTATAACAGGGCTACAACAACCATTCACTATGCCAAGCCTTCCTATTACACAGGCGTCTTTTCCTGTTATGCGGCCTATGCAAGTCCCAGGATCTAATGGTTTTGTGCCGAACAAGTTTGCGTGAATATACTTCTGTAGTTGAAATGATGCTGCCTATTGGGATTCTTTTTTCGTTTCTTCTCAATCTCCGGCAGGGTGATTCTTTTCTTAAGTTTTCGGTCTTATAGTATGAGCAGGTTATTCTTTGTTAGAGAGAGGCATTAACATTGTATATTGAGTTACACAGGAGTTGTTTTTGTTTGGAGGTAGAGGAAGAGTTCACTCAGGGGTTGTTGTATTGGTGGTGATCCAAAGGAGATAAATTTCCAGTTTTGAACTGCAGGAAAACAAAATTTTGGGCGTCAAAATCAAACGTTTTGTACGATCAAACAGCTTGAATTTCTGATAAATTGGAATTGAAGTTAATAGCGATGTGATAGCTCTGTGCTTAATTTTGATCTTTATTCTAGGGCACTTTGCCATTTCTTTTGGTTATCAAAACATATCATATAGGCTTGATCTTCCGTCTGTCAAGGACTCTTCGTTGTAACATTTTTAGGCTCAAGTTATATTTTGGTCAAAGCCATTACTTGGATCAATTTTATATTATTCTAAGACAGATCCTAAAATCTTTGTAAATATTGCTGTGATGTACAGGTCTCCAGACTATGTCATGTTCTTTGGTGAGTAAAATTTTAAGACGAATCAATTGAACAAATTAGTTTGCACCTCGATAAACTAAAAAAGAAAGTATCTGAGTGACCTTGTTAAAAAATGGGGCTCTTCTACGTTAAGTTAGCTCTGGGAATTATAATCACTATTGGTGTTTGACATATTTAGTCACATCGAAGGAGCAAGTTTGTGCTAGTTCTAAAACCAGAATTAACAATATCAAGTAGCCACCTTTGCACAAGTTGGCTCCAACCTGGACATTGCCACATGGTATAATTATTCAACACAATTGCAAGGCAGACAAAAGTACGGAAATGAAAATCCACCATTATAAACAGCTCCCAAAAGGTTTAAGACTGTGCAAAGTTCTAATCTGAACTAAAAAACATAAACAGACAATCTCTCGACATTTGGCTAATTAGAACTAATAAACATAAAAAGACAATCTATCGACATTTGGCTAACTACAAGGCAAGGACCAGGTGTAATATCGGGACATTAGTAGCACTATACAATCTGCCAGGATGTGAAAACAGAGATGAGAATATGCGGATGTTCCTGCTACGCTACTGAACACTGGTCTCCTCTTTACTGCTATCAGTTTTCGGACTCTTCATTACACCAAGACCTGATTCTCCAGCACGAAGCAGCTGGTTCTCCTTAAGGTTTTCCTGCACAGCCTTCATGTAGGAAAAATTTTCAGGAATTACACAGGTCTTTATTAACGTAGTAAATTCTAGAGCTATAAATGATATTGAAGTTTTGGTAAACTTACCTGTAGAAGTTCAGTCATCCTGCCAGTCCCATAGTTCATCAATGGTTTTGAAACAGATGTAGCTTGGGTATGAAGAGGGGGATTTACTGGTTCTGCTGACAACTGATGAGAGGCCTCATTATTTCTGGTATCTTTTTTTGGTGACAGCCCAGATCCTTGAGACACCTTGGTCACTGCAACAGGTATTGTTACATTGGTTGATACAACTGGCTTCACCTCTTCAGGTTGCACAACTTCTGCTCCCTTGCTAAGAAAACCATCTTCTTTCTGCCCAGCACCTATTGCTACTTTGTTGCTGACTTGAGTTTGTAAAGGAACTGTTTCACGAGTTGGTTCCGGTGGTAACTGACCAGGGGTTACTGGTCCGTCAGGTGGCAGCATAGCTAATGGCTTAACCATCTGGACCTCTCTCTCTCTTGAAGACCCCCCCAGAGAAGCTTGGGATGCAGGATTTTGACTAGATGCTTGTCCATTTGTTAAATTGACAGGTTGTAGCACAACAGGAACAACTGTGCCTCTGGCACCCACTGGAGGGACTGAAGGATGTATTACTACCTGTTTGCCTTTTGAGGCCCTAGATCCAAGATTAAGTGATCCATTCCGCTCAGCCATATGGCCATATGCCTGAAGTTGGTTTTCAGCAGAAGGACGAACCTCATTTCTTCTAATCATCTGAACATGTGGGGCTACATCATTTGCTGTTGTGACAGGAACAAAATGTCCTGGCTTAAAAACAACACCCCTGTAGTTTGTATTGGAGTCGCCAATCCTAACACTGAGCAAATAACCAGCATCAAATGCAGACTCAACAACACCTGTAACAGCTTGACCTATCATTCCATCAGTTACATCATTTTTATTTACTTGTTGTGGTTGGATCTCTTGCACTAGTTCAAAACGTGGAGGAGCTTGAGCACGAACTACACGCTTTAGGCTAGGATCCTTACGAGGACGACCCCGTCTTCGCTTCAAAGGGAGGATAGCAGGGGCGCTGGAGCTGTCCCCTTGAACAGGTTGGTTCATTTTCGCAAAATTGAGTTCTAAAGTCTGCCTTTCACTAGTCTTCAGAAGTACCTGCAAGCAGATCAGTTTACAGTGTTAAATAAGCCAAGTTACAGAGAAACTAAATGAAGAGGTGCATTTGGTCTTCCTACATGATAAAACTGAGTGTCACATAGTGTTTGCGTTCCAGGATAGTATTTTGTGGGTCACTAAGACCGGAAAAAAGAAAAGAAAAAAAGAAAGGGACATTCAGTTCCAGGAGGACGCAATTTGCAATACCTTGCAGAACCTGGGCCATAGTTGGAAGTGGAAGTAAAAAGTTGAAGAACTTAATTGACAATTAATTGGTAGAGAGAGGAAATGGAGTACAGGTTTTTGATAAGTAAGCATCTACAGATACTATAGAAGATAAACTAACTAAATATAGATTAAACGTGTTTAGATATCTTCAAATAGCAGAAGAGAAGATATGAAGAATAGTAGCTCTGTGATGAACATGGCCCTAGATAAGCCAAATGGATGCAGCTGAACCCCAAAACCAGACACAGTTTATCAGGGTGGAAAAGGAAAGAGCGATGGGGTGATGAGCCAAAAAAGAGATTAATGCGAGAGCATGACTAATCAACAAATAGCTTAGTTACATCATTCATATTCTGCGAAAATCTGGAGTCCATTCTTCTACGATAATCAAATAGCTCCGTCTATTCCATTTATGTGACACTTTATCCTTCTTAATATGTTCCAAGGAAGAACGCGATCTTTCTAATTTCTATATATGCAAACAATTTAATATAAAAGTTCCCATTTACCCTTCAAAGACATGAGTTTATAGCTAAATGCGAAATTTACTTAATCAATTTGCATCTCGCAATGGCCTAATGAGAGTTAAAATCCATATTCCAGTCAAACTTTACACGGATGCATATAAACAGAGCAGAACCACACCCAAACAAAAAAAAATTATTAGCTTTTTTTTACTGAATGTGACATGCAAGCATTTAATATAAAAAATTCCAAAATTTGACACAAATGAAACAAAAGTTATTATCTCTAACCTCCAAAATAAGAAAAAAAGAAGATCCAATAAGTTGAACACCTGAATATATCCTTATAATTGTTTGTCTGTGAAAAAAAAAAAAAACACCTTACGGAAGATGTTCGTTTAACCTAACATATATACACAAAAAACCACGAACAACAACAACAACATACCCAGTGTAATCTCACAAGTGGGGTCTGGGAGGGTAGAGTGTACGCAGACCTTACACAAAAAAACCACGAACACAGAAATAAACCTAGGAAGCTAAAAATCAACAGAGTATAACTGAAGCACAAATTCAGACTCGATCTCCGGAAAATTCCCAAAAAAAGGCAAAGAAAAAATCATACCTCCATCACTTGCTACTTGCTCGGAGGAGGCTCCAGATCTAAAGAAAAAACTAGTAAATTCAGAGCCCTAGATTTTGTTGAGCAGCTTTAGAGAATGAGATTCGATAATCACAATAATTAATTAGAGTAATCTGCTGCTTTTATTTAGCGGGGTGGTGTGGTTTAGGGGGGTATGGGGTATTTAACACTTGGCATTTAATGATATTTTTCGCATTTGGATTGTGAGCAAAAGATAGAACGACAAGGCTGTGATGCTTAGTTAGGTAACAAACAGTCATGTGTGGACAGGTGTTCTTTTGACAACTGGGCCCATCGGTGATTTATGTACTAGGACTACCACCCCTGATTGTTTCCCTTGGGCCATGGCAGAGTTCGTCTTTGGGCCTGCAAAAAAATTCTCCGGAAAAATAGGTGTGATAGGCCAACTTTTGCATCGGCAATCAAAGTTTAGAGATCATTTTAAATGTAATTAAAAAGTAGTTACTTTTAATTGAGCATGCACAATAAATACTACTCCATCAAAATTCAGGGTGTAATAGACCAATTGAGAGAAGAAACGTCTTCCATGGACAATGTGGATGAGATCACAAGAAAGTTCTCAAATAAGCTAAGAATCCAAAGTTCCTCTTGCTCCTATAAGCAAGACGGTTTGCCGATAGAACCACAATGTACCATCAACTTGAAAAGGGGAATAAAAGAGTTTGAATGTCGACAATATGATCTTTTCGTTGAAGGTCCCTTCACTTGAGCTAATTTTCCGAGGAAGAGAATACAATAAAAAGAGATCAACAACTTTCACTATGCCCAAGCAATGAGCTTCGAAGGGCATTGCTTTCGTTGCAAACCATATCTCTTCCCCTCCTTTGCCTGCACTGCTCTGCTCCCCAAAGATCTTGGACAAAGATACTCCTAGATAAATATGGAACAACCCCAGCATACAGTGATGGAGTTCGAAATTTTGACATTTTGAGTTCAAAATGATTTTGGATTTGAACTCAATGAATGATTTTTAGAACTCCATATTCTTTGCATGGATTTTTCAAATATAGGTACCATGTGTGAAAAATAATAAATTATACAAGTAATAAAATAGGTATCACGAGTGAAATAAGTATGTATAACAATGTGAAAAAAAATTATTTCACCGATGGAACTTCTTTTGAACTCAAGGAACATGTCCTAGAGTTCCAATTTCTGGCTAAAACTCTATTAACAGTCCAAAAGTGGCTATTGGCCAATTTCTCTCAATTTTCTCGTGAATCCTCTCATTTCAAAGACCCCCAACATTAGGGTGAAGTGCAAAAAAAGTCGTTTTAAGGCTTCAAAATAAAGTTCAATCACTTTAAAATCAAAAGTAGATTGTGGGACTAGAATTGAATATCGTGTGCCTAAAGTTTCAAACTTCTGATCTTCAGTTCTGAAGTTGGAATTGTCAAAGCGTAACTTTAGACCTAAAGTCTGATAGGTTTGAGTGACAGATCCAACTTCAGATATTTGGCTCTAAAATTAGACGGCTTGACAGTCCCAACTTCAAACCTTTAGGCCAAAAGTTTTCCAAGTAGAGTTGATTGCTTGAAGTACTCTCGTGCACCATAAGTCAAGTGTGCAACTGCACAATCTGGAATGAAAAGGAATCAACCCAAAGCACTCTAATAACACCATGAGCCATTGATACATGTACTTCTTTCTCTACTAATTCTAGTAGAGAGGGAATCAGTTTATCAGGTTGGAAAGGGAGAGAGGGAGCGGAGGGTTGAGCCAAATAAGAGAACTAACATGAGAGCATGACTAATCAACTAATAGCTTAGTTACATGATCATTCATATTCTGTGAAAATTTTAGTCCATGCTTCTGCAATACTAAGAATATCAGAAGACACTACAAGTCTACAAGTACCACTTCGTTTGCTGATAAATACTGCAAAATCATTCACATACAATCACTTGTCACATCCAGAAACTTCTCTTGCTAATCCTCTAATCAATCAAATAGCTCCCTCTATTCCATTTTATGTGACACTATTTCCTTCTTAATCTGTTCCAAAGAAGAAAGACACCCTTCTATAAATGAAAACAATTTAACTGGTTAAACTTCCCATTTACCCATTAAGGACATGAGTTTACAGCCACAAACTATCAGGGAATGACTAAGCCCACAAGTTCCAAAAGTACTTTTCCCGTTCTTAAACTTCACGACCAGTCAAACAATAGGATGGAGTATATAGTAAATTCCCTAGCCAACGAAGGCAAATAAAAGCTCTAGAAATCCCTAAAAGTTCTACTTGCCTAAAAATGGGAAAAATCAATCCTCAATCTGAGAAATATTCTAGTTAAACTTGTATACTAAATCATGCAACAATTACCTAGGTCATGCAACAATTCTTAGAGGGTGTTTGGTTAAGCTTATAAGCTGGTCAAACTGCCTTATAAACACTTTTTAGCTTATCTACGTGTTTGGTAGACACCAAAGTGCATATAAGTCAAAATCAACCAAAATTCATAAGTTGGTGATCACCAACTTATGGCTTTTCAACTTATAAGCACTTTTGTTTTGACCAAGTATTTTACTGTTTTATCCTTAATATTTTTTCTAATTCTCAAAATATCTTTCCCAAAACAAAACTCCTAACTTCCTCTTCCCTCCGTATTCATCGTTCCTCCTTTTCTCTACACTGATGCTTCTATATTTATAAATTTTTCGCAAAAAAGCTATAGGGTACTTTAGTCATTCTAACAAATGAACAACTTATCAGCATTTTTTACCAAACACATCAACTGTTTATTAACAGTTTCGACACTTAAAAATGCCTTTCATCACCTCAAGCTTATCAGCTATTTACAATAAGCTAATTTAAAATCCAAATTCCACACAAACTTTACACAAATGCATACAAACAGAATTTGAACCAAACCCAAACAAAAATTAATTTCTATAAACTTTGTTACACTGAATATGAAACATGCAATCATTTAATACACAAAAATTACACAATTCAACACTAATAGAAAACAAAAAACTATTATCTCGAACCTGAAATATATCTTTATAATTGTTCTTTCAAAAAAAAAAAAAAAAAAAAAAAAAAACCTTAAACAATGTTGGTTTAACATAGCATATATACACTAAACCATCAAAACATAGAAATAAAACTAACAAGCTAAAATACAACAGAGTATAACTGAAGCACAAAAATTGAATTCGAATTTTAATTCCCAAAAAGAAAAACAGAAAAAAAAAAAAAAGCAAAGAAAAAAAGGTACCTCTAGTAGTTGCTACTTGCTTGGAGGAGGCTAAAGAAAAATGTAGAACTTTGATTAAATTTGGAACCCTATATTTTGCCAAGTATAAGATTGAGATAATTACGATAATTAATTATAGTAATCTTCTGCTATTATTTAGGGGGTATATTGTATTTAACACTTGGCATATTAATGATATTTTTAGCATTTTTAATTGCGAGCAAAGTATAGAATGACAGTCGTGTGTGGACAGGTGTCCTTTTGATAAATGGGCCCATAGCTTATTTTTGGGCTTGGCCTACGGCCCTTGATA
This sequence comes from Lycium ferocissimum, assembly GCF_029784015.1. Taxonomy (NCBI): domain Eukaryota; kingdom Viridiplantae; phylum Streptophyta; class Magnoliopsida; order Solanales; family Solanaceae; genus Lycium; species Lycium ferocissimum. The sequence continues at coordinate 34,530,434 of NC_081352.1, read as the reverse complement.
GTTTTCCTTCGGGCCGTAGCAGAGTTCGTCTTGGGCCTGCAAAAAAATTAGGGAAAAGGACACTGCATCCAACGGCCCAAAGTAATGTCACATTTGGCCAATATTTGAGCCTAATACCGCTAGCTGGCTGGCCGGCCCAAAATAATGCCAAGCGCTGGCCGGCCCAGCTCACGGCAACAGCCAGATTTTCTGCCTCTTCCCTTTCCCTTGTGTTTTGGGCTTTTTATTCAAATAATCTCAAAACATGTATAATATATGTATATTTAGTAAGAAATATCCCAAAATATGTATAATATGTGTATAACTAATTCCACATAATAGGACCATAAATTAATGATGGGCCGGCCCGTTGGGGCCCGTGACCCACCTAGAACTGGGCTGGGCTAATCATTTTAAGGCCTTCATTTCTTCTTAATATATCTAACACAACCAAAACATAAACTTTACAATACATAAATTAATTTTTTTGGTTTGTTATTGCTTTCTAGGGTTTCATATTGATGAATGAATACGCATTTATACATACTTAGGTTTTTTTGCGAGGTCTAAGTGGACTAATTGTGGATATTAGATCCGAACCGTAATGTTGTGTAACTTTACATTATTACCCCTTGCTTTTTTTGTTAATGGATATGTTTCTTTGTTAGGTGGATTAAACCTGATTTGATTAGAATTATATTATATGAGATATTTGACTAATGCCTTCCCCTTGTATGTTAACCAGTTAACGTGTGTATTGGTGATTTTTGTTTATTCCATATATATATATATATATATATATATATATATTGAGAGCAATTTATTATTTTGTTTTTTCGAGGCCGTGACGATAGAGGAAAAGTTCACATCTTTGAGGTCACTAGCACTGTGTTTACTGTTTAGTTACTCTTGTGGTTTGTGAGTTAAAGCTCGAACCTTCTTCGCAGGTGTGGTAGATTATTTATTCGCGAGAAGAGACTCCTCATCACGATTTATCATCATGACTACTAAGTCTCTCTAAAGTATTGTTTTACATGTTATGCGATCTTACTCTTATGCATGTTTATGACGTGTGATAGCAGAAAATATTAGATTGTGAATTAATGATTGTAGACGGCGAAACTTTATCGGGTTTGAAATAGGACTCTACAAGATGAGTTCAATCCATCTTTTAATCTAAAGTCGGTTAGGGACTTTTGGAGGCTACTCTACCCTAACCCTAGCTCACACCTATATAAAGGGATACATATTCCCTTGAAAAGACATCTCGAATATCCCATAAACTGATGGGATATTCACAAAAGGATCAAGACATCAAATAATGTCTTTTTCAAAGCTCTGTCCGGCGTTTGTACCCGCACTATTCATCAATAAAATCTCTGTTTCTTCATATTTTGTTTGTGATTGCAGTTTATTTTCCACATATCAAATACTTGTCGTAAACACTGATCTAGGGCTAAAATTTTACCCTTTCTCCAACTAGAATTCATCATTCCAATTCTGTCAAGTTATTAAATTTTACCTAACTCTTAGAAGTAAATATTTTCTGACAACCTATTCTAATTTAGAGATCAGCCGTCCACTTTCACCTCACAAGTTTGGATAGCCGTAACTACCTTGATTAAACATTGGTGTGAATTTAGAGGGCAAAAGATCAAATAAAGTTTGCATGCGACTGGTAGAGTCCTACAACACTAGAAAGAGGTCGTCACACCCGAAAGCGTGATTTTTTTTTTTTTTTAGTTATTGGTCCCATCAAAAAGTTACCCATTACTAGTTCCTAATCATTGTTAGAGAGGAATACAATATTACCCACTCTGAGGTATTAAAGTATTTCCCAAATTCCATCTTCTTTTTCACCTACTGCAAAATATATAGACATATATATGAGGACATATATATATATATAGCCTAAACAGAAGTAGCATATGCATATATACACAAAAGCAGGTGGATTAGATCCAAAAAGTCTCCCCACACTTGAGCTTTTCATTCTTCCAGATGAAAATCAGCTTAAACGAGTCCTCCAATTCCACCTCCATTTTTTTTTTAAGATAAAATAAAACTTATGTTCTAACTAATATGCATATATATATATATATACACACAGACATGCACACAAAAACATACTTTAAAAAGAAATACATCTATATTATAGGCTTAAAATTATTGTGACCTCACATGTCTATATTAGACTGACTAATTCAAGACGTTATTAGTTATTTGATCTTGGTTTATTATAAACCAAAAAATTACCTGAACCAGTAATTAACTTGTACAGTAAATTGGTTAACCAACCGGTTACTTAGGCATACCGATCACCAAAGCAAAACGTAATAGCAGATATTCAAGGGATACCCATTGTTCTCAACATTAATGATTGGAAAACTGATGGACATTTATAATAGTAGAATCAGCAGTCTTTGCTATTTAGGTTTGATGTAAATCTCTTTACGATGCAGCTCTCTTTGATTATACTTTATTGACGGAGTGTCTTGCACTATCACACTAGGGGTTGCCAAAGAATATCTTTCAAGAGAAGTATGCTACTTCTTCGTCCCAAGAAGATTGTCTAGTTCCTTCGTCCCAAGAAAATTGTCTTACTTTACTTATTAGTTTATCCCAAAAAGATTACACATTTCTATATTTAGAAACAATTTAACTTTATGAAATTAATTATAGTCACACAAATATCTAAGGCTTGTTTTATACCACACATTTAAAAGTCTTTCTTATTTCTTAAACTCCGTGCCAAGTCAAACTAAAGACCCGTATGGACATGAGAATTATTCACTTTTTTCGGATTTTTTTTTTCACTTTATTTCAAAATCAACTTGAAGTTGTATCTGAAATTTAGAAATCACCTAACACCCTGTTTTCACTTTTTGTCACTTTCAGTTAGGGGTGTACATGGACCGGGTTGGTTCGGATTTTTCAAATACCAAACCAAACCAATTGCGTCGGATTTTTGTATTTATAAACCAAACCAAACCAATAAAATTCGGGTTTTTCAACCTCGGATTTTCTCGGGTTATTCGGTTTTCTCGGGTTTTTCGGGTTTTTTTCCGTAAAAAGTCTTCATACAAAACTTATAACTTTTACTTCAAATATTTCTTTAGTCCTAATAAGATACAACTATATACTTAAGGTTCTTCTTAAGAAATACACAAATGTGGGATGAATGATGACATTGTATTAAAATATTCAACAAAAAAGATTAATAAAATCGGTTAAAATAAATATTGCTAATTAATAAGCCATAAAAAAATGACCATAATATAAAAATATTAAGTCGTGCTAAAATAAATACGGCTAATAAGTATTAATTATATGACAGAAAAAAATTAAGTTATGTATTTTCACTCTCTCAAACCAATTATGCAAAACTAAAGAATAGATATCCAACATTATTGCCATTCCTAGTGTTAGCATTGAATTTCTTTTGTTAGCATCAGTATTGAGTTGGTTTTGATTTGGACTTTATTTGAGTTACTAACATCCATGGGATAGATAACTTCTAAGTTCAAGTTTGAAATAATATGATAAAGGACAAAAAACTATGAAAAAGTTTAAGAAATATTTATAAATTACATTACAAATAAATATTTTTATGTATAAAATATTCAAAAATTGAATACATGTAATGTCGGGTTGGTTTGGTTCGATTTGACTTTTTTTAGCTAAAACCAAACCAAACCAATGATGGTCGGGTTTTTTTATTCAACACCAAACCAAGTCAAACCAAACCAAATCACTAGTCGGGTTTTTTTCTCGGTTTGACTTGGTTTATCGGTTTGGTGCGGTTTATCGATTTGCTTTGTACACCCCTACTTTCAGTACATTCAAACAAACAAATATTATTTGCAAAAACCATAATCAAACACAACTTCATCTTCAAATAAAGTGAAAAAATATTTTGTTTTCATGGCCAAACGCCTACTAAGACAATCTTATTGGGAAAGATTGTCCTAGTAGCTTTTCTAGGAAAGAGGTAAAATTTGATTAAGGATAAATTAGTAAAAACACTCCTAATTTTCTAGGAGTGAGCAATTTCTTAAGTGCATAAACAAAAAAATCACTTATTATGAAACGGAGGGAGTATAAACCATGATCAAGAACATTACTCCCTCCGTCTCAATTTATGTGACATCATTTTGACATGACACAAAGTTTAAGATGAAAGACTTTAGAAATTTGTGATCTAAAACCAACCTTAGAAATTTGTGTGGTGATCCTCAATCAACAAGGTCAAAATGTAGAGTGTTTCTGTAGCTATTGGGCAAAAAGCTTATGTGGCCCAGGTAGTAACTACTTTATAGGAAAGGGGAGCGATGGAATACAACCATCCCTGCCCCTCACGTCAATCCCACGAGCCTCTTATCCATTCTCATTGAACGACGGCGAGGAAGCAAATCCAACTAGAAGGGCTATCAATCATTTCATTAAGAATAAAAGAGGATTAAAAGTTAAGCTGTTTTTAATCATAAAAAGGTAACATTATTTTTTAGACAAACTAAAAAAGAAAAGGTTTCATATAAATTTGGACCGAGGGAGTACAAAATAAGAATGAAATTGATTTCTTTTATCATAAAAAAAAATAAAAAGGAAAATCAACGCTAACTTTATTGCGGGTTCACCAGGAATGGTAACAATCGAGGAAAAATTACTTGCAGTTATCGCTACCGTAACCACAAGATTACTAACCGTCACCCCAAGATTACTACTACCACAGAGACCAGAATATATCAGTGCCCTTTTCGAATCAGACTTACCACATAATCTTGAGCTATCCCATTCAACATTTTTCACTAAATCTTGTTCGTGAAATTACTTTATTTCAGTTTTCGTATTGTATTTGGATCCAATTCTGTCAAACATATTCAACATTCCGTGCTCCTAAAATTGTTGCTAAGCTATTAATTAAAGATAACGAGAACAAAAACAAAAAAGTTAAGAAACTTTGGAATAAAGAAACAAACTTGGGAAAAGGAAAAGGCTGAGAATAGGGAAGGAAGACTAAAATGAGAATAGGGAGACAAAACAAATCCAGGCCTTTTGCATGTATTAATCTGTCGTCATAGAAAACAAACTACTAGTATACAATACTTTGGTTGATCAAAATTTCTTTTTCCAAACATATTAACATGAACCACGGACCGCGTTTCTACAAGGAGCTCTATTTCTTCTTTGAAGTTGCTTTCCTTTTGCCAGTAGCCTTCTTTGTTGACTTTTTAAATCCAGCTCCACTCTCCTGCAAACGGGGAAAGTACAGGATATGCATTCATCAGATGATTATATATACGGAAAAGGCTCATATGAACCACATTTATGACCGCGTTTCTTTACAAGGAACTCTATTCATTTATGCCACTCATCAATAGTTTTGACTCATTTATGTCATCGCATGTTACCAAAATGACTCATTCATGCTATTTCATTAAAGTTTTTACAATACCATATATAACACGTGACCTCCAACTAGATTATGGTTGACTTTTTTTTATTAGTTTGGTATTTAAAATTGGGTTAGTTTAATCAAACGCTCCACTCATATTTAGTATTATAAAAATCCTTAATGAAAAATGACATGGATGAGTCATTTTGATAATGAGCGATGACATAAATGAGTCAAACTATTGATGAGTATAAATGAGTCATTTCCTATAGTTCGATGGTATAAATGAGTCATTTACTATAGTTCGATGGCATAAATGAGCTAAACTATAGACGAGTGGCATAAATGAGCCATTTGCGATAGTTGGATGGCATATTTGAGCCTTTTCCGTTGTATATATTCAGAAGTATCAAACTTTATAATGACGACATATCAAAGCCAAAAAGACATTGACATAACAAAGGAAACAAAGAGTTCAGTGTTCATAACCATTACTGACTATAGCAATGAAGAAAATAGAAAAAATGTACCTTTCTATAACATCTATATGCGCTTTGACCAGAAAACTCCTGCCCATTTTTGGCAACGTAAACCTGATAAAAAGTAGATCAATTCTTTGATTAATGTACAGAAGATAGGATGTCCTGAATCAATTCTAAAACAACACCAAAGAGATTTCAGAACATCACGAATCGATCTAAAAAGAACAAGGAGATTCCATGAAGCTACACAGATTGAACGCAAATGTTTAATGAGTACTCCAAGTTGTGGGAGAATGGGATAAATTTAGTGAATTATCCACTGACATCCATATCCCAACTATGGTTTAGAGACATCAAGTATGCCAAACTAGTACAAACTCTACCCAAGTTTCAGCAGCAACCAGCATCTATAGTACAGTTCTTGAATTTGTTAAGATCATCGGCGACTATTTAACCAAAAAAACTGCAACAAGTACATCAATGACCTGCTCCAAATACTGAGATGGAATATTAACTTACTTTCTTTCCATCTCCAGTTGTGTACCAATGACCCGCTGATTTGCCAACTGCCTGCACCCTTCTCCTGCCAGCATCTTTTGGAATACCAGCAGAGCTCTTAGGGTTCACCCATCTCTCGGATCCCTGTGATTCTTCCACAGAATTTGTTTGTTTCACATTCTTTCTGCCCTTTCTAGATTTTGTCACAACAGCAGATTTCTGAGAAGTCTTTTTAGAGCCTCCTTCATGACAAAATTGGCCCCTGAAGACAACATGCACATAGACCTTTGGAATAAGTCATATAATTCATGAAAAAGAGACTAAAAGAGGAGCAAGAAGCAAATACATTACATGTAATCTATAACTGATGCATCATCTTGCTTTTGTCCAAGAATGTTCTCAGCACCCAAGGGAAAAAAGTTAGGCAAACGATCACGAACTAGCTTTTGGATTCTTGGATCCTTATGGAAAAAGTAACAGTGAGCAGGGAGAAGAAGGCCCTGAGGTCGCATGCTACTTTCAGTTAAACCACTGTTGCTACTCTGAGTTCTTTTACCATCTTTTACGGATTTGAAATATTCTTCACAAACCTCATCAAGAGCAGGTGTAGCAATATTAAAAGTCTTATCTGAACAGAAGTCTTCCCACAGATCTTTAGTCTTCAAAGTTCCAGCAGAAGGTCCTGCATTTCTCTGGCAACTTAAATCTGCACCACTATTCCGTTGAATACCGCTCAAAGTTGAATCGACATGATCTGATTCTTTTTCCATGACTTCACTTTGGGAAGGTTCGTCAGAATCAGAGTCAATCAACTGAAACCTTCTCAATGGACTAATAGTTAGCTCCGGGAAGACCAAATTGCTAGTGCTAGTTCCCATACTCTGGGAAATGGAAGAAACATTTGAAACGTCATTCTTCCTTCCTGTACATCTGCTTGCAGATTGTGAGGATAATACCCTATGCCCCTGTAACGGGATTTTTGAACTGCTGCACACGGAACTGTGACATTTTGGATGATCTGATGCAAACAATATTAAAAATGCATAAGGGTTATTAATAAGTTTTCATACAAATCTTCAACAAATTACATAACATTTATCTATGATCAGATTTGTCAGACCAAAAAAAGATGGAGATTAAAATGTAGGACAGTATCGCCGAATTAAAACACGGAGAAAGAACATGCAAAACCTTGAGGTTGCCCAAGATCTGATTTGTCAGACTAGACATAGAGAACGTGCTGATACATAGTCTTACTGAAACATAAGTAGAACTCCCTAGTTACAAGCTAATAATGATGGTGCATTTCTCATAATATATTTCTTGAGCACACAGCTAATAGGATATTTAAGATGTACATTGCAACAGAATGTCCACCAAACAACCATGAATGTTGCTTCTAGTACATAGTACAAGGCCAAACATACCACACATTTTTCTTGTGCAATAACTCAACAGCAAACTAGTTAGAGTAAGCTACGTAAATCTTTTTTTGAAAATGGTAACAAGTTGGTCAGCTCCCCAGACCACACTTTGTGGGATTATACTGAGTATGTTGTTGTTGTTGGTAACAAGTGGGTCAGCTACGTGAATCTTCTGTATCCATTTCCTGTGCTAGGAGCTCATTTCATTCCAATTCTAAATTATTTTGTCTTAAACAAATTCAAGGTTCCCTAAATCTCACACTTGTACCAACACCCAAGGGTATGGCCTAGTGGTTAACAAAGTTGGAATGAAGATCGTAAGGAATCAGAGTTCAAATCCAATAGAGATTAAAGAAAATAAAAGTCAGGTGATCTCTCCATGTATGCCTCATTTTTGGTGGGCACGGTCATCCAATTCTCTGTACATGTCAAGGATGCAAGTACCCAGTGGAATAGACTAAGTGCACATAAATTGACTCAAAGCCCATCATTTCAAAAAAAAAAAATTGCACACTTTTCCCTCAACCATTATACAATCTTTAACTCAACTAAAAGACTCCTACCACCAAGACTACTGTATGTGTAACAACAATTGATACTTAATTACAACTAATTTGTAGTAGTATATACTGGTTGCTTTCATTATGCTCTGTTTAAAGGCCACATTTCTTATGAGAGAATACAGATCTTTTGAAATTACTTTGTCCAAAGTGATATTGGTTTATCTAGTCAATTTTTCATTCAATTATCATATTGTCGCACACACGAGCAATGCATTGGATTCTAAAGCAGATCTTAACAGCACTTTTCATGCAAGTTTTTAATTTTAAAGCAAGCTTATACGAGGATCTTGTTTTCACAATAGTAGATTACTGAAATACAAGAGTCTTCCCTTCGTCCATTGCAAGTACTTATTTAAGCTTCGTCATTCAATTCTGCTCTGGTGATACAGAAACTGAAAATATGATCTTCAATTTAGACATACTTACAAGTCCCAGTAAATAAAATAAAAAAAGAGCTTTTCCGCTATTACTAGGCTATCCCAAAACCAGCCTCTGAAACCATGTGCACTACTCCCTCTGTCTCATATTAGTTGTCACATTTTCATTTTGCACGCCCCTTGAGAAATCATAAATAAAAGTGTATTTTACTACTTTACTCTTATTTCTCTCCAATAAATTGCACTCTAATCAATATTGGCTACTTTCAAAAGCAACTAATGTTAAGGACAAAATGGGAAAAAAATTAATTAATTCTATGTTGGTTTTGTAAATTGACAAGTATTTTGGGACGTGTATTTTTAGTAACCGTGGAAAACTAATATGGGACGGAGGGAGTAGTAAATCTCAAGCAATAGAACCCCAAAAATTAAAGAAAGAATGAAAGCTAACTGAAATAGAAATCAGCATCGTTGTTTATTTATTTTTAGCATGAAACTATTTCATCAGTCAAACCTCAAAAATAAAAGAAAGAATTAGGGTCTCTTATGCTTTGCTCAGCTCAAATTGACAGAGTTGTAACAGAAATAGAAGTAAACTAAGAAATAAAACACCAAAAATGTAGAAAGGTAGCTCAATATACAATATTATACAACATTATACAAAATTATACTACAACATTATACCCAGGGGAAAGCATTATACATAGTATATCAACCTTAAAAGTTTATAATAGAGTATAAAAGGTGCTTATTCACAAATATGGGCTAAACTGGGTAAGAAACTCAAAATATGGGCTACGTGGTGTAAATATTTTCTCCCAACTAGACATAGAGAGTAATTATCCCAAAGAGCTTTTCTGCTATTACTAGGCTATCCCAAAATCAACCTTGTGTACTGGAATATTTCGAGAAATAGAACCCCAAAAATTAAAGAAATAACAAAAGTTAACTGAAACAGAAATCAGTATGGATAGACTATTTCATTAATCAAACCCCAAAATTAAAAGAAAGAATTGGGGCCTCCTATGCTTTGCTAAGCTCAGATGACGGAGTTCTAACAGAAACATAAGTAAACTAAGAAAATAAAACACCAAATTGTAGAAATGTAGCTAAAGACAAAGGGGACAATTTTCAAAAATATACAACTTTTTGAAAATATTTACGCAACATAGCCCAATGAACAATATTATACCTAGGGAGAAAGCATTATACATAATGTATCAACCTTGTATAAAGTGTATAATAGTATATAAAAGGTGTTTACACACAAATATGTTGAAAATTGGGTGTTTATACACAAAGTCTGGGCTACGTGGCGTAAATATTTTTAGAAAATAGACATAGAGCGTAAAGAATAAGGGCCTCCTATGCTTTGCTCAGCTCAAATTAACCGAATTCTAACAGAAACATAAGTAAAACTAACAAAATAAAAGACCAAAAAAAGTAGAAATGCAGCTAAATATAAAACCCTAAAACAAAAAAGTTGAAGTCTTTTTTCCCCTTAGGTTCATCGCTAACTCTTCAATATCATCATCCACATTACACCATGCCTGTCCTAGCTTCTAATGTTACTTCCAAAAACATCTGATGTTAAGGGAAAAATGGGAATTTTTTTTAATTAATTCTATCTTGGTTTTGTAAATTGACAAGTATTTTGGGATGTATGTTTGTAGTAACGTGGACAACTAATATGGGACGGAGGGAGTAGCATATCTCAAATAATACAACCCCAAAACTTAAAGAAAGAATGAAAGCTAACTTAAATAGAAATCATCATTTTTCTTTTATTCTTTTTTAGCACAAATTGACTATTTATTAGATCTTCCTATGCTTTTCCCAGCTCAAATTAACAGAGTTGTAACAAAAATACAAGTAAACTAAGAAAATATAAAACCCTAAAACAAAAAAAGGTGAAGTCTTTTTTACCCTTAGGTTCATCTTCTTGAGAAGAAAACTCTTCAATATCATCATCCACATTACACCATGCTTCCTTTCCTAGCTTCAACTTTTGGGCCGGCGGTTCGGGTTTTGAAATGGAGCCCCGACGCAGTCGTTTGAGAGATCTAGGTGGATCCGAAACTTGCGGGTCATTACCCGTTTTGGGGGATTCAAAATCATCGTCGTCATCATCAAATTCATTGATTGTTTGTAAGTTTATTGGGGGTTTTGGTAGTACAGTGGATTGGGGCTCCGAATCAATGTCGAATTCGAGCCCTAGAGAGAAAGATGGAGCTCCGAAATCTGCCATTGAATTTGGGGGAAATTTTTTAGGTTGGGTTGGGTTGTTGTTGTATTTGAAATGTGAATTGGAGGGATTTTCAAATGAAATTTGGGGGAATTTTTTTGGTTTGTGCGCCAATTTTTGAGACCTGAAATGTGAAATTACTCCCTCCGTCCAATTTATACGGTGTTTTATTTGGCACGAAATTTAACTAATATTTGAAAAAAATTGAAATTTGTAATCTAAAATACATTATAGAAATTTTTATGGCGAGAAATAATTTCATTAAGAATAAAAAGGTAAATTTAAAATTAAATTACTAAATAAATGTATTGTTCTTTTTGGGATTAACTAAGAAGAAAAGAGTGTTATATAAATTTACTTTATAGCTATATCACATATACATTTCAACCTCAAATTTTCAATTACGAAAAAAAATTAGAGTCCATTACTTCACGAATCATGACAAAAATTTTATCTCTATAAATAGAAATCAAAATTGAATTATAGGAAAGAAAGAAGGAAGCAAAAAAAAAACAAGATATCCCTCCTTTTTGCTTTTGCAATTAAATTCTTTTCTTTCTATTTCGATTTATTTTATTTCATTCCTATTCTCGTTTTTCAGAAAATGGGCTTTTAACCAAAGTAAAAAATTATTTCATTCTTGATAGTTATTTACTTAATAGTAGATAGAAACATACCCTAATCAGAATCATGAGAAAATTGGGACGAAGATAGCATGAGTTTTCGCGCACTTGGGCCTCTGGTCATAATCCACGGCCCACCTATGTTGTTTACTCCTGTTTTATGAACAAGTTGTTGCACATTTGTTATCATTTCGTTTTTTTGGCAATTGTTCCTTTTTGGGACTATTGTTTAGTAGATTATCATTTTTTCAATTTATCATTTTGGATTTAAATCATGGTTTAAAGATTCCTTTTGACGAATTAAATATCTTGTGAGATTAGACCACGATTGAAAATTTTGTAAGCTTTTGAAAATATCAGGTGATAATGTTTTGTCGTAAGGGATAAATAGCGAAAATTTACATGCAAAAATTAAAGATTGGTCTATTTGATAGCCAAACCGTGCAATTTCTTCGTTGTTTACTCTTGTTTTCGCCGGACTTAGTAATTTATCATCTTTTAATATGTTTGTAATTTATGTACCTTTTCTATTACAGTCTAAAGATCATTTACGAACAATTAAAAATCGTATGAGATCAGACCATGTTAACAATATAATAATTAGATCATTTTAAAACAAAAATGCTCAAAATAAGTGATTCTTGTATAATAATAATCTCTTTATTATTAATCAATGCACGTCAATTCATTTATATTTAATCAGCACGTAAATATTTCCTACTTTACAAACTTTGATAACTACTATATGAACCAAATTACTCAACTATTTGCTATAATAAAATGAAATCATTTAATGATTAAAACGGCAGCTGAGGCGCACTGTTTTTAAAAGAATCAGAAAGGGTAAAATAAAGATATACTTTCTGTTTTTTCTTCTCTCTTTTTTTGTTCTCCTTTTTTGGGTGCACAATCTTTTTCTCCTTTTCCTGTGTTGGGTGCAAAATGTTAAGAGTCCGCAACTTAAATAACCCAAAAACTAACATTTGAGACCAAAATAACCCAAAAACTAACATTTGAGACCAAAATAACCCATTAAAAAAAAAGTGACATAACTACCTTTGTGCACTAATTTAGTGCGCAATAGGGCTAAACTGCACCTTTTCGAAAGTTTTATTGCGCACTAATTTAGTGCATAAAATATTCGCCAAATTTACGGATAACTCCTATTGCGCACTAAATTAGTGCGCAATAGGGGTTTAATAAAACGCCCCACCCTTTTGCAATTTCAAAGTTTGAAAATTTCACGTTTTTTCCATACTTTGACCAAAGATTAGTCATGTTTCAAAACGCTGGAATATCAATATTTTATATAGAACTTGATATTTTTTTATGCGGACAATAATATCGGCTCAATACATTAAGTATACGTAAACATTTGGATCGTCATTTTAGGGGTTGTAAAGTGCCCCAAAGTAAGTTTTGTTTATTTGAAAACTTATTACCTTTAGGTTTAAGTGTTTTACTTTATAGTGCAGTAATTTAAACGGTCATAACTTTTTATACGTAATGCGTTATGCAAGTCCCATAAATTTTTCATCCAGTAGACTTAAGTAGTTATAAAAATAAGATAAAATTATCAAATAATGAGTATAGGGAGAAAAAGTAGTTGTAAATTAGTGAAACATTAAATGGTCATAACTTTGCGCTCGGACGTTTGATTTATGCGTTTTTTTAATTTTATTATTTTGCGTATTTTTCGGAGATCTAGCCGCTCAAACAGTCGCAAGGTGGTTTGGCCTGGTCAATTTTTAGAAAAACGTCCTTTATCCCATTCAATTTCAATTTTGCCTCAAATTGGTGCACAACTTTCATTCATCTTTAGTAAAAATCTAATGATAAAAAATATATTTGAAGATGGTAATCCCGTGGTAGTGATATTTTGAATGTCAATTTCAAGGCTCGAAATTCAATTTATGAAAACAAGTTAGATAGCATTAGTGAACATTATAAAAAATAAAAAGTGTCTACATTATCACTTTCACCAACTTGGCTTGGTGGTTTAGCCATCTCTTTTTTATGCCAACCACCTGGGATCAAATCTAGGTGGGAGCATTGAGAAGGTATTATAAGAATACATTAGATATATTATGGGCGCATGGTGCATGATGCACGGTTTAAGTAAAAATTAAGTATATTTTTTGCGTATTTATTCCTTAATGATAAATCTTATTTTATTCTTTGTTATCGTTTATAACTAACTCGCGTGACATCCTAAACTAATTATAAAAACAAAAAAAAATTTACGCATTAACTAAAAAATAACACGCTAAAATAAAATATATCACTAAAATTTTATGTTAATATTATATTTTTTTTGGTATTATTTTCTTAGTGATAAATAGTTATCTTAGTCTTTATTATCGTTTATTAATAACTCGTGCAATGTCCTAAATTAATTATGAAAACAATCTCGACTTATTCGAAATAAAGTATGTCTTGACTAAATAATAATACGCTTAAATCAAAACCTTATAAAATAAAACACTTAAACCTAAAGATAACAAGTTTTCAAACAAACAAAACTCACTTCGGGACACTTTACAATCCCTAAAACGACGATCCAAATGTTTGCGTATACTTGATGTATTGAGCCGATATTATTGTTCGCAGAAAAAGATAAAGTTCTGTATAAAATATTGATTATTGATATTTTAGCGTTTTGAAACACGACAAATCTTTGGTCAAAGTATATAAAAAGGTGAAATTTTCAAACATTGAAATTTCACAAGGGTGGGGCGTTTTATTAAACCCATTTATTGCGCACTTCGATGGTAGCGCAATGTGAGTTAATTCAGAATTTAGTCCTTTTCTGCGCACTAAATTAGTGCAATAGAAGATAATCTGAAAAAGTGCAGTTTTAGCCCTATTACTTGTACTAATTTAGTGCGCAAAAGGTAGTTATGTCACTTTTTTTTTTAATGGGTTATTTTGGTCTCAAATGAATTATTTTGGTCTCAAATGTTAATTATCCTATATAGTGAAAAGGACTCGTCAGGATACTCCATGAAGCAAAGAAGAAATGTGCCACAAAGTTATGGTCCTACTATAGTCTAAACAGAAAAAAGGACAAAGAAAAACAAGGCTAATTTTTTTAAGTCACATAAATTTTTATTCGAAAAGAAAAAAAAAAGGCAATTACAAAAAATATAGAAGCATGAGTGAAAGTGGGATCGTCGTCCGTCCAAAGGGCAATTATGACATTTCCACCAAATCCGGAAGCTTCTCACTTTCTCCACATGCCCCTTTGTATAAAAATAAAAATAAAAAAATCTCTATCTCTATCAGCAAAGAGACGCCACATGCAAGTTAGATCTAAAAAAAGATCCATTGCTACGTCTTCTACAAGTTTTGCTCAAATTTCGTTCTTTTCTCGAGAACACTGTTTGAGTATTTTGGAGTTGGAGATTTAGGCTTGAAGGAGAAAGAGTTTAGGGCAAAACTTTGAGCTCAATTTTAAAGTTAATATTCATTTTAGACTATTCTTCAAATTTTTTGTACTCTTCTCTTGATTATTGTTGTCATGAGTTCTTTAGGCGGAGATGTGGGATTGTTTTACTCTAATTTTCTCAATATAAAACATATACTCTACATAGTCCGCTAATTTGAGAAGGTTAGCACACTATTTATTCTGTATTTTGCTTAATTTTTTTGGGGATAATGTTTGGGTAAAATAGAAGAAACTGAATGTTTGAAGGAAAAGTTCTTCAAGAATGGTGAGCAGGAAGGTATGTAATTCTTTTGCTTTTCAATTTGTTAATAGGAGTATCAATATACTATATGTGCTTCCTGATTCTCTGTTAGGAGAAACTAAAAATCTTCAGGTTTATTTTCTGAGATATTGTTGTAGGGAGTGACAAGAGGCAATGTGATAGAGAAATTTTTAAAAAAGAATATGATGATTCCTTATTGCAGAGGAGATTCACAAATTTAACTGTAGTTAAGATACAAATTACAGCTTTAAATAAATTTCATGTAACCACATCAAATAGTTGTGTTGTTGGTAAAGTTAAACAACTTATATTTTTTTATTTTTACATGACTGAACTCACAAAACAAGTGAATTTCTTATCCGGAAAAGAGTTCCTATCAATGCAAGATGTTCAGAATCCAAGTGAAAGAATCATTTGCACGCAATTATCAACCAACATCTGGAAAGGTGTATATTCAGTCATGTGCTGAAAACGAAAAGTAGTCTGGTTCCTTCCTGACACTAACCTTGAATGACATTGGAGAAGACAACAAAAAAATGAACACTTTTGTTCAGTCAAAGGAGACACAAAAGTAGCAACTGAACGAGGTGGATTTGAATATGGGGAGGGTGGGGGGTAGGGGGTGGAAACAACTTTAATGGAAAATATAATGGGAAAAAAAATAAGTGGAAGAGTCTGAAGAACAATTTGTTTGGAGTATACTTTTGTTGTCTATTCTCTGGATTTTATATTATTGATTGAAAAAAACATTTTCCTTTTCAGGAGACATCAGCTATGTCCAGTTGTGCTATACCAGTGGCTTTGAAATGTCTAACAGGTAAGCAGTCTCTAACATTCTCTCTGTCATGCTTCTAGGTCAATAATCCTGGTGAATGGATGCATACTTTCTTTTCTTAATGTCTGTAGATGTCAAAAATTATCCATTTTTTTTCTTTTATAATGAGAATTATCCAGTTCTTATCCATTGCAAGTGTGAAAAAGTGCATTAACTTCATTCCTTTTAGTTTGGACAGCTCTTAGATTTGCTTTTTCTACAACTATTATGCTTACATGCGGTGAGTGGTACTTTTCTATTTTGTGTATCTTATGTCTGCTGAGGAAATTTACAGTTTGCTAAAAGAATCCTCATACTGCTGCATGATATTGTATTTTTATTCCAGCATAGGTGTTCATTTTGTCTCTCTTGAATAGCATTCGAATTTGTACTAATGCATACTCTGTATTGTTTATAAATTCAAAAGATTCTGCCGGTTTTTTTTTCCTCTTTATGTCCACCATCTTTCTAAATCGACTTCCACTACCAGGTGACATTTTGGAAAGTACTTATGAGAGCATTTAGGACCTTGGCAGAATGTCTCCTAGCCAATCTGTATAATTTCACGCTTAAGATGCTGTGGTGTT
The DNA here is from genome assembly GCF_029784015.1 of Lycium ferocissimum. Lineage (NCBI taxonomy): Eukaryota > Viridiplantae > Streptophyta > Magnoliopsida > Solanales > Solanaceae > Lycium > Lycium ferocissimum. Next base: position 34,513,737 of record NC_081352.1, on the reverse strand, counting down.
AGTTGGTTGAATTAATAACCTATTTTCGGTCATATAGCTTCCAGGCCATGATTTGAAAGGTATAAGATAGTTATTGAACAATTCTTTGTGTTAATGAGGGGGGCAAGTTATTCCAGTATTGACCATGAGACATCTATACTACTTGAAAAAATGATTTTATAGAAAAGGTGTTTAACCAGCATTTAGAACTTAAGCAGAATTGTCTTCCAACTAATATGTATAATTTCAGAATTAAGATGTTGTGGTGTAGGTTGTTTTAATCACCTCTTTTTAGTCATATGGCTTCCAGGCCATAATTTGAAAGATATAAATAGTTACTGAACAGTTCTTTATGTTATTGAGGGTGTAAGAACAAATAGAACTTTTGGTTAATGATACATGTTTCTTTGTGTTATGCAGTGGTTGACAACAAGAACTGGTATACTTCAGTTAGAAATGCCTGCAAGTGAAGCATTGCATAGTGAAGGAAGGTGCACATTTACGTTTTCCCTTTTCCTTTCCTGATCTCCTGGTCGATCGATCGACACATTTAATATATTAGTTAATATTTTCATTGAACTTTGATTGTAAGTTTGGCTAACCTTGAAAACTTACTAAACTCTTTGGTGCAATAATATTCTGTTCTCCATCTCAGAATTGAAGTTCTTATACTCAAATATTATTATGCTTTTCCCACTTAGATAAAATGGTTAAAGAACAAACTTGATTATACAGAATTGTTGCTTTATCAGAGTGGAGAGTGCTTTATTTTCTTTGCAAGGACAAAAATGGCTAGCTGCCCAAATAAAGGTGATGCACCTTCTTTTAAGATTACCATATGAAGGTTCAGTGTCACTTTCTTTTGGTAGGCATTATGGTGAGTTTAATTTCCTTGTGTTTAAAAACATGACTTATTCATTTCTTTGTAGTTGCATGTATTTGCTTTATGTCAAGTACTCTGTAAATGCAGAGCGTCATGAAATGGACTTTGCCACTTCTGTTTTGTTGCCTTTTTAAAAAAAAAAAAAAAATCATTCAAGTAATTATTTTGAAATCTTAATCTGGAATACTCAGTATTTTGGCAGATCCATATTTATATAATCGTTGTGAACGGATAGATGTATCTTGAATGAAGAATGTCTCATATTGGGTGTACATATAGTGGAGACTCTGGTGCAACTTACATTATTGAGACACACATTCTTCTAACTGTTCTAGCCTCGCTATAGCAAATAAACAGAATTCTTGGAAATTTGCACATCATTTTTCCTTTATTAGCAAACTACATAACTGTCCTAGGAATGTTTTCAGGGAATATTTCTTAGACTGAACAAATTTTAGGACATAGGACTTTGGAATTTCAACACCTCATATAACGTTTATTCAATGCTAAAAGTTTTAGAATATCACATGTTATTCATGCAAGTTTTAATAAGCCCACCGCTAGAATCATATCGAGAGTGCAACATAAGCTGATGCTCCTAAGAGAGCCCTCGAGGCATAAAACTCCCTGTTGTCAGTAGACAATCCATATATTCGAAGCAAATTCTATAAATAGTTGACATGAGTTATGGTTAATCTCGTGAAGTGCTAATTTCTCAGTAGGTGGATTTTTCATTTATATGAATCTATGTTTTAATATAACAATCAAATAGTAACAGGTTGGTTTTGTATTTGAGTAATCATCGGATGAGTGCGATATCTATAAATTTGTTTTGCACTGAAATCAGGATCTGATGAAAGGCGAAATTCGACATTCTCTATCGGCATGGCTGCTTGATTTCTTTAAATTTTGGGTTTAAGGGCTTTTTCGACTTTGATATAATCTGATGCAACGTATCCTTCAATTCTGAAACTGAATAGCGATCGAATCAGCTATGCCGCCCAATTTAGTTTATCAGAAACACGTGTTTTATCCTTTTTAGTGTAAGGATCTTATGTGTAACTTGAGCTTAACCCTGAGCCTTAACATATTGTTGCCGCTCTCTATGCTCTGATGCTCAGGTTAGGGTTGAAGGCTCAAACTTCCTCTTGCTACCAAATCATCTGACGAAGGATGAGAAAGCTGTACTTGATTTAAATGGGACAAATTCGCTCTCTACCAAATCATATTGCAAAGAAGTCGGTTGTAATCTTTGCTGGGGATTCAATCGAGGTAATATAATTGAAAATAGTATTGATCGTCAGTTATATTTATGGATAATTGTGTTTCTCTTAGTGATTATGCTCATTTGTTCTCTCTGCCAACTTGTTAGAAATTTGTATTAGTGTGCTCTTTTCAAGCTTGTGATTGTTTAATTTAAGATCTCTACATTAATATCATTGTGAAATTCTTCGATGCCTTAAAATTATGGTAACACATGATCTAACTAGGTCTAATTATTCAGTTGCTCTGCGACCAGGTCTTACGACAAGAAGATGATATGGCAGAAAGATGTGGATGGAAATATTCTGTTATAGATAATAGTAGACCAAAAAAGCTAAAAGTTTGAGAGAAGTTCAGAGGTTTATGTATAAATTCAACCACCCAAAATACTTCTTTGATATACTCGAGCATAATAAACAAAGATGAAAGAGTCAGAGCATATTTCCTTGACCTTCCGGCACTTGGCGGGCAGAAGACGCCAAAAAGTATCAATAGTAGAAGAACAAGAAAAACAGATCGAAGAAGAAAATGGGGGATGTCGTTCAGTCAATCCCAAAAGCAACTATTCTAGCTGCTATTAACTTTAAGGCTTCTCTACACGTAGAATTACAACAGGGGGTGTTTTGTGGTTGTCTGATTTTAATATTCAATATGTATAGTTCTTCATTATTTACTTTTGGAAATATCTTGCTTAATTTCTAAGTTAAAAATCTGTGCATACCCTTCTTTACCTATTGTTTGAGACTGAGATTTTTGCTTTTTCGATTAAAAAAAAAAAGTTCTCTTTCAATTTCTGCTACAGTTTCCTCCTCTTTTAAATATTACCCAAATCATATTAAAAGAATTTCTTAATCTATACAATGGTATCGTTACGCAAGCTGATTTAGTTTTTTCTTAGGGTCAGAGATTAAATCTTGAAGGAGAAGAGCTTACGGCAGGAACCCCTTAAGCTTACCGTCCTCAAATTGGATGTCTCTTCTTTCGGTAATTCTATATGCTTTTGTTTTCTTAATTAGAAGATTGATTTATATTTTTGGTTGATGGATGTGTGCTAATTCTGAAATTTATAGATATTGAAGTGTGTAGAAATGGGAGCTTGGAAACTCACAAAAGGGTGGTGCAGCTCTTCAGAATTCCCTGAAGGATCGGAGTGGAACCGGGTTCCTAATTCTGCACATCAAAGGAAAACGTAAGCTGTCAATCATGTATTTTCCACTTTATCTGGATATGTAGTTAAGACCAACTATATATCTTGTACCCAAATTGTATTCTGTTTTTACTTTTGATTAATGCTTCTCAGAGTTTAATGTACAGTTTCAGTGCTTTGTCTTATCTCAATTTGTCCCTTAGATAATGACTGATGTTAATGAGATATAACTTATAAGTACGATATTAAGCTTAAATTAAGGGTCTTGATTATAAAAGCTCCTTTAAAGATCTGAAACTATATAGAAGAATCCTACAACTAAGCTCAAAGTCTGGGTGATTCTAACTTCTCAACTAATGACGACTCCTGAAAAAAATGTGTTCATCTGTTTGATAAAGTTAGACTAACAAAGTTCTAACATACTATGTGGTTTTAGCAGTTACCAGTTTCAAAAAAACATACTATGTGCTTTTATGGGGCAATTTAGAGAAAAATTCCAAGGAATGTTGTGATTGTACCTCACTCTATTGGTGGATACAAAGTTCCATTTTCCAAAAAAAACAAAAGAATTTTTGTTCTGGGTTTGACAAAAGATTTTTCAGATTCCGTACTGCAAATCAAAGCCAAATAGAAATATAGAATAGATCTTTGGTTCTAGAAAAGGTTCGGACCAAAGGAAAAATTCAACATCTTATTTCCTCGCTATGTCGTATTTCTGCTAAACCATCACTTTTTTCAGTATTTTCAAATCAAGAGACCATAGCTTAAGAATAAAAAATTGATATAAGTAGAATCTCAATTTTGATTCAACTTTGTCTCTTAGAGTTCCTGTGTCTGACTAACATGCAAGTATTGCTGCTTTGAGACGGACGGATTGTAGTTGGCAAAGTGAATTGCTTTACCTTTTCTAAGAACCAGCACAAGGTAATTTGTTCTAATTTTTAGGAGTTAACAGAAAACAAGAAACAGTTGGACTTATAAATATGATTTTTTGGCTGTTTCTCTGTTATCCCTACTCTTCAATGATTCTCCTATGAAGCTTACCTCTTTTTCCTAAAAGACACATTATATGAGGAGGGGAAGTTTGATATTGTACAAAGGAAATTAACGATAAAGGCATCATATTTGAAATGGGGAGACCATTGGCAGAAAACCAAGGTTTGGTCTTTTAATGTTCTTTATCCTCCCCTCTGCTGTTGACATATGAATCCCGTCTTATCAACACCCACGGGACGTGTGGATAAGCCTTTTTGGATGTTCTGATAGATGGGTTTGCCCTATAAAAACCCCCGGGTTGTATCTTACATACTTGCAATTGTGCAAGATTGGCGGATAAAAGAGATGCCTGTTTATGTTTATATTTTATGCAGGAATATTATGAGGTTATTTCTGTTGTGCATCATGGTTATCTGGTTGATCTTTACGGCCTTGCTAACCATATAGGTAAAGTTCCAGCCTTGCAGGTGGCATGACACTTTTTTAGAAATACGTCCATGCATATTGCTGGTGAACTCATACTGTGAGATGATTTACCACACAGTAAACTTGGCGCCAATAGTTGCACAAAGCTTTCCACATTTTGGCAATATTTAATGTGGAGCATGGAGGCTATCAGGAATTTCTGATGTAAGGATGACGATGAAAAACATTAGCAGGCAAAATCAAATGATGAATTTCGTGTGATGTCTCATGTCATGTCTTTTTATGGCATTTAATCTTTTGGCTTTGAAGTTGTACTATTAAAAAAAAGTTTTGTTCTTTCAAGAAATTTCTATGTAGCATAAATAGTCAGCAACTATGTATACTCCGCATGTACATATCCTATTTACGCACAACAACTATTTATGTTCAATTTGTTTGAGTAGGATGAAATATAAGGGCATTTCTAGACTTTAGAGGGAGTGACACAGTAGCATATCAACTCTGAAGTCGTTCCTCTGCGCACGGGCAGCAATTATCTAGTATAACTATATAGAAGCATGGGTTTAGACCCATGCTTTGTCGTCCGTTGTCCCTTAAAAAAAAAAAAGAAAAAAAAGGGTGGGTCTCATACTAAATAATATTAAGCAATATAAAAAAAAAAAAAAAGGAAGAAGAAGAAGAAGAAAAAATTGCAACCCATCATCTCAAATTATAACGGGAAAAAAAAAAAAGTATATATATATATATATATATATATAAATAATGTCAAAAAAAAAAACAATATTCAGATTTTATATTCGTAGCAAATACTTATATCATAAAAAAGTTTTAGATAACGAAATACAATTTTTTTTTTTATATATTAATCGTGTTTTGAACATAGTCTATATATATTGTTATGTTTACTAAAATAAATATACTTAAAATATTTATATTTTAAAATAAGATAGAATTTAATTACTTTTTTATTTTTATTCTTATTCTAATAAATGTGAAAATAGATTAATGTCGTAGAAAAAATATATCAAATGGAGATCAAATAATGAATAAGGAAAATTAGTCAAATTATAATTCTAATCGACGTTTTCTTAAAAAAAAAATGCAAAAGACAACATGACAAGTAAAATGAGCTAAACCGAGAATATTTACCAAAAATTAAAAAATAATATTTCTTCGTTTAAATAAAAAATCAATTTCTACTTTGTTTCGTTTTAAACATGTAAAATTAATTTAATAATTTGAATTAGAATTATCTAAATCAAAATTTGATAAAAAATAATGAGTATTTTACACCTTTAAATTAATCGAATTAAAATTGAAAGTATCAACTGATGCTTAAATATTGCTATTATTTTATCTCAACGAGAGGAAAATAGTTTCCTTTTAAACAAGTATTCTCTTTTAAAAAATATTAATAAATTTGCCGATTTTGTATTCGTAGTAAACACTAATATAATAAAGTTTTAGATACGAAAGACAAAACTACAACGTTATATTAATCATTTTTGAACATAATATATATATATATAAAAACAATATCCAAACACAACTACATACACATACGCACTATAATCAAAGTGTTGGGCGACTACCTTGAAGCAGACATAGACCGTCTAGTAAGATAAGAAAATCCTCCACAAAGACCAAGACCAGACGTTATATTGAGACAAAGATTAAGAACAAACAGAGACCAGAAAACAACTCTTTTGTATGTATTTTTTGTGGCTCAATTTATGCAAGTGTAAAAATGAACAGTAACCCCTACTAAGTACTATTTTTATGGCACGGTCTTATTCACATTCTTTCTTCTTGTTGCCTTTTAAAAAAAAAATTTAAGGCAAATGTGAAAGTGAGATAACTTCGGTTGCTTGCGGGTCGATGCCGAAGAGCCATTATGTAACAAATATATAGCTTTATGTTCCCCAGAAATTAGTGACTTGATTATCTCTATAACATAAACGTGTATCTGCATGTCTGAATCTTGCAATTTTCCATGCATTATTATTTATTAATGATAAAGTGTTTCTTCATCTTTAAAACATATTGCCAAAAGCATCTGATGAGTCCATTTTAGTCATTGAGTTATTCTTTTTTGAGCAGCATCTTGCTATTGTAGGAGAAAAAAGTTTCAGTTGACACACTTCTAGGAAAATGCTTTCTATGAATACTAACAAGCACTTACAATAACATCTTAGTTTTACACAAATTTTTCCTCAAAAGAATTTCTAAAAAGTATACAAACGCCACAGATTGACTTTGACTCACAAGATTAAGGTCAATTATAAAATTCTCCATTCTTAAATGTAATAGGAATGAATCATATAGTAGTCCGTAAACCATGAAGAAACATAGGCCAGGAATCCTGGCCCAGGATGAAAACACACACATCCGTCCATGTCAAATAAATCAAGTAGATGAAGCTCATGCATTAAGACATTCAGAATGAGGCATTTAAGAGCAACTATATTGAAAAGAATAACTGGAACGACTTAATCATCCCTCAATTCTTATTCTTTAGAAAGCACTTTGCAAGAACCCAAGAGTATACTGCAAAATACAGATACGCCAAAGTAAAGGCAATGGTTTCTTATACTGAAAAGAACCAACAGAAGACATTCAATGAAAATTCAACAGCTTACACCACAGATGTGAAGATATTCTCAAATGGACAGGAATTATTTTGATGCCTTCACAGAAAAACCATGCAGTTTCAGTGGTGCTTGACCTCAAAAAGGCCATCTGGACCTGCATTCGCCAAAGGCAAGAGAAAATGTGGTATTAAAACATTGCGTAGCAACGTTGCAGATCTAAACTCAAGCACAAAATATGCCAAACATGGAAGTTTCATCATCAGAAAGAAGTATATCCTAGAAGGTATACAACAACATGCTATGAGCCCTGAATTAACTATTAAAATAATACAAATGCAAAACGTCGTGTTTACATTGAAAACAAGTCCTGCAGCACAGGCACTCAAAGCTTTTGAATATTAACCAGCAAAACAACAGACATACAGCAGACATGACAATCCTGATTTCAACTTCTGATTTTATTTTCACAACAGATGAAACTAGAAGAGAAATTCTCACTCATTAAATTATCTGCCAAAGTTGCCAACAATATCTAACTCTTTCAGCAAACATCATCAATTCCAAATGTATTAGGGACAACAACGGAGTAAATTGCATTTTTAGCATCAAGCCCCGGGGAGAAAAGGGATCATGCAAAACCAGCCCCACCACTATCAGGTAATCAATAAGGACAACCATCAGTAGAGCACTTACAAGCCCTCCAATACCATTGAAGGTATGGTGCAACAATTTTTTAACCCCAAATGGACAAATATGATCTACATCAGTAAAACCAATCTTATTAAACAAGTGCTGAACATTGGTAACGGCATTGCAACCATCAAAGGCAGATACAGTCACACCACCAAGTATGAATCCTAAACCTGAAATTATTGAGGGAAAAAAATCAGAAAATGATTTGTCACATAATTACCCCATGGAAACTCCTTGTTGCGAATGTGCATGTATAGGTAAGCCTGCAAGCAGAAGAAGAAAGGACAAATAATATTAGGTTACATAGAGTGAGGGAAATAAACATATTACTGAATTGAATTCAAAAACACGTAACAGCAGAGGCCAATGATGAATGCTACTACATGGGATCAGTATATGAGATGGGCTGTTGCAAATGCTAAAGGGAAGTCTCTTCATGCCAGCTCCTTTAAAATCATCTTGGCTGAATGTGTGCACTCTATCTGGGTGGAAAGAAATGCCAGAATCTATGAAGGAAGGTCAACTGCCTATGATGCCATTGCTAAAGCCTAAAGGCATTGCTTACTCTTGCTATGTGAGGGCTGTACCAGTTATGCAGAAATACCTACTTAGATTCTCTTTCTGAGTTTGATAGTGATTCAAGTTTCCTATAGTAATGCTTGGTTCTTTGTTCTGTTTGTACATCCTGAGATAGCTAAGCTGTGTTGTAGCTAGCTATGGTTTTGTATTTCTTCACTTGGTCGTTAATGAAAAACTTGATTACCAAAAAAAGCACGTAACAGCCAAAAAAAACAATGTTTCACGTTGTCATCTTGTAGTAAATAGATTGAGACACTTTACTCATGTATCTATCCTTTAAAAAAACATCAATACATTCCCCCACTCCAGGCAATCTCAAGTAAATAGCCAAAATACCATAACTAGGCATAACCCTCACTAGGATTAAGAATTAGATGTTGGCTTCTCAAAAGGAAACTTACAGTAAATGTCTCTATACTACGACTAACTGTTCAAAACTCCATTCTTCAATTTAAATCTCTCAACCCTTTTTAAAAAACTACTCTTTCCAGTCCAATTATATGACAATTTCCATTTTGGAAAATCACAAAATGATCGAACCATCCATAATAATAGTCCTATACCTCTTCCACTGATTCAAGAATTCCAATTAATTTAACTAATCAAATTGAAACTTGATACTCTCATGTCAATTTAACTTCTCAACTACAATTTAAATAGTTTATTCAACGACCACTTACATAAAATATAAGTCAATTATCACATAAAATAGGATTAGCGATTTACACTTTACCCTTTACATTGATCAATCAACAAATTAATGGAAATTTAACAACTAAACATTAAAGGAATCGTCTTCCCTTATTATGTCTTTCTTAAGAAATGTATTCCTCCTCTTCTCCAACTGCCAACTTCCTTAGCGTTTCCTACTCCTTCCACCACCAATACATTGTTGTCCTGTATCCTCTATTCTTGATTGATATCTTGCTTCAATAGTCATTTTAACTACCTTCTTAAATTATTAAACGATCTCAAGCACGTACAAGGAATAACTGATATATTTCATAATACAGTGGACTCTTGTCATCTTATTCATAATATTTTGTTTTCTCAGAAACTAACCAGATTGTCCATTATGAAGTTATTTAAAAAAAAGAGTTCTGTCACAACTCTCCTCTTTAAATTTGAATTTAATATGTTAAACACTTAAATGTCTCCCTGCAATAGGAACTGTTGGTAAAATTCCATCTGGTTGAACCTTTTCTATTGCATCATGAATATGTGATATATTTCTATACATTGCACTTATTTACACTGCTTTTAGACCATTAAGAGGACTGAAGGACCAAACAATACTTGAAAAGGAACAAGTGAATATCCCTCTGATAGACAAAACCAATATGAATTGACCTAATGTCCGCATCTAAAATGGAAAGATAGAGGACAGGAACGTACTATTGAATACTTCAAAAAATTAAGATTCTTGATGTCAAAGAAAGTAAAAGAAGTTGATAGAATAAGCTTACAGGACGCTCGGATGACCCTTGGAGAGATTAATCACCGCAGGAATAGTGCATCCAATGAATTTAGGGATTTTTCTTTCTCGTTATCTATGATGGTTGGATTGACTTACTTTTCCGTCTGTGATGTTTGCAGATGCAAACATCTGTCTGATTGAGGATGTGAACTTCATGGAGTGATGGAAAGATCCAGAGTGAAGATGATAGTTTCTTCGCGAACAAAACCTTTTGCCAGCCATTGTTACAAAAGAAAATGAACTAAATGAAGTAGTTTGATGCTTCATCATTCAACAAACAAATATTGGGTCTAATTGTTTCACCTTTCTAAGGTCTCCACTCAATAAATTGGTGAACTTTCTTGCAGTTGGAATATTATACTGAAATGTTGGAACATCTAACTAAACATTCTGAGTAGTTCCAAACTTTCCACGCGTTCTATAAGCAAATTTCATTCTGCATCCCCTTGATATTTCTCCTCAAAACACAAAACTCTGTAAAATGCAAATCACCGACAAGATGATAAAAGTCCCAGCTATGTCACAGGCAATCGTCCAATCTTTATATACCTTGACGTGTGTAGTATAGGTAGCGAGTGCAGATAGTTGAATGCAGTAAAACACCCTAAAGTATTTCCTAAAATAATCAGAAACGCCATAAACTTTCCTGAAATAATCATGCAAAACATAAATTGGTCTAAATCATATAAGTTTTTAAGTGGTCACAAGCAAAATATGAGAAACCAAAATCCAAGGGCAGAAACACCCATCGTTTTACCATAACAGATTCTACATCCTGTCACTAAAGCAACTCAACGGCTATATCATACACAATTAAAGCGGCAACTTCACAGTCGACGACAGTATGTCTTATTGCAGAAACTTAACTCATAAAAATAGCCCTGAAGCTAAAGAACATACATTAAATATTCTGAACAAGAACCTGGACGATCAACTTCATTCCACATGCTCATGTAGTGACAGTTCTCGTCCCAATTCAATCATTCAGCAATCAAATCTAATGCTGCGCCCACTGTATACTTTTTATATCAATGCCCTCTTTAACCATTTCATAAAGTGGGCTCATTTCCCTCAACTTCTCAACCTGCTTGACTGTAAGATCAACCGCACGATCAATCTCTTCTTCAGTAGTAAACCTCCCAATTCCATATCGAATTGACGTATGAGCCATATCTTCTTCAACTCCCAACGCCCTCAACACATAGGACGGCTCCAAACTAGCACTAGTACACGCACTTCCACTGACACCGCAACCTCTTTCAGCCCCATCAACAAGCTCTCACCTTCCACATACGCGAAAGATATGTTCAAATTCCCAGTATATCGCATTTCAACACTTCCATTCACAACAACCCCATCAATCTTAGACCTTATACCATTCAATAACCTCTGATTCAAACCTTTAATCCTCTTTTCATCATATTCCATTTCCTTCATTGCAAGTTCACAAGCTGCCCCAAACCCTACAACTAACGGTGTCGGTACGGTCCCGCTCCTAATCCCTCTCTCTTGTCCACCACCATTCATCTGAGGCTCAACCCTAATCCTCGGCCTACGCCTCATATATAGCGCTCCTACGCCTTTCGGCCCGTAAATCTTATGCCCACTTAACGACATCAAACTTATATTCATCTTCTCCACATCAATTGGTATCTTCCCTAAAGCCTGTGCAGCATCAGTGTGAAAAGGAACACTAAACTCCTTACAAATTTTCCCAATTTCCTCCATAGGCTGAATAACACCAATCTCATTATTCACCATCATAACCGAAACCAACCCCGTATCGGGCCTTATCGCAGCCCGAAGTTTCTGTAAATCAACAAGCCCATCAGACTCAACAGGAAGATAAGTTACATCAAACCCCTCTTGTTGTAAAAGACGACAAGAATCAAGAACACACTTATGCTCAGTTTGGGTAGTAATAACATGGCGTTTCTTATCTCTATAAAAATGCAAAACACCCTTAACAGATATATTATTACTCTCAGTAGCACCAGAAGTGAAAATAATCTCTTTAGGTGAAGCTTTGATTAGGGTTGCAATTTGGGCTCGCGCAACTTCAACAGCCTGATCAGATTCCCAACCGTAAAGATGAGTTCTTGAATGAGGGTTTCCAAAACGGGAAAGATGATAAGGTAACATAGCGTCTAAAACCCTAGGATCAATTGGGGAAGTTGCTTGCATATCTAGGTATAATGGTCTACCTGAGATTTTCACACCTTTTATTGTTATGCCATCCACGTACGCCGCTGCTGCTGTGGTGGAGATAGGGCGGACATGGCGGCGTAGCGCTGTTGCTACATATTTCCACAACATCTCGCCGATTTTAATACATAGATGGTGATAGTTAGGCAGCGAAAGGAACAGTTGATACGTAAGATATAAATTTCGCGAAAAAAGTGATAGTTATTGTGAGTTTTTAACCATTAACTCAAAAAAATAAAGAGATTAGATGTTCTTCACCGATTTTAATACATAGATGGTAATAGTTAGGTAGCGAAAGGAAAAGTTGATACGTAAGATATAAATTTCGTGAAAAAAGTGATAGTTATTGTGAGTTTTTAACCATTAACTCAAAAAATAAAGAGATTAGATGTAATATAAGACCAAAAAAAAAAGGTACCATCAACGGAAAGAAGATTGAGAGGTGGACGATTGATAGTGATAATTCACATGTTGCTCAATGCTCTGTATAGAAGAGGCTAGAACCACAGTGGTGTACAAGAAAGCCCCTCCACTTTAGTTTAATTACTCCTGTACCAGCCGAAAAGTTATTGTACCTATGGGCCCCCGGTTGTTTACCCATTTCAAACCTGCTACAAGTCTCAGTTGAATCCGAGGGGCCCACTAACATTGCATTTTCTTACTTTGATTAATTTACTTGTTAATGGCATTTTAATCATTTTAGTTAATTGATAAGTTTGTTCTCTGGTTATGCTTATTCCACGTTAACTTTATGATTCACTTGGAGTGTCTCATAGATGTCTCTACATCATCATATCAGGGGACCACAGATTATTCATGCAGATATCATTAATTAGTCATTATAGATGACTTTATTTTTATATTTTTAGTATTATAATAAATATACTATTGAAAATCTCAAATGAGCTAACCTAACTATGAGCCCGTTTGGATTGGCTTATAAATTGTTATGTTGTTTTCGCCTTTTTTGAGTGTTTAATTTAAAAAAGTCATTTTGTGCTTAAAATAAGCTCAAAAAATAATTACTCATTTGACTTAGCTTATTCAAAGCGACATAAGTTTAAAACGACTATAAGCCAAAAAAAATAAGTTATTACCCCAACTTATTTTTTTTATAAGCTTGCAAAAATTTATAATAAGCCCATCCAAACAGCCTCTATATCAGTATTGATAACATGGAAAATTATAATATGAATAATATTCTAAATAGGACAAACTCAAGGAAAATATACATATAATTTTATACTTTTTACCTCATTAAATCTCTTAATCATTGTAGATTAATATTATGTGGTATAAACATTTTGTGAGCTTAAGTTTTTACCTGTAGTTTGTTTAAGATAGTATTGTCTTACTTTCGTTATTAGTTTGTCCCAAAAAAATTGACATATTTCTATATTTAAAAACAATTTAACTTTATGAGATGATTTACAGCCACACAAATATTTAAGACTTGTTTTGGACCACATATTTTAAAAGTATATTTTTTTTAAATTCTGTGTCAAATCATACTAAGATAATTTTTTCGACACGCAAGAAATAGTAACAAAAAACACATTAATAAGTAAAAGATGATATAATGTTGAGCCCATGCTAGCACGGGCATTTGCATCTAGACCAGACGTTATATTGAGACAAAGATTAAGAACAAACAGAGACCAGAAAACAACTCTTGTGTATGTATTTTTTGTGGCTCAATTTATGTGTGTTGCTTTTTCATTTAAAAAAATATTACTAGTATTTAGTAAACTTTTTAACTCCATTTTTTAATATGATATATTTAAGATCACAAATTTTAAGAAAACTAATACATTACAAACAACTTTTATTTAATAGTATAATATATAAAAGTTTTTTTCTACTTTTCTTAAACTCTGTGCATAGTGATATCTATGACACATAAAATGAGACGAGCTAGTATATTTTTGTTTATTTGATGCATTCAATATATGAAAGTTTCTATTGACTTGACTCAACTAATTTAAATAGATGTTGTGACTCTTTAAAATCTCAATTCGATTCTTACTTGAATCTAAAAAATTTGATTAAATTAGAAGGATCTCATTCATCTTATCACATTCTTATTTATATATGATTTAAGTTGATATTTTTTTTATAATCATGATGTTCGGACCAGGATTTGCGCACCGCAACTAATTTTAAAAACACAATGCTATTAAAGAGAAATTTCAAGTGGCATTGAATAGATGTTGTGACTCTTTAAAAATCTCAATTCGATTCTTAATTGAATCTAAAAAATTTGGTTAAATTAGAAGGATCTCATTCATCTTATCACATTCTTATTTATATATGATTTAAGTTGATATTTTTTTTATTTTTTTATAATCATGATATTCGGACCATGATTTGCGCACCTCATCTAATTTTAAAAACACAATGCTATTAAAGATAAATTTCAAGTGGCATTAAAGGGTATGTATGGTATGGAGAAAAAAAATAAGTTTTTCAATTTTCTCACGTTTGATTGGTGAATTTTTTTAATAACAAGACAAGTTCTATAAATGATATTCTTGCCAAACAACGAAATAAATAACAAATCACTTATTTTAAAAAAAAAACATTTTTCGCGTGGAAAACATTTCCCTTCCTACCAAACACACTAATAAAATTGCGACTTCTCATAAACGACTCAACTTCATTACGGTTCAAAGTTTTCATCTTATATATATATATATATATATATATATATATATATATATATATTTTTTTTTTTTTAAATTGTTTTTATTACATGGCGTAAGGCATTACAATGTGGGAATTTGAACCCTCACCGACAAGAAGAAAGTTTAGGTAGTCAACCAACTGAGCTAGTAAGTCCCTACTTCATCTTATATTTGCTTTCACTGTCTTAGTAACTGAATAGAACATTCAAGATTCCACCATTAATTTTTCAAACATAAAAAGTTCTTATTTTTCTATACTTCAGGTTCTTTTTGTTGAGTTATTTTAATCTGGGGTATGGCTAGTGCTAGTTTGGCTAGTGGATTTATGAGGAATAGGAGATTTGAGAGTTATTTTAATGCTGGTTCAACTTTGGATTCTGATAGACCATTAAAAGTTGTGGCAAATAAAGAGGAATTGGGACAGAAGCAAAGAGCGGTAGAGGCATATGAAGATGATGATGGTTGTGTTACTGTGTTGATCTCATGGATTAGGATTGTGATTTGCTTTGTGGTAATGATGTTTACTACATTTATTTGGGCTGTTATTATGTTGCTGCTTCTTCCTTGGCCATATCAAAGGATTAGGCAGGGGAATATATATGGACATGTCACTGGAAGATTGATGGTACGGTATTTTCTTAACCTTTTTGTCTCCATGGTCTAATATTCAATGTCCTAGTAACTATTTTTGTTGGTCTTGTCCTTGCGGCTAACTGTCTCTATTTGTCAAAAGATGTATCAAGAACATTTAACATGTTTGCTTGGTTCATACTGCGTGGCACTTTATTGGCTTCCCACCATTACATGTAAGTAGTGGCGGAGCTAGTAATTCACATTAAAAAATGCAAACTTAGATGGTGAATACACTTAACTAGCTAGGATTTCAACAACTTATATATGTTCCGAAAAAAAAGATTTTTTACCCTTTTTCCTTTTCAATGATGGTAGGTTTTTGTGGATAGTTCTGACTCCAATGAAGTTGGACCTTCCATTTGTTTCCTTCAACTCAGATGAATAAATTAATTTACTCCTTAAATTGTGAAGTTGGAAAATCATTACTATTGTGAAGTTGGAAAATCATTACTAACTCATTATTATTATATTTTTCAAATTAATTGTTGAATCTGGCTATGTTGAGTTAAGGAGGAAGAAACATATATGAATGGTTAACCTCTAGTGATATGGTACTTGAAATTTTATTAAGTCATCGAAGTTCCTACTATCCTTCCACTCTTTATTCCATGTTCTTGATGCTCTGGAAAGCAAGTTTTTGAGTTAATTTATATCGATGTCTTAATTAATTCAAAATGCTAAGATTTCGTAATCATGCTAGAATGAAATTTTAGAACCATTTTCCTCAGGCAGGTGTGTTGATGAATGATTTATGAATAATCAAATGAGCTGTTATACCAACTATAGATGATAATCAATTGTTGAACTTGTTATTAGGCTGTAAAATGATTGTCTTAGGGCGCAAAAGGAAGACTACGTCACTTGTGATAATAAGTTATTATGTTGAAAGATGATGCAGTCGCGATCTTTTTGTGGCCTAAGAATGTTGTTAATTCTGCTAAGATCATATGGCCTAAGATCATATGGCTTCTATTATTTCTTGGAGGCAAAGTTCAAGTTCCCAATTTATTAAGCATATATATATTTCACATAACTTGATATTTGAAGCTGTTTTGACAAGGTTCCTATTTGTTCATATCAGATGTCGATAGTGGGAAATCCTATAACGATCGAAGGTGCTAAATATTCAGAGGAGAGAGCGATTTATATCAGTAACCATGCATCTCCTATTGACATTTTCCTCATAATGTGGCTGACACCAACTGGCACTGTTGGCATTGCTAAAAAAGAGGTATCTTTACGAAACATTTGAACTGAGCTAGAGTAGTTCGTATGAGTTGTTGACAATATATCATCATTGATCTCGCATACTGTATTTCACACATTGAGGAGTTGAACTTGTTTATGATACTCACAGAGTGCTAACGGAAATGATCTTTTAGCTGTTTGATCAATTCGTTTTGCTTATTTCTCACAAAGCCCCTTTGTATAACTTTGACATTGCAAAGTATATATGCATGTGTGTTGAACGATAGTTAATAGTATAAATTTATATGATTATTCAGTTAGACTGCCTACATTACACCAGGCTGTCCCTTTTTTCTTATAGATGTTCATATCCCAGAGTATCGATGTTAAACCGTATTCATGTTAACTGTTGCTAATTCACTTACATCGTCTTAGACTTCCCTTCATCATAATAGGTTTTCATTTGAGATAATTCAGTCCAATCTAAGGTTGAACTTCACGTTTTATAGATCGTATGGTACCCGTTATTTGGGCAGCTCTACGTTTTAGCAAAGCACCTACGCATAGATCGTTCTAATCCCGCTGCAGCCATCGAATCCATGAAAGAGGTACATTCTTCCTTCCCCTCCATGTTTCTCTTATCAAGCCATTATATATTATTGGACTGATCTTTGATAAATTTTCAGGCTGCTCATGCTGTTTCGAAAAATAATTTATCCTTAATAATTTTTCCGGAAGGCACGAGGTCCAAAAATGGACGATTGCTACCGTTTATAAAGGCAAGATTTTCACTATTAATTCCTTAATTGATATACTTCATTTACCAAGTCATTGTAATGGATGATTCATGTGAAGTCATTGTCAAATTTCAGTATAAAATCTCTTGTCCAGCAGGCTCAAAAGAAGAAAATAGATAACTTGATGTTGAGCCTCGACATAAAAATAATATGTACTGATCATATTAAGAATTAAGAAAAAAAAAATGAATCACTATCCATGTGTGCTCAAGAGATCCTTTGAGAAAATTATTGGGGGGTCCGTGAACTTCTATTGCTCTCTATGGAGCTTTTGGCGTAATAGGTTTCATGTTTTCCATCAATCGAGCTTGCTCTAGTTGTTCAATTGAGACCTTAGAATGCAACCACTAAGCTCGTGTGCTTTTGGTGCAGGGGTTCGTGCACTTGGCATTGCAAACACGACGTCCTGTCGTTCCAATTGTAATGTCAAGCACTCATCTAGCATGGAGGAAGGGCAGCTTACACGTAAGACCGGTTCCTCTAGTGGTGAAGTTTCTTCCGCCCATCAAAACCGATGACTGGACCACTGACAAAATTGAGGACTACGTAAACTTGGTGCACGATGTTTATGTAAAAAATCTGCCCGAGTCTCAGAAGCCAGCACCATTATACGAAAAGGCCTTTGGCAGAGTAGCTTGTTCATAGTTTTGAGTTTCTCATGTGCAGTTCTAGTTGTCTAAATAAATAAATTGTTAAAAGGTTTCATTTTACAAGTTATGCATGTATCATAAGGCCATTTTTTTTTCCAATTAATTCATGTTTTCTTTTTAGAATTTAGAAGGTGAATCAACATAGCCCTTGTGTTTGTGTGTTTCTTTATCACATTTCAATCAAAGGGGGAAGAGAGATCTGGGAACAAAAGTTTGAACAGCAAAATAAAGCTCTATGAATTCCTCAATATCGTGGTTTAAAACGAACAAAGAAAGTTTCTTAACTACAAAGTACATAAATTAACAAATAAAAAAATTATCAACTTTTAAATTTTATTACTTTTGCATTTATGATGGAAAGAATTTATTGTCAGATAGCTGAAAGACAAATTATATTATATGATACTATATTATATCATATGTTTCAAATTCCAAGAGCTTTTCAAACTTACTTGCAACAACACCGTGCTGGGATTGTTCCATATTTTAGCTAAAAGTATTTTTGTCCAAAGATCTTCTGGGGCTGTTCGAGCTAAGTCAAAGTTACTAATCTCTTTTTATTGTATTATCTTCCTTGGGAAATTAGATCAAGTGAAGAGACCCTCAACTAAAAGATCATAAGTTTCATTTTCGATATTGCAAAACTCTTTTATTATCACTTTTAGCGTGTAGTTATGATTATGTCGGTAAATCGCCTTCCTTTATAGGATGAAAATGTATTTTGAACTCTTAGCTTATTTGAGAACTTCCTTATGATCTCATCCATTATTGTTCACGGGCTCTAGTCCAAGTCCAAGTCCAAATCCAAATTCAAATTATGAGCAATGAGCCCATTTACCAAAAAAAAAAAAAAACACCTGTCCACACACGACTATTGGTCACCTAACTAAGACCTCATTTGTTTACATTAAGATTAAGACGTCTGAATCTGAATACACATCTGAATATTAAGATCTAGATGTCTGAATCTGAATGCACATCTGAATATTAAGATCTTGTCTCTAGATCTGAACACTGAATGATTAAGACTGTTTGTTTTCAATAGCTGAATGTGCTTATGGAATTAACCAATATTTTAATAAAATATTATAAAAATATCATTTCAGCAAAATAAATTTATTTTTTGATTGATAGAAATATTTTGAATATTTATATTTGATAAAAAATATGAACTATCTAAAATGTAAATAAAGTTAATCCATACATCAATATAATTAATTAGTGTCACATTGTAACACAATTTTTTAAAGAATTTGTGCTTATTATTAGAACGGCAACCCTTTCTCTATCAATTGAAAGTGATAGAGAGCTGTTATGGTCGAATCCCACAAAGATGTTTTCTAGTAGAAACTTTATTAAAATAAGAAAAAAGGAGTAAACTTTTCAATGTTTGACACAATTTCTTAGCGTTCTTTGTTGTTTCTTGAAGCTTGGTATTATGTATTAAGTTTCAAATTTGATTAGAGGGTTATGTACTATTCAAGTTTTTTTAATTCATTGTTATTGTCTTATAGAGTCACTGAGATCTTTCAAAGATTGAGAAGTGAAGATAGGAATTTTATTGAGAAGATGAATTCGCTCATGTTTAATTTTTCTGGTGCAGATTAGATCATGAACTAGGTAAAAATACATTGGAATTCAAATAAAGTTTTTAACAAACTCCAGGAAACTTCAAGAAAACGATTTTGCTATTCCAGTTAATTAGTTAATTTTTGCGCCTTCAAGAGTTCTTGGGTAAACATCAATACACCCAAGATTTTATGAATATCAGAATACTAAACAAATTTATGAAAACTTACCAGTTCAAGAGGTCAAAAATTGGTATTTGGTTGAGAAAGGATAGCTAGAGGCGTGAGAAGAGAAGTCAAATGAGTCTGAATGGTGTTAAGACTCTGTTATAGATCTGATTCATTCAGACCTATTCAGACCTATTAAGAGGCTTCATAAGGAAACAAAACAAATGAACTTAATGAGTTGAATCTGATGACTAAGATTCAGACCTTACAAATGCACTTAATGGGCTGAATCTGAATGATTAAGATTCAGACCTCCATTAAGTGCAAACAAATGAGGCCTTAGTCATATTTTCCTAATTTAGGCTAAACTCTTAACTCCAAATTAGAATAGAAATGTAAGAACTAAATTATTTATTTAATTAATATCATCATTCATTTGTTTGACATAACCACCACAAATTGAAATGAAAGCTAAATTTAGGATAGGGTTCAAAATTTACTAAACCAAGGAAAGCAGCAGCAACCGCCATTTGCAGCAGCGTTTATGGTTTGGGATTCAATTAGAGCCTTCAATTTGACAAATGGGTTAACTTTTTTAGCCTAATTTATGGCCACGTTGCATCTGTTTGTTGCTGAAATGATAGTGGATCTGAATTTGGGATGAGCTGCTGCTTCCTTTTGGATTTTTCTAGCAATAGCTTGAGTGGTTGAATCATAAAACTATTTCCCTACTTGCCTGATTTGCTTGAACATCATGTTGATTTGATGAAAGAGACTAGGGTTTACAATTGATTGATAAAGAAGAGAGGGTTTACAGGGGTCTAAATGTACGTATTACTGTACTGTCTAATATGTTCAAAACTAATCCTCCTAAAAAGAAATAAACAGCCCGCCCATTTCTAAATAGTACAACTTCGTCAAATTTTAAGAACAACAGTTGACCAATCCGAACTTTGAAAATTTGCGTTTACGTTCTATGTAATTGGATTCCTGAAGTTCATGTAAATAACTATGTCATTTTAATCGAATTTCATGTTCTCTGGGTATTGGAGAAGCCTAACTCCACCTAACACTTTGACACGATACTTAAATGAATAAACTGAGAAAAAGTGTGTTGCGGAGGGGGGGGGGGGGTAAGGCCAATTAGGTAATGCCACATGTTAATTAATTAATGATTTTGTTAATTAGATGTGGGCAATTAGAAATAAATTTTAGACCCCATAGGTTAATGGCGGGGGTATTTGGGGGTCGAAAGGTGGATGACAGGAGTATTTAGGGGCCGAAAGATAGATGACAGGGGTATTTAGGGCCCGAAAGGTGGGTGTAGGGTATTTTTGTACCAATTCTAATAGTTTGAGGGTATGTTAGGCCCTTTTCCGTTTCAAAATTCCAAAGTGAAAACAAGGTCCTAGGAATTTTTATGGCCAAACGTTGATTTTCGAATAGAGTGAAAAAAATCCGGACCGAATCCATTCGATTTCTAAAAAGGAATACTAATCCTTAAATTTTCGAGGAATCCTTTATGGTTTGAATGACTGACTTTTTCAATCTTTTCGACCTTGGTTTCGTAAGAGCAAGTTAGAAAGATTGAGAAATAGAACCATCTGATTTAAATCGTTGGAAAAGTGAAAAATTCTCATGTTCAAACGTTATACTTTTGGACAACAAAATCTTAGCAATTTTTTCATCTGGGTTTTCAAAATTACTTGTTTCTTTAGAGATGAAATTATCTATGTTGTTGTTTCAGGTTATATTTTGTAAATGGAGTTTTCTGGATGAGTTGTTTCTACTAGTATTTGTTTAATGTCTGGAAATCCTGATAGCCCATTTTAGAAAATTTTGATGAAAGAATAAATCTAAATAGCTGGGTGAAACTAAAAATAGCCAACCGATAAATAATACATATATAATTCATGTATAATATGTATATAATCGTGTATACTCAGTGCATAATTTATCCATTGGCTAGGAAACCTAACCAGTGAATTCGACCAGCTAGTTTTGTAAAGATCCCACTTTGAAGTTGTATTGGTGTAATGTGACAATAATAATACATACTATAGCAAATTCAGGGAGGTACATATTGCAGGTAGTTTGTATATAAAAGAGCCTTTGCTCTGTGAAACTTCTTTTGTTTTTGTTACTGGGAATGGTTTATGATGTCCCTTTTTACTTAAATTTTTTAGTTTTGTGTAATCTAGGGCAAGCTGTTGAGCAAAGAAGATTATTTGGTTGTAATTTTTAACCTAGTCTTATATACTTTTGCTCATTTTCACTGCTTATATTGCAAAGAAGAATTTTTATCTCTTTGTCATTTTTTTTGTTGTGGGAGCTGGATGCTAATTGGTTGATTGTGCCACTACTTTCCCCCTGCTAGCTCCTGCTCTAATCTGCTTAGACATTTATACTTGTTGCAGACGATAAGGTCATCCCACCAGAGCGTGCTTACATGGATGCTGAGAAATTAAAAGACTTTGGATTTCCAATTGTGGATATCTATAAATATACAAAGTAAGTATTTATGCCTTTTGTGAACTCTTGAAATTTCAATATATTTCAATTTCAAAATGTGGAAATTGAAGAATGCACAGGGTAAGCATTCTCAAGAGTATTTCTGTCTTTTGGAAAACGCTTCTCTTTGATGCTATGCTTAAAATCTTGAAAACTTTTGTCTGATAGATGTGGCCACACCCTAAGTGCTATCAGGAGTGAAATCGCATACATGATCAAATGGATGGAAGACAACATGCTTTGGGCAGCTAGAAGACAGTAAAAGAAAATGCTCAACGCGGGCCAACATTCTTACCAAAGTTTATTGTGGGAGTTGGATGCTAATTTGTGGCCGGCATTTTGTGTAGCTCAATCAACTGGATGCTAATTCTTACCATTTTCTTACCATTCTCTTCAATACTAGAATTTGTTGTGGGAGTTGGATGCTAATCTTTAATCATCTTTTTTTTTTTTTTTTAATGAACATTCAGTGAAATTAACACCATCAAATTTCTCAAAGAAATGCTTTTACCAGAGAAGTATTAACGTCACAACAATAAACGTTACACTTAGAAACAGGATACACAAATGAACAAACAGGAAGAAAGTTGAATTTTAGAGAATATAATTTTTTTTGAATTTATAGAATATCTTAAAGGCACACATGTGGTACTTCCAGGAGTTCAAAATATTCAATTCTTTGTACAAAGTAAGGAATACGACTACTTTGTACAAAGTAAGGCACACAAAGCTAGTTGTGTAAAGATCTCATTTTGATGTTGTATTCATGTAATGTGACAATAATAATATATAATAGGGTGTACATGGACCGGATTGGTTCGGATTTTTCAAATACCAAACCAAATCAATTGCATCGGGTTTTTAAATTTATAAACCAAACCAATAAATTCGGATTTTTCAACCTCTGGTTTTCTCGATTTTTTTTGGGTTGCTCGGGTTTTTTTGGTAAAGTCTTCATACAAAACATAAAACTTGTACTTCAAATATTTTTCTAGTATGAGTAAGATATGACTATGTAATTAAGATATTTTTAAAAGAGATAACACAAAATGTAAGATGAGAGATGACATTGTGCTAAAATATTAAGCAATAAAGTAATGAAATCGCATAAAATAAAATGATCATGATCTAAAAGTATTAAGTCATGCTATAATAAATACAGTCAATTCATAAGGCATATCGAAAATGATCATAATCTAAAAGTATTAAGTCATGCTAAAATAAGTACAACTAGTAAGTAGTATTAATTACATGACTAAATATTAAAAATAATAATTAAGATACGTATTTTCATTGTCTAAACTAATATAAAACTAAAGAATAGATATAATATTATCGTTATTTCTAGTATTAGAATTGAGTTTTTTTTGTTAGCATTAGTATTGATTTAATTTTTGTTGGGTTTTATTTGAGTTATTTATATATACTACTATCATATATGTGCTATAAAACTTATTACGCTATTCCAAATTCTAAATGCAAGCTCGAAATAATATATTAAAAGACAAAAAAAAAAAAAAAAAACTATGAAAAAGCATAAGAAATAGTTATATTACATTATAAATAAATATTTTTATGTATAAAATAATTTTGAAATTTTATAAATGTAATGTCAGGTTGGTTTGATTCGGTTTGACTTTTTTTTTTTTTAAGTTAAAATCAAACCAAACCAATAGTGGTCGGATTTTTCTTTCTAAAACCAAACCATGTCAAACCAAACCATTAATTAGGGTTTTTTCTCGGTTTGGTGCGGTTTGTCGGATTTCTTTGTATAGCCTTAATATATACTATAGCAAATTCAGGGAGGTACATACTGCAGGTAATCTTATCTTATCTTATGTATATACAAAAGCAGGCCATAGGCCCGTCTACGGGGCGCTCTAAAAAACCAGGAAACATATTTATCTTTTTCCCTCTTTTTTTGCCTTTTTACTCCTTTTTCCCATTTTATGTGCTTAGTAAAATTAAAAAGTCACGTCTCTTAATTTGGCAGTTTTATACCACCCTCTCTTAATTACTGTATCTCTTCCTCTTTTCCTTTTTCAACTAAACACTCCTTTCCTTTGTAACGTCCGTATCCTGTACCTCTCTTCCTCCCATTCACCAGATGCAAAATTCTTCTTTTCCTCTTCAATATATATATTTTTTCCTTCATTTATACATGTTTGTTGTACTACTCAAATTTGTATCTTTTAGTTATTTTGTTTTCCACTTACTGAATTAAACAAATTTTATTTGATATGGTATGTGCTTTTCAATTTTGCAGAAGCCATCAACACAGATACAAGCCATCAACACAGATACAACAACGACTCTGGTGACGTTGACAAGTTCGGTGATGATATCGGGGTGGGCAACGGAAGTGATGACACCAGTTATGGCAGAAACAGAGTGTCCAACTTAAATGCAATGAGAAATTTGGAGTTCTCCCAAAATAGTGATCACATAACAGGCGTCGTATCCTTCTAAGGTTGAGTACTTATTGAAGTCAAAGTAGTCGGGATTGATAGTTCCAACACCCATATTGTCAAACAAGACAACCATACGATCATCAACTATATGAGAAATCAGATGTTTTCACACCGCTTGGTCTATCCCAAACCCATGAACTAGGACAATGGTTCGATCTCCTGTTCATAAATATTCGCGTTGTGTACTTCTTTAGCTATTCCCATCTCATATTTCCTTTGGTTGCCTCTTACGTTCTTTCTGCCGATGAAACAAGTGCACAAGGGAAAGAAAAAGTGTGGACTTATTGTTACCGCTTTTGGCCTTCCTCTGGGCCTTGAGAATGAAAGCAATGATGACTATAACCACATTTTTTTGTGCTTTATTGCTGTTTGTTGCAAGACATTTCACTTCTTTGCACATTTGGCATTTGATGGCTATATTTTAGGAAAAAAAGTTTGATATGAACTTATTTAATCCTTTTTCTCAATTTTTAATATATTTTATACTCAATTTCAATTCAATTTATGTTACAAATTCAAAATTCATGTTGGAAAAAAAAAAAAGATATTAAAAGTCATTATTAAAGAAAGAACTGGTTCGTGCACTGAAGAACTCAATTAACCCAATCAAGAACAACAGTTTCATCCCTTAGAGAAAGAGACTATACATATCACTTTTTTATGCTTATCGGGCACTTTTGCAGAAAATGAGAGGTCAATCTTTTCTCATTTTGTAGGCATGAATCTGTTGACATTTCTTTTGCTAGGTATTATTTTCCGGTTCTATGCTCCTTCATATATCTCTTGTTTGTTTCTATCAAAATTTTGTATTAATTAATTTATGAGATTTTTATGCATCAAGATCTATATTTATAAATTCCTCACCGATTTAGTTCACAATTGTGTAATTGGTTCTTTCATCTGACTTGGAATTGTGGGAAAAACTATGAGGTCCTTAAGACTTGAGAGATATGAAATATTAATAGGCACTTTGATGTTCTTATTCGTTCTAATATATTATTTGTAATTTCGACCCAATCCAAGTTGGTTTTCGGAACTAATTTATTTGGTTTCAAAACTATATATGTATAAGTAATTGATTCTTATTTTTTTAGGTAAGTCATTTTACACTTCCTTTGATAATCCAACCTGCACAAACTTGAGTTTTACAAACTTCTCTCATTATTTGCATTAATACAACATTATTATTTATTTGGTTTCTCACTGGTGTTCAGTACCCGCAGTCCCGCATTGAGGATCCGACTAATCGGGAACCAACTCAACACGGTAATACAGTATTAATGATGCATTTTAAATGTTGAATTACTATCAATTTGATTTCTTTTACTCAAAGATATGGTATTGTTTTCTAAATAGTATTTGCTTGTGAAAAATTAATAATTATATGTTTCTAAGCATATAAATGTTTTTGTTCCACTCTTTGTGTGAATCTGCTTATATGGAAAGTGCTGGAGCTAATCATGAAAAATGGTTATGTATGATAGAATTAATTTTTATACACATATCCAAGAAAAGTTATTTCTATATCGATTAAATTTATAAGAAAAACATTTACATCATTTAATCAATATTCGTAAAATTAACTTTTATATGCATATACATGAAAAGTTATCCTGTTTGAGTCATGCTTTTTACCAATTGAGAGTACTATTCCTTGAGAACTCTATTATAAACTTACAAGAAACATATGAGAGGCCTCAATTTGGAGTTTACTGTTCATTTGTATCTTTTCTCTTTTATATTAATTTTTCTAAATCACATTTATATCCGGCGAAGCGCAAATAAATTTACTAATTTGTATATAAAAGAGCCTTTGCTCTGTGAAACTTCTTTTGTTTATGTTACTGGGAATGGTTTACGATGACAAAGAGTTTTGTGTAATCACCTTGACTATATTCGGCGTAACGAACCCAACGAGAAACCTTTCATCGCACCACACGATTCTTTCGCGAAGCACCCGTAGCGGGAAAAACTCTATAACCCAAGTTTAAGGCATAAAAACTTCTTGGATGTCAACAACAAATATACACTATATAATCGAGATAATGTGCACATAATATCCTATTTCTCATCCAGTAACATTTTTTTTTTTAATTGTAAATGAATTTACTGTGGATTTCATTTAATGGAAAAGATAAACTTTTGAAAATCTAGTGGTTGTTACACAAAGTAGAAGAGAAAACAAAGTAAATACACAAGGGTGAAATTTACAATTTGTCCACTTGCATCAGAAGAAATTGCATGGTTTGTTCTTCAAATGGTCTGGTCTTTAAATTTTTTCCCCTGCAAAAATGGGTTGGCTTTAATTTTTTCCCTTCAATATCAAACTTATGCCTAGCCGGGCATAAATTTTTTAAGGGCATTGACATAACTTGTGTAATATTATGATGCGAAAATATAAATTTATGCCTCGCGAAATAGTTTTTTGTCTTGAGGGTCAAAAATTAAAGAACAGCACGAAATAGGTCCAAAACTAGTGCAACTGACCCTTGCATCTCAAGTACCCATCTGAAGGGGCTTTTCTTTCTTTCAAAACGAAGCAGCCTAATATAACACAGCAAATAGGCCCACAAAAACCAACTAACAACCCATTAACCCGTGAAAGAACCGACCCGTTCCGCCCGTCACATTTTGTAAATAAAATAAAACTTTCTAAAATCCAAACATAGAGTTCCAAATTAATGTTATGTAATCGTCATATTATTTGTCTAAAATTATGTGATGTAATCGTTAAATTCAGGATTTTGACTTATGTGTTTCAATTTTGTCATGTTCGTTTGATTTTTTCGCATCCAATCATATTATTTGTCTTTTTACCATATATGTATATTTTGAATAAGTGACATAATGAAGTAAAACTACATGTTAATTAATCATGATTTTGTAACCTATATTCAAACACATGATGTGATATACTGACTTGGTGGAAACACTCGGTGCGGCTTACTTTTTAAGTGTCCTTGCCTAATAAGATCGAACAAGTTCAATCTTTAAATTTGATGTACTTAGACACCTGCTAGGATGAGGACTCTAGTATACCCATGTTATCCAAAAGGACCAAAACTATAAAATAATTATACATAAATATGCATATAAATGATTTAATCTAATAGACACCTACTAGGATAAGACTCCAGTAAAACCCCCGTGTTGAGTTCCTCGTGTGATTTGGAGAGTGAAAGCTCTAACTTTTCCACATTTGTTGTAGATTGATTCATTTTCGATAAGAGATATTCTCACAATTCATCATCATCACAAGTAAGTCTTTCTAAATTCAAAATTCATGTTATGCAATTCTACTCTTAGGGCTCGTTTGGCTGGGGAACAAGTTATTTTAATTATTTCGGGATTAGTTATTTAAACTTCAATGTGGATAAAAATAACACTACAATCCCGAGTAACTAATCCCGTTCGTGAGATTAATTATCCCTCATCCCTCGTACCAAACAAACCCTTACGGTTTATGACTTTTATGATTGCTGCAAAACAGAATCCTGAGTGAATATGTCAGATTGTGACTTCCTGATTGATCTAGGGTGGAATTTAGAGATAGATATCTTCTTGATTTTTTTTTTTTTTTTTAACATTATCAGATAACTAAATATATATGTTCATGAAAAAAGTGAAATTAATAATGTTGAAATTAAGATTAATAGATTTTATTTTAAAACACTCTAATAGTGATGTTAATATTTCTCACATAGTTTACTGTCGTTTTGTTTACTTCTTGAGCTGTAAATATCCTTAGGTAATTACTCTATCTCAAGACTTATCTGTTTTTTTTTTTTTTTTTTTTTTTTTTTTCGTTCGTATAGAATATGAGCTTAAGTTTTATGCACTTATTGTATACTGTGTATAATTTTTATACTATCAGATCAAATTTAACCATAGGTAACTTTTAATATAGGTAACTCTTAATATAGCAATATATATTGTGAATTATTCGTTACCCTATCTCTAACCAGGGATTCATAGTTCCGATTGTGTAAAGCTTTTAGACTTCACTTACCTCTTAATTTGAGTATAACTATTTTTGTTAAACTAGAGTCTAATTTAGAGAAGATCAAACTCCACTTCTAAAAGTAATTAGGTGACCAAACTCCACTATTTGGTTATACTGAGATTATTTCTTATATGTTGTTTGGTTTGTTATATTAAGGGCAATGCCGTCTTTAATCATGCTTATTCATGTATTAATAATTCTTATAGTGCTAATACCATGATTTGTTTTGTATAAGAATATTAATGAATATGATGTATACTTTGACTCCCGATTGCCCCATGTGCAAACGCTCAAGGTCAAAAGTAAAAAACTCGTTGAACTGAAGATTTGTCCATGAGGCAAGTGAAGTTAAAAGTTCAAGACTAGTGACGGGGCTAGTTGCCCTAAATTTTGCCCTGCACTCATCTTGTTATCATGATGCCAGTACTCAATCGTGTTGCCATTGGGTCGAAGACTATATCAAAGCCTATAGCTTCCCGGTTGAACCTCATATTCCAACAGGCCATCACCGGAATGGCTCAGGTAAATGAATACTGGAAATAATTTGCAAAATTGTCCTCTAGCTTTGGATTATAAAGTTTTTGATACATCTATGAATCAACTATGCTGCATATATATCAATTTAGATATACAAATTCCAACGATCCATCGTCGAAATGGCTCAGGTGAATTAATTAATTATTTCGTATTATAGCATGTTTGGTCAAACTTTCGAGAAGCCAAAAGTATTTATTTTAGAGAGTTGGGTTGTTTGACGAAGCTTTTAGGGAAAATAATTGTTTTTTAGTAGTAGCAAAAGCTGCTTTTTAGAAATTTAAAATTTAATTTTTTTACAAAATCACTTTTGAAATCTTGACCTAGCACAAATTACTATTTTAATATTGCAAAACTGTCCTCTAGCTTTGATTATAGAGTTTTTAATACTTCTATGAATCAACTGTAGATATACAAACTGCCAACACTTGAAATTTCTGTTATTTTTTGGTTAATTCAGGAAAACCAAGTTGGGAATATTGTCAAAGTTGATCCTCTTGACAAGGAGGAGGATGGATTTCCAAACATATTGAGCACTTTGGTATTCCTTCAGATCAATCTGTCAACGCTATTATTACTAATTAAAATGCCTTTGCAATTTATTTATTGCTATTTTTCTTTGTTTAGTCATTAGCACTTCCACTTGTATTTGCCGTAGAATATGCAAAAGCATATGCAAAACAAAAGGCTCGTCACGAGAGAAAGACAGCATTTTTGGGAGGATACATGCTGGTAAAGCAAGAATCTACTCTCCTTTGCCTCTAGCTTATGCTTATTTGAAAGTGTGATAGAAACCTTTTTTCGATTATCATGGTGTCTGAGTCAGTTTGCGCGCATCACGATTTATTTTACGGGATATCTCCCATTAATATAGGAGTCGGGTAATTATGTCCACTAAGGTTGGGACAGATAGGAAGAAACCACCTAATGGTTTGCTAAAGTGTGAGAAAAACTTTTTTTTTTTTTATGATCGTAGTGTCCGAGTCAGCTTGTGCGCATCTCCACACAACCCACGGGTACCTCCCACCAGGACATCTTGTGATAAAAACTTCTTTAATAATCGTTGTGTTCGAGTCAAGCTTGTTCGCATCTCGACGTATTCCATGAATGCCTTCCATTAGCACAAATACCGAGTAACTCTATCTACCAAAATTTGGATAGATAGGAAGAAATCACCTAGTATTTTCGCTAAAGTATGATAAAATCTTGGACACATTTTATCATTATTTGTCAAGTAGATCATGTTAATGATACCTTGTTTGAAATCGCTTGTTATTTTGATCTTTTAAATCTTATTGTTGTGGCAGGCACAACGACAACAAAATGCTCCATGGAAGTGACTCTAGGTCGTTATTAGTGTTGTTTCATGGGTGAAGCTATGCATCTTCAAATAATGGCACAAAAATTCCAATAATTAGAAGTAGTCGATTCAAAGCTAACTTTATTTTAGGAGTTTGATTGAATTTGACATTATAATTGTCTGTTGGATGTTGAATTCTTCTTCTTCGCCGTCTTTAATGTTCTCTCTGTCCTAATTTATGTGACGCATTTCGGATTTCGAAAGTCAAATAGTTTAATTTTGGATGTGAATTCCAGCATGAAATCTTCAAGTTCTTTGAAATAAAAGTTACATATTTGAAAACTACGTAAAAAGTACTATAAGTTACAATATTTGACAATGCAAAATACTTATAAAGATATATAAAAAATTACGGTCAAATAATGCAGCTCAAATAGATTTTGGCAGAATGCATTCCAGCTTCTTGTTATATTATAGATTTCCTCCTTATTGCCACAAAAAGAAAATAATAAAGACGAGAACCTCATATCTCCATTCTCAGCATTGATAAAAGAGTTAAATGGTCAAAAAGACACCTGAACTATCATTTTTTAATCAAATTTCACATCCTAATTATCAGTTATTTTCTCCTACGTGAACTATCACCATCTATGTATTAAAATACACCTCAAAATTGATAGGTCAACTATCTAATGTTCCCTTTTCCAATCTAAATTATCACCAAGATATGTTTTAATATATAAATGGTGATAATTCAGAGAAGAAAAGGGAACAATTAGGGTGTGAAACTAACGAAAAAGTAATAATTCAGATGTCTTTTGACGATTATCTTGATAAGGAGCATTTTCCTTTCGTAGGATCTAATGTAGTACTCCCTCCGTCCCAATTTATATGATGTAGTTTGACTGGGCGCAAAGTTTAAGAAATAAAAGAAGACTTTTGAATCTTGTGGTCTAAAAAGAGCCAAAGATATTTGTGTGGTTCTAGATCATTTCGATAAACGTAAAAGGTAAAGTTTAAAGTTAAATTGTTGTCAAATAAGGAAATATATCATTCTTTTTTGGACTGACTAAAAAAAAGTGTGTCGTATAAATTGGGACAAGGGGAGTTATATCTATGAGCCCGTTTGGCTTAGCTTATAAGTTGTATAAGCTGTTTTCAGCTTTTTTGAGTGTTTCGCTAGCCAGTTTATAAGTCATTTTGTGCTTAAAATAAGCCCAAAAAAAAGTTGGGGTAGCCCAACTTATTTTTTTTTATAAAGAAGGGCAATTCGCAGAATTGCCCTTCTTTTGGGGTGGTCTTTAAATTTTACCCCTCAAATTTGAAATCTTTAAATTTTGCCCTTCGCCCAAAAACCCATAGGTTCCGGTTCGAACCCACACACAATCAAAATTTTAAAAAAAAAATTCGCAAGGGGGGGGGGGGGGGGGGGGGAGTTTAAAATTCGCTATGTCCCCACCGATACACTTGTGAAGGAATTACCAAAAGTTATGCCGGACTCGCATACTTATGCCTTGGGCGGACTTTGGCATAAGTATGACGGGTCCGGCATAACTTTGATAATTCCTTCACAAGTTTATGCCGGGTCCGGCATAAAAGTTTGCCCATTAAAAGTATGCCCCCACCGACAGACTTTTAGTTAAACATAACTAAAAGTCTGCCGGAGGGGGCAGACTTTGCCTTGAAGCATATATATATATATATATTTTTTTTTTCTTTTTTTTTTTTTAACTTTTCAAGATAAACTTTTAGTAATGCCTTAACTAAAAGTGTGTCCCATAAAATATAACTAAAAGTATGCCCCATAAGGCGTAAGTTTTCTTTAAGGCATAACTAAAAGTTTGCCTTATAAGGCAAAGTTTAAATTTTGCTATGCCCTTCCTACGGACTTTTAGTTATGTTTAACTAAAAGTCCGCCTGAGGGGGCGGACTTTTAGTTGTGTTTAACCGTAAGTCCGCCGGGGGGGCGGACTTTGCCTTATATATATATATATATATATATATATATATATATATATATATATATATATTTTTTTTTTTTTTTTACTTTTCAAGGTAAACTTTTAGTTATGCCTTAACTAAAAAGTATGTCCCAAAGACATAACTAAAAGTATGCCTATAAGCGGAACTTTTCCTTAAGGCATAACTTAAACTATGCCTTAAGGAAAAGTTCTTGCCTTATGGGGCATAATTTTGTTATGCCTTAACTAAAATTTCGCCCCATAAGGCATAACTAAACTATGTCTTAGGAAAAATTCTGCCTTATAGGGCGGACTTTTAGTTATGCCGGATCCGGCATAACTTTAGCTTTTCCTTAAAGATTGTATGCGGATCCGCATACACTCCCCACCCCGCCTTGCGAAATTATTTTTTTATTTTATGCTTGAGCGGAGTTCGAACCCGTAACTTCATGTATTCGCCCACCTTTCCAAGCGAAGGGCACAACTTAAAGACCACAAATATGAGGGGCAAAATTTAAAGACCACAAATTTAAGGGGCAAAATTTAAAGACCATCCCAAAAGAAGGGCAATCCGCGCAAAAAAATGTATAAAGAAGTGGCGGTACTTAGATCCAAGTCTTTAGTTTCTTCGTCCACGTGATCACGACTAGCTCAGAATAATACCATATACTTAAGCATTAGATTATATAATTATTTGGAATAATTTCATATATTTTTCTTATCGGAATAGCTGAATAATCAAATGATAAGTATAATGCCAATACAACCGTTCACTTCATTGTGCTGAATTTGGACAGGACAAAATAAATTGACTCAGTAAATAAGTGATCTTCCAAAATTGCTGAAAAAAGTTAAATCGTTGTAATATATTTGGTCAAAAATAGGTTATATGCCAACCCGCCTAATTTCTATCAAATTTTAATTTTTTTATTTGTTTTTCTAATAATTTATTTAATTATCAAACAAAATTAATAAAACTCTCTCTTTCATTATAGCTATATTTATAACATATTAAATGAAAAAAAGTTTTTATTTAATTAGCTTGACCAAGTTCTCGCATGAGTCAATTTGAGTTGCATATACTTAATCTATATCAACTCAATTTTTAGATGAGCTGAATCTTGGACGAATTAAAATGATTTCCTCAAATAAATGAACGGGTTATTAACTTGCTTCAAACTTAAACAAGCTTAACGAGTCGGACTAATTTTACTACCCACAGTAACCTCTCTTATCTTATGTAGTCTTTTTTCCTCTTATATAATTGATGAAAAGTTGCACTCAAGGGTGCGACGACGTAGTCGTGAATGAAATGGGAGGAGAGTCACAAGTCTCAAGTTCAAATTCTAGTGAAGATAAATATATTAAGTGATAGCTTTTTATATGTCTAAGTCTTGCCGGACAGAGTTACGAAGCATTCCGTATTTGTTACTAATGCATGGAAAATAACGTATTCCGTGAAATTAGTCAAAGTGCGCGCATGCTAATCCAAAACACCATGGTTATTAAAAATAATAATTGATGAAATCTTATAGTCAAATTATTAATCCATTCAAATATAAATTAGTTGGACGAATCATATTTTTGCAAGAAAAACTACCACTCTTAATGAACTCTCTAGTTAGATTTTCTCTTCTTCTTTTTTTCTATGCTATACCATGGACCCTTGTGATCCGGCCCTTTTCCGAATCACATGTATTGGGGGAGCTTAGTGCATCGAGCCTTATTTTTTTATGTGATACAATTGAAAAAGTTGGCAAAGGGATTATATATGGAAGAGTGGGAAGCATCCCAAGGGGGAACATGCAAGTGCTTGCGCAATAAGCCAAAAATGAGTGCACGTGCTAATTCCATAGGATACCCTTTTTCCCCTTAAATAATGCTTTACTGCAAACCAATCTTTGCAAGTATACTACGCACCCACATTCGCCGGCCTTCATGGTCACTGTCATATAATTAGCTCAAAATAACCATTAATAAGCTAAGGTCCCTATTTACCACCATGTCAGCGCGTAATTTGAACCTCCAACTAGATTAGTATTTATTACTCTCTACGTCTCAATTCATGTGGAACCATTTAACTAGGCATAAAGTTGAAGAAAGAAAAAAAAAATTAAAATTTGTGGTTCAAAATAAGTTTTAAATACATGTGTGACGGTAAGTTATCTCATAAAAGTTAAATTGTTTCTTGAAATGTGACATTCTTTGAGATAGACTAAAAAGGAGAGTGTGTCACATAAATTGAAACATAAAGAATATTTTTTGATAGGTTAGTCAAACAACGAGAAAATAGCTTACTAAGACTTATGTTTTGGCATTATTTATAACAAACTCAACCTTTACGGGTGACCTATTACCCCCCACCTGTACCTATTTATAGTGTGTTTTATTGGCCATTAAAATGGCACCCCTAGTTTTTTTAGGGTGCATTTTAGTGGCCACTAAACTAGGGGTGACATTTTAAGGGCCAATAAAACACACTATAAATAGGTACATGGGGGTAATTGTCACCCGTAGCCCGAGAGATGTTATAAATAATCCGGCCAAACGTTAGGGTGCGCTGTAGCTATTTTCCTGTCAAACATATGCAAAATATAATGCCTGGGGTGCACCTGGCTTTAAAAAACTAGGGGTGACATTTTAATGGCCAATAAAACGCGCTATAAATAGGTACAGAGAGGTAATAGGTCACCCGTAAAGGTTGAGTGTGTTATAAATAATCTGGCCAAACGTTAGGGTGCGCTGTAGTTATTTTCCCATGAAACATATGCAAAACATAATATCAAATTATACTGCAAAATGAATAGCTAGCGTTGAGATAGATTTTTCATTTTTCTCTCCATATAAAAGAGTGAATTTTTGCAATAATCGCGTCCTATAAAAGATTATGTCATTGCGGGCAAATTGCAGTACTATAGTATTGAATTGTTTTAAGAAATAGAAATATGCTACTACTCATTTTTTTTTAGATGAATTAAAAAAAAAGTGTGTCATATTTGTCTAAGTATTAGTAGTACTTAAGTTGTCTAATGAATGGATAAGCCAATAATTATCTTTTAGATACGAAATTATGTTAATCTCACTTTAAAACTCACTTTTTCTAGTTTCCTATTCGATGCTGGTACCTTCATAAGAGTCCTAAATAATTTGAATTCGTGTTGCGTCAGGCCTAGGGGGGAAACATGCTTCCTACTATGATTTTTTCATTCCTAAAGCTTAAATTAGGAATTCTAACTAGTATTTGGAAATTATATCCATTCTATCACAACCCTCGGTGGTTAGCTGAACTTGCTGGAGGAGAATTTTAGTCAATGAAATTAGTTATGTTTTAGAATCTAGCTAAACAATACTTTGCTCTTACAAATCTAAAACAGGTCATGAATAAAATCTAGAATGCATGTGTGAATTTTTATTCAAGAATGAACATTAACTTCTGGTCAGGTCTGCGTGTTACCATAGGCTTCATCTCTTTGCCAATAAATCTGTTGCATTTGCTTCTCTAAAGCAAATTGACAAAAAGTATAATGAAGAGCTTGAAAGTTGAATCTAGCAAACATACAAATTTCTACTATATTAGAAGCACCGGTTGGGGTGCTTTTCGTCGTCCGTTGTGGACCCCCCATAAAAAAAAAAAAAAAAAATTGTGGGCCCCATATTAAACAACATCGAGTATTAAAAAAAAGTGGAACTCACCACATCCAAACTCATGGAAAAAAAAAAGTGGACCCCATATTAACAAAATCAAGCAATATTGAAAAAAAAAGTGAATCCCATATTTAAAAAACAAAACACTATTAAAAAAAATGTGGGCCTCATATTAAACACGATGCGTATTCGTAGCAAACACTAATATAATAAAGTTTTAAATACGGAAAGACAAAGTCGCAATGTTATATTAATCGTGTTTTGAACATAGTATCCCATATTGACAAAATCAAGCAATATATATAAAAAAAAAATGAATCCCATATTAAAAAAATAAACAATGTAAAAAAAAAAAAAAGTGCAGACTTTGTATTCTTAGCAAACACTAATATAATAAAGTTTTAGATACGGAAAGACAAATTACAATGTTATATCAATCGTGTTTTGAACATAGTATATATAAAAAAAAAAATATTTGGGCCTCATATTAAACAGGCCCATAAAAAAAAATTGTGGGCCCCATATATATTGATCCCATACTAAACAACATCAAGCAATATATATATTAAAAAAAAAAAAAAGTGAAACCCACCATCTCCAAACTCACGGTAAAAAAAGTGGACCCCATATTAACAAAATTAAGCAATATAAAAAAAAAAAAGTGAACCCCATATTAAAAAAAAAATAATGTCAAAAAAGACTTTGTATTCGTAGTAAACACTAATGTCAAAAAAAAAAAAGTGCACCCCATATTAAAAAATCAAACAATATTCATATAATTTCCAAAGTATCTCATTAAGTCAATAATGATGGATTCATTACCGTGTGCGAATCAATCCATTAGTGGGAGCAAATGAAATTATTGTACAGTAACATACTTAAAATACTTATATATTAAAATAAGATAGAATTTAATTACTTTTTCATTTTTTCCTTACTCTAATAAATGTGAAAATAATTGTGGGCCCCATATTAAACACCATGCGTATTTGTAGCAAACACTAATATAATAAAGTTTTAAATATGAAGCACAAACTACAATGTTATATTAATCGTGTTTTGAGCATAGTATCCCATATTGACAAAATCAAGCAATATATAAAAAAAAAAAAAAAGTGAATCCCATATTAAAAAAATAAACAATGTCAAAAAAGACTTTGTATTTGTAGTAAACACTAATGTCCAAAAAAAAAAGTGCACCCCATATTAAAAAAATCAAACAATATTCATATAATTTCCAAAGTATCTCATTAAGTCAATAATGATGGATTCATTACCGCGTGCGTATCAATCCATTAGTGGGAGCAAATGAAATTGCTTTTCTTCAAAAGGTTAAGGAGTCAAACTATACAATTTTTTTTAATTTTTTTTTCATATTAGCCTGAGATCTAATCTAGATATTAAACCACAGATTTGTTATTCCGCCATGTCATTTATTTGTTATGTTTACTAAAAATAAATATACTTAAAGTATTTATATTTTAAAATAAGATAGAATTTAATTACTTTTTATTTTTTATTCTTACTCTAATAAATGTGAAAAGAGATTAATGTAGTAAAAAAAAAAAATCAAATGGAGATCAAATAATGAATAAGGTAAATTAGTCAAATTATAATTCTAATCGACGTTTTCTTAAAAACCATGCAAAAGACATTAACGACAAGTAAAATGAG
>NC_081352.1:33985546-34175611 GCF_029784015.1 Lycium ferocissimum | reverse complement strand
TAAAGTAAAAACGCGCAACCGTTTTTACCAAAAACAGAGGAGGAAAGGTACTATAACCGGGAGAGCTAACTTCCGATGGGGCCTCCAAGACAGTGCTTCGAAAAGTTACCTTGAACACCAAGAACCCCAACGAGGAAAATCGCTCCGAATCGTGGGAAGGGCCATATAAGGTGACCAAGATAACGGGCAAAGGGTCCTATCACCGGAATCCATGGACGGGCAACGGTTGCGCAATAATCGGAATGTGCTCATTTAAGAGATACTACCGTTAAGGTACGGACTCTTTTATTTTATTCACTTACCTTTTCTTTTTTTTTGCGGTAGAGAGCCGAGAACACTACGGAGTTAACTTGCAGTCTCGAAAACACGTGTTTACCTTTTTTCTTGGTCCGATTTTGTCCCAAATGGTTTTCCGACAAGGTTTTTAATGAGGCAACAAGTACAACGTGTTACTAAAAGAAAAGGAGTATAAAGCACCGGATATTCGTGGCAACACCCTCACGAAATGAGTAGCTTGTGTTGCTTGCCGATTTCACGGTTCGAATAAGCACTAAGGGGCTATGGTACCCACATCTCGGTTCATTCCGATTAGTTGAAAACGGAAGTTCAACAACGGACACGTCGGGATCGCATGGACCGACTCACCGCATTACATTCGATGTAAAGACCAAACGATCAGTAAACGGTCCCCCTAATATTTACTATGGCAAGAACCAATGCCGACCTTCGTATTAGGTTTTGATGTAAGGACCAAACGATGAGTATTTAATCGTGTCACTTAGAATTTTTTACGCAAAAACAAGGAAATGGACAAAGTCTCATATGATGTACAAGTACTTGGAATTTATTGAAAAATCAAATTATTACATTTCGATTTATCTTCCTAGTAAAAACATTGCCGAAAATCGGCACCATTTTATCTCGCATACTCGATTCGTTAGGGTAGGGGTGTTCAAACGAGACCGAAAAAATCGATCCGAACCGATAAACCAAGTCAAACCGATTTAATAAACCGAAAACATTCGGTTTGGTTTGGTTTGGTTTTAGATTTTTAAAAACCGATAACATTTGGTTTGGTTTGGTGTTACCCATAAAAAAAACCGAACTAAACCGAACCGAACCGATAAATATGTACATATTTAAAATATTATATATGTTAATTAAACTTTATCTATTTTTTAACTTCTTCATAATTTAGGACCATTCCAAGAGAAAAGTCTAGCCCATGTTCCCCAAGCCCATTTATGTTTAAAGTAAAATAAAAATTACTTTTTTATTTTTTAATGCCACTAAAGTAACCTGGTGTTATTTTATGAACTAAATAATACAACTTACAAAGCAAAAGAAAGCACAAAACGTAAAGTGCACCAAATGAAATGAAAGTTTACTCTTCCTAATGCACTTTCCTATTCTCTCTATGCCATTCCCTCGTTAGATTTTAGTTCCCTCCCTCTTATTTCCTCCCAAACCCTACCTCTGCTTCCTCACAATTAACAATTAAGTTTTCTTTAATCCTCGTAAGTCTCAGAACTTTTTCTTCCCTTTTCTTTTTTGGTACAAAAAGCTTTAATCCCTGTAAGTCTGTAACTTTTTCTTCCCTTTTCTTTTTTGGTTACTTTTTGTATGTTCCCTACTCTTTGTTTGTGTAATTATTTTTGTGTATTTGAAGGTTTATTTGAATGAATTGCTTCTCTAGTCTTTCATCTTGTATGTGTTTTTTATTTTATTTCTCTGTTATTTTAGATTTCCTCCACTGATTTAGGTTTTTTCTGTTGATTTAGTTTTTATCTAATGATTTTGGATTTCTCTATTTATTTAGATTTTTGGATACTTTTTTTTCGGATGGAAACTACAACTACTCAAAAAGAGGTGGAGCCAAGGAGGTAACCAACAAAGTATCTCCAACTATTTTGCCGGAACCCTCGAGCTTGACGGTGATAAAACCGTGATATTACTCCCAATCATGCTAAAAAGCGTAAACAAGCAACCTTTTCGACCTCGATCGTAGCACTTGTGAGTAGTGATGTGAGAACATCCGACGTTTGGAAACACTATCTCGAATATCTTGAATGATGAAATTGATACCATGCACATAGTGACGAGACGTGGCAATCACAATGGGAGAAATATTTGTAGATTAAGACAATGCGAAAATAAATCGGAGACTTGAGAAGTACTTGGTAGATGATTTGGAAAAGACCAAAGAGAAAGATATTTTGGCTTGGTGGAAAGTTTCTTCGGCTAGATATCCAATTATTTCTAGTGATGGCAAGAGATGTTCTTTCTATTCCTATTTCTATCGTGACAGTTTCCGAATCGCCTTTTAGACTCTGGTCGGATTCGACTCTTATCGGTTCTTTATCTCCAAAGACAAGTAGAAGCTCTTATTTGCACTCAACAATGGTTAAGATCAACTTCCAAAGAATGCAAGCTTGAAGATCTATTAGAAGAAATTCAGAATAGTGTTTCCAAACGCCGGATGTTCTCCTGTCACTACTCACAAGGCTACGATCAGGGTCGCAAAGAGTTGTTTGTTTCCGCTTTTTAGCATGATTGGGAGTAATATCACGAGTTTTATCACCGTCAAAGCTAGTTCGACCAAAATAGTTGGAGATACTTTGTTGGTTACCTCACCGGCTCCGCCTCTTTTTTTGAGTAGTTGTAGTTTCCATCTCGAAAAAAGTATCCAAAAATCTAAATAAATAGAGAAATCCAAAATCATTAGATAAAAACTAAATCAACAAAAAACCTAAATCGGTGGAGAAAAATCTAAAATAACGAGAGAAATAAAATAAAAAACACATACAAGATGAAAGACTAGAGAAGCAATTCATTCAAATAAAACTTCAAATACACAAAAATAATTACACAAACAAAGAGTAGGAACATACAAAAAGTAACCAAAAAGAAAAGGGAAGAAAAAGTTACAGACTTACAGGGATTAAAGCTTTTTGTACCAAAAAAGAAAAGGGAAGAAAAAGTTACAGATTTCTGAGGATTAAAGCTTCTTGTACTTAATTGTTATTGTGAGAGCAGAATAGAGGTAGGGTTTGGGAGGAAATAAGAGGAGGGAACTAAAATCTAACGAGGGAATGGCATAGAAGAGGAATAGGAAAGTGCAGATTAGGAAAGTGGCTTTTCATTTCATTTGGTGCACTTTACGTTTTGTGCTTTTCTTTTGCTTTGTAAGTTGTATTATTTAGTTCAATAAAATAACACCCACTAAGTTCTACTTAGTGGCATTAAAATAAAAAAAAGTAATTTTTATTTTACTTTTAAACGTAAATGGGCTTGGGAACATGGGCTAGACTTTTCTCTTGGAATGGTCTAAATTATGAAGAAGTTAAAAAATAGATAAAGTTTAATTAACATATATAAAATATATAATATTTTAAATATGTACATATTTATCGGTTCGGTTCCTTTTAGTTCTTTTTTTTTATGGTGGTAACACCAAACCAAACCAAATGTTATCGGTTTTAAAAATCTAAAACCAAACCAAAACCAAACCGAAATGGGTTTTCGGTTTATTAAATCGGTTTGACTGGTTTATCGGTTCGGATCGGTTTTCGGTCTCGTTTGAACACCCCTCATTCATAAATTTAACTTGTTATCAATTTCGGGGTAAAACAACATGCAAAGGTAATCTGTATTGGTTGGTCATGAAAGAGACAAATAAAGTAAAACAATATATTGGTACTATTGATTATAAAATATTATGAATCAAGCACAACAAAACTTTATACATAAACTTCGTCTACAAGGTAAGCAACTTAGCTTGAAGTTGAGTGTGTTCCCACCACATTAATTGGCTGGTGCATTTGTCTTACTATAAGAAGTTAGAGACTCATATAGCTCGTGACACACTTCGCATTGCATTTTTGTTAAAAAGTCCGTATAACTGCAAGAAAATCATGCTTTATGAATCAAAATAGTTTATACTTTGTAAGTAGCTCAAACAAATACTTTCAGGAAAAAATTACTGTAATTTCTTAAAAAAAATTGTAACAACTTCTTTCCTTCAATAAATAGAATGTTCATTTGTATAGATCAGTCTTCAAGTAGAATAATAGATCAAGTCCTCTCTGCTTTTCTCTTCTTTACTGTTTTGTAATTTTCATTTTATAACATGCCGATACTTTTTCGTCATATCCCAAAAAACTTTTTTTTTTTTCTTTTTTCCCTAAAAAAATCTATCGAGAGGAGTATTATCTTCCGGATATATGTTACTCCTATGATGCGGGGACATGACGAGGCAGCAAACTCAGTAAATATTGGACCGCCACGTTTCGAGACAAGTGCTATCTTTTCAAAGCTCATAAGCTGTCTACAAAAGGACTCTTGGTTTGCCACTTGCCCTTTCAACATTTATCTTTGCCACAGGACCAAAGCTCAGAAAAACAGCATTTGCTCTCAGTTAAGACTGATCTCTTTGTTGTAACTTATATTGTGAAATTGCAATTGAAATTAGCTTAAGCTAGAAGGAGCATAAAATATGGGTGGTTATCAGCTTCTTCACTTCTACACTACATCGCGTGTATCTAGCTTGAAACTCCTCGCACGCCCCTTTGTTCCTACTTTACGGGTATGTGTACTATTTATTTTCTCCAGTTTCTTCTTTCTATATTTATTGCTTTATTATAGACTGATGGTTTTTCCAAAGCTCAACTTACAATGTTTATTACTTTTTGTATAAGACATTCTGGTAGAATTTAGATAAATCAGATACAAAAGGCATCACACAGCCGATCCAAATAATTGGAACAGATCATGAATTAGAGGATGGCTGTTCACATCCAATCCAATCCAATTAATTTGAAAATGAGGGTGAGCAACACATTAGTAACAAGTCCAAAAGTTCTAACGAGGGGATGCAATTTATGTGACAGTAATAAATTACACATAGAGTTCAAGAAAGAGGCATTAAAAAGTAAGAAAGACTTTGAAATTTGTGATTTTAAATATATCATGATATTTATGTGAGTTATTTTTAACTATAAAAAGTATGTTAATTTTTTAAACGAATTAATAAGATAATAGTATCGCATGTAAACAGCTAAGTTGTTCAGACTCGGGTGCGGGTATCTGATACGGGTACGGATTGGAGTGTCGGATTCGACAAAATCTAAATTTTAAGATTCGGGGGTGCAGATCCAGGTATGGATACGGGTGCTGGGATTAGGCTAAGCACATTCAAAATTATAAAAATAGAGCTATAAAGAACACGACCCATTGAATTCTTGGTTTTTCTCTGTTTTGCCTGAAACATGAAGCAATGAATATGAGACAAAAGGGCTATAATATTGAAGGTATGCCATTATCATATCTTCAATGTGTTTTATCTTTCATTTTGAGAAATCAAAATCTCAATTCTCCTCCAAATTTGTCCATGGACTCCGGTCGAAGTATCCGAAGTTGGTTTACCATATTCGAGACGTATCCCGCTCCCTCTTCCGCTCCCGTCCCATATCGAAACGGGTGCGGCATAAAAAACAAAGAGTCTGCGCAACTTAGGTAAACAGTGTAAAAGAGGTACTAGCATACTTAGTCCCTGTTATCCATAGAGTTATAGGTTTCAATATTTTGAAAATTATTTTAAATGAGTGTTCATTTATCATACTGGTTTGTTATTTTAACTTCAAACTTGAAATATGAAATTTAAAAAACATGTTTTGAGAGTAATTTTACGTTTTCACTCAAAACTTCGTATTCAAGCACAATTTTAATTTATATATCTTTTTTTTTCTTTTTCAAATATCAACCAACTTACCCGACTTGAGCAACTTCTTTAAGTCACAGTTACACTTTGAGACCATGTAGCTCCGCTCCAGTAGTCAACAATGAGGATGTGCAATTCATCTGGTGCAATCAGCAGTGCCCCTGCTTCGTACCCATTTTGATTAGCCATGCCATTGAAGTCAAATTTTGTTGATACTAAAAGACAAGTCCTCCGTATAACCATTTTGCTATGAATAAACTTGATTTTTGGTCCTTTATTCCTTTCAATTTCTGCAAACGCTACAAGCTTCATTATTAATTCTGTGATATGCTTAATTTACTCTGACATATGGAGCAGAGGTATACAAAGGAAAGTTACGAACACCATGCAGAAGAGAAAGCGCCTACGACTGCAGAGGAATTCACAAGAGTGGCAGAAGAAATGGCAGAGGAGAAAGAGCATCAGGGATTTGCCAGCCAAACAGTGGACAAGGCACAAGATGGCATGAAAGAGGCTACAACAGTAAGTGACTCAAATCTTGAATCTGTTAAGGAAAGTTTTAAAGAGGATCCTGGAAAAGGGAATTTTCATAAGAATGGTGATGACTCTGATGACCTCCTTAAAAGTACCCCACATGAACAAATTAGTAGTTAAAATAATCTCAATATAATCAATCTCATGTTAGATCCTGAGATTAGAGTTGTAATTAACCTAG
Organism: Lycium ferocissimum; assembly: GCF_029784015.1. Classification (NCBI taxonomy): domain Eukaryota; kingdom Viridiplantae; phylum Streptophyta; class Magnoliopsida; order Solanales; family Solanaceae; genus Lycium; species Lycium ferocissimum. The sequence goes on along the minus strand of NC_081352.1, from coordinate 34,169,177 downwards.
TGATGCAACTTACCGTTTCCTTAATAATAGTTCTGGGAACCTAATGAAATGTATATTCCCTTGTACTTTCTTTCTTTTAAGTTTACAAGGGATGTTATATTTAGTCACGAGTTACATACATGAAGTGCTTTTTTGGTTAACTAGCCGGTGTTCGAACTTATTATTGGATTCATGCAGTAAGAAGCTTAACATTCATGAAAGCATACTATCAAATGTTTAGCACTTTAGCCCTTTCTACCCAGGGCAAAGATGTAAATATACCCTTAATTTTGCCATTTAAAGAAGATATACCTCTCGTCACAAAAGTAGTGTATATATACCCCTGCCGTTATAAAATAATGCAAATATAGCCTTTTCGCTGACGAGATTTATTTTTAAAAAAAATCCTTTAGGTTATTTTTTAATTTAAAAAAATGTCACGTGACTTTAAAAAAAAAGTCTACTCATTTTTTTTTTTGAGTAGACATAACTTTCTAAGGCCACATGATATTTTTTTTTCTGGTGGGTTGGGTCTGGTTTGTTTTGAAAAAATGAGTAGATTTATTTTTTTAAAGTCACCGAACGCACCCGACGCACCAGAAAAAAAATAAATTACCATGTGCCTTTAGAAAAATATGTCCACTAAAAAAAATGGATGGACTTTTTTTTAAGGGAAAAGGGTCAAAAATACCCCTCTACTTTGGAAAAAAGGCTAAAAATATCCTCCGAACTTATTTTGGGTCAAAAATACCCCTCCCATCCTTAAAGTTTTCAAATATACCCCTATCTTGACGGAAATTATCCCTCAAAATAACTTTCAAATTATTTTTAAATCCGCTCCATCATTTAAATCCGACCCAACTAAATAATAACCCGTAAGATTCCCTTATTCCCTCAAATTCGTAGGTATGAAGTTTGAGGGAATTAGGGCAATAAGGGGATCGTATGAGTTATTGTTTAGTTGGATCAGATTTAAATGATGGAGCGGGTTTAAAAAATGATTTCGAGTTATTTTGGGGGATAATTTCCATCAATACAGGGGTATATTTGAAAACTTTAAGGATGAGAGGGGTATTTTTGACCCAAAATAAGTTCGTAAGGATATTTTTAAATTTCTTTTTCCAAAGTAGAGGGATATTTTTGACCCTTTTCCCTTTTTTTAAAGTCATGTAGCCTTTTTTTTAATTAAAAAATAACCTAAATGATTTTTTTTTTAAAAATCCGTCAGTGAAGCTGAAAAGGATATATTTGCATCATTTAATAACGGCAGGGGTATATTTACGCCATTTTGTAACGGCATGGATATATATACACCACTTTTATAAAGAGGGATATATTTACTCTGAATCGCAAAGTTGAGGGGCTCTAAATTGTAAAGTTGAGGGATATATTTGCACCTTTCCTTTCTACCAAAGAGGACTCTAAGGATGGGCTATATTTGTAAAATTTTTAGCACTTTAGTGCTTTCTACGAAAGAGGGTACATCTATAAGGATGGGCTATATTTCTAAGGACCGAATTCGACTTTGAGGGCTATATCTCTAAAGGTCGAATCCGACTTCTGATCGTAGGAGCTTTTATTCTACTAAGCTTCTTGAGGGTAGAAATGGCTCATATTTGGGTACATATTTATCTTAGTTTATCTATGCGGCAAATGAAAAATCGTGTGTTTACACTAAAAATTATATTATAACAAATAATATTTTTACGACCTTACTCATTAATTATACCTGAACTGGTTTAATTATTTACGATTGGTACGTCAAATTCTATTGAAACACCTTATGTTTAAAGCTACAATTATTAATATATATATAGAAAATTTTACGAGATACAGTAATTGATTCACCATTTTTCAAGAACCTTTTGTCACGACCCAAATCGATGAGTCATGATGAGTGCCGACACCTCTGCTGACCAAACACTCCAATACTCGTACCTGGATCTCACTGACAACAAGGTGGTCCATATCTGACTCTGTAAGAACAACACCATAAACTCACAACCACATGTGTATATATGTACATACTGAAAATAACACTGCAAGCCGACTAGGCTGCTACATATGATGTTCAACAATATAAGAGCTGACAAGGCTACATGACATCCCAACTATGTACAACTGTCTACAGACCTCTAGTGGAGTACAAAGCTGTAGAAAGGACGGGACAGGGCCCTGTCATACCCCTATATACATTGTCAAAAATAGCGTACCAAATATAGACTGCAGGTCCAAATCAAATAGAGCGCACTGACTACAGCTGGGTGGAAGTCCTACTGAGCTGGACCACCTCTCTGTCTACCTGAACCTGTGGGCATGAACGCAACCCCTCGAGCAATAGGGGAGTCGGTACAAATAATGTACCGAGTATGTAAGGCGTAAAAATAACATGTACATCTGAATGTATCTGTACAACTCTATATAACTGAAAGTGCCTCTAAGGGCGTATGATATGCATACTTTTGTTCAAAATCATATACATATGATATAACTATTAGTGATGAGGAACATACAGGCCGATCTATATATGTCAGTGCTGAGAAACGTATAGCTCGATCCATATCTCATCTCATCCTGCGCCGGGGTAATCTCATAATCTGCCCACTACAGTGGTGTGCACATCTACCTGCCTGCCCGGCCTACTGTAGCACGGTCTTTTGTGTAAGAAAATAGCTATATATATAGTATAAACGCATGAAAGACTCATAAAAGGAGACTCTGAACTCCTCGGGATACGTAGGAAGCAAGTATGACAGTATATTAAATCTCTGGAAACTACAAACATGAAATATAGGAGGCCAAGGATACGAATATCCCTACACTATCTAAGAATCGAGTCTTTGGAACTCGCTTGCTACTTCGTTTATTCGTATCATAAGGATCATGCCAAAATGAAAGAAAGAGATAGCCTTAACATACCTTATCCGCTTCTCAAGCTAACTATGCTTATGCCTCCGGCTTGACGAATCTACACACAAGACCAAATATGTCAATTATTAGTCCAGAACGCTTACATTCCCACCTTTAAATTAGTCTAACACTTAACGAAATTCGTACAGCATCTCCTTTGTAAACTTAACAATCCCTCAATTTCTAATTCAACCCAAACATCAACAATAACATCAACAACAACAATACCGATATCTACATATCAAAATATGATCAATTCCATCCCACAACATCTCCCAAAACAGCCCCTACCCTCAACATAAACTCAATTAACTTACTGCTTCCATAACTATGTTTTCTTCACTTTAAAATTACTAAAACTCTTGGTATTCAACTCAATAACAAAGGTAAGAATCATATACATACCTTGAAGGAACTAGAACTCCAAAAATTAAGCTTCACCTCCAACTCCTAAGCTCAACAACTTCAATCAAACCCTAGGAACAACTTTCCCTTCACAAGCTCGGGTTCACGGGGCTTGGATCTTGCTAAAACTTCATCCATATAATGGAAAATGTTGAGAGGAAATATTTTAGGGTTTTCTCTGGTTGGGGGAATGAAAATAATGAGGGTAAAACATAAGGGGCTATATCTATATAAGTGGAACAAAAAGTTCCAGCGGCTGTGGGTTGACGAGCGGGTCGACGGCCCGTCAACATGTCTACGGTCGTCGACATGCACCGTCCTTTTTGCCACCTGAGATTCAGGGGCTTTTGCAAGTTGACGGTGTGAAAGGACGCCTCATCGATATGTCGACGGGCCGTCCCTTTGCACCGTTGATGTGCGTTGATGCCTGAATCCCTGAGCTGCTCCGATCCGTGTCGGTTCGATTCGTTTAACTTCTAATCAAATCGTATTGCAAGGAACATATACTTGTACTTCGGTATACGCGAGGTAGGGCACTTAATATCTCAAAAACTCGGGTACAAATCTCCGTGGTAAGGGCATACGCAACTAGGAAACCATAAACTTTCTTACAACGAAAACGAGAGGCGTAACACCTTTAAATTCCTGGAAAGTAGTTAGTAATTCACAATCTTTTCAGAACCATTTTCAGCTATTTGAGGACTGTTGAACATTGAGTTTTGACAACTTGTCACTGATTTGACCCTTCAACCGTGTTATCGCATAATGTATAATACGAGTCCCTACGACGAATTAACTCTTCACCGTCTTAATAGACTTCGAATTTCGTTATGGTGTCGGCATCCCGTATTTCCCAATAATAAAGAGTTGTACAATACTAGCTTACTAAATATTCATTCATTTTTTCTGGAGCACTGATAAAATAACATGGATTTAATTTATATGCATTAATAACGTAAAAAGTTTTAAGGTAAATAAGTGTATTTTAATATATTTTAGTAGGTAGTTTATTTTATTTTTTTCAAGTTAGTAGTGTCATATTTTATGAACGATTATTTATAGTTATTTTTGGAGTACGAAAATGTAAAAGTTCTTCTTCGTTACAAGAATTAAACTCGTATGTGAAATGTAAGTGATCTTATTCTTCGAATAGATTCACGCAAGAGCAAAGGAAGAACGATGAAAACCTTATACATGCAAGAGAATCGTGGACATCACAGAAGGAATACATCAACTTTTAACAAATGGATAGAAGACATTCACACATGCAAGAGCAAATGAAGAAGAAATGTAAATCTTGTATTATTCATATAAATTGAATCGTGGAACATTACATTGACTTTTAACAAATGGATCGAACATCGAACGAACTATACTCTATATAATTTTTTCCTTTGTTGTATTTCTTTCTTCAATCAATCAAAGTAAATAAAACAATTACGTGGCATTTTCAAATCAATAACGGCCCCATAAACTATTTACGAGCATAAAACAATTGTGAATCTTCAATGTCGGTGCCTCTTTCTAGCCCATGCAATTTTGCAAATAATCCAACAAGAGGGGCTGTGTTATAAGTACAAGCTTCTGTTTGCATGTAATTCCTCCTATGATCATTGAACCGGTCCTTGTTATCCGGCCCACCAACAAGTGCCCCGATTAGAGTATTCGGGTTCGGGTTCTTGCGTCCGAACCAATTGTCATAGCCTTGGGTACAACTGATGAAGCTCTTGCGCTTCTTGTACGAGTCAACCGATGCACCCCTATGGTGCACCCTTCGGGGATACTTAGGTCCGTAACCAACCAAGTAGCTCATGCCTCTCGGGTTCAAACCCAAGATATAGTCAACCTGTTATTTTTTGCAAGCAAGAATTGATTATACAAAATATTGTTAATCAAATATTAGTCTTATTATCACAATTCGGCTTGTAAGGAGTTCACCACCTTAGATGGGTGATTTTAAGGCTTTATTTTCAGTGTCTACGCAACTTTTAGGCAACAGATCCATCTGAATCCAGTATTTTCAATGTGGAGTACAAATGTATTTGTGAAAATCCATTAAAATCTTCAAAAATACTAGATCTGAATTCATGATTGTGTTAGTGCAATAAATTTAAATCTCGGTATCTTAAATGTCAAATTCATCGAGTTTAAATTATAAATCTACTTATGTTTAGTACTTTCTATATCAAATTGTCACTACTTTGTACTAGTTTTGAACATTGTCAACATATTGTGTGTGAATATGTAGACGCGCTATTTTTTTTTTTAAATTTATATACGGAGACAAAAATTATTTAGTGAAGCAATATTGAATGACACAACATTAGAGTAGTAGAAATCATCATAAATTCTCTAAAAATAATAAAAATGAGAATTGACCTGTGATTTTGCAAATGCGAAGATTTCTTCGGGGCCCACCAAACGACGTTCACATCTAGCCATCTGATTGGTTTCCCTGAGATGATCGGAATAGACCATGAGGAGAAATGCTGCATTTGAGACGTATTGCATGTTGTTCCATTGGCGGATGTACAGGAGACCCCCTGGGGTGCGATGTACATTAGTTTTATTGTTCTGGTTCATACATGCACAAACATAGTGTTCAGCTTTCGAACGATATTCTTGGAGAATTTTGTTGTGTTCTTTTTCTCCCTTCCCTTGTCCTGGCAACTTCAAAAAAAAAAAGAAAAAGAAAAGCTTAAGTTGTACTATACATCAAACAAATCATTTATAATGTAATTATAGGTAATTTTTTGTAAATCATATTATTGGTGTACAAAAAAATTATGTTGTCAATGCATAGAACTTAGTGCTAATTAAGCACGAAGATTGTTTACAGGACAAACCAATGACCAAGTCCCATAAATTGAAACATTATTATGTGTTCAAATTGAATGACTTTTAAACCACAAACAGGGAGATACTACAGAGGTGCTTGATTTTGGACTAACTATCGATCTCACTACGAACAACTTGCTTTAACGAAGATTTTGCCTTAACTAGATTTTGTGTGGTGTTTGTGTTCTCAAAGACAAGGGTCCCTTCTTGTCTCTATGAAATTAATCGATCTAACATAAAATCACTATTTTCTGAGCCTACATCTACATCTCAACAAGCGTCAAAACTTACCTATCTGGTTTTATTGCTATATGCCAATTTCCGTCGAGTTTAAGCTCTATGTATTGAAATTGTAAATTGTACACAATTAGGTGACAATTGCAGATAACTCAATTGAATAAACGTTACTTAATAATTTAGAATAAATGGTAAGCAACATGTTCAGGGTGGGATGAAGCCTGATAGCAACAGATTCATACGAACTTAATAATTTTAATGTGAGGTACAAATTTATTTGCATTCACTTAGAGTGCAATAAATAGTATATAGGTCTAAAACTATAATTTTAAAATTTTGGTAGGTTCAATGTTAAGATCCTTAAAGGTTGAATCGATAGAGTTCAAATCTTAAATTTGCTTCTGAACCTGTTACATACCAAATTACAAGTACATATAAGGTAATTTTTTCTACACTGTCAGTGGGTATAACTTAAATCATTTTCCGAATATGTGACTTCTTTATAATAGAACTGGATTATATTTAAAAACATGCCGATTAGGGTCATAGTTGAAAAGGAAACTCATCATTTTCATGCTTGATTTTGGACTAATTCTCCCTCCATTAGTAACTTGATTTAACATAAATTGCGCCGGTATATTGTTTGCATATATTCTCAAAGATAAGGATCCTCCTTGTCTCTATGAAATTAATCTCGTTTGTCACGAAACAATATTTTCAGAGCCTACATTTACGACTCAACATCTGTCACAGCACACCTAATTTTATTGATATGTACATGCTATATTCCTAATATTGACTATGCAAATGCAAGTAAGTCCATGTCTAAAGTAATTAAAAGTAAAAACGAAAGAGAGAGGAGTGCAAATGAGATTGTACCACGCATGCATGCATATGTATTCTTAATTCTCAATAATAATAGGAATAACAACTAAAGCATAGATGTTCTACCTAACCAACGATACATGAAACTATCTTAAGGTAACCCATCAAAATCAAAGTTCCAAAATAATGTATGTATTTACTTAATTAAAAAAAAAAAGACTAATACTTTTTAAATTGTATACATGGAGGACTAATTCTTTTTGGTAAAATGATATATTAATCAATAAAAGTTGTATGAAAAATTGATAGATGAAAAGAATATATTAGCAAATTACCTTAGAGGCAAGTAGCTGGAGGCCAGCGTATTTGATGTCCCAACTGAATTCGGAGATGGCCCAAGTCGTACCGCCAAAAGATTGAGCATTTTGTAATGCATAAGTTAAATAATAGGACTTGTCGGTGGCCTTGTAGAGCCACATAGCTGCCCATAACAACTCATCTTTGTAACCACTCAACGATGGATAGTAACCTTTGGCTGCTCCTACACTTGCATCATATTTCCCTCTAAACTTGTCACCAAACTCAAACAACTACAACATTGGAATCAATTAACTGTATTAATTAAGTAGTTAACAAACAAATTTTTGGAATATCTAGTTAACAAACAACTTTTTGGAATATCTCCTTAAAATCTCACTTTAAATGTACTCGTTTCATTTCAATTTATGTGACATTGACTAGTGACGGAAACAAATTTTTCATTAAGAGTATATTCAATGTATAAAGACGTATACACACCAAGAAGCCAAGGATTCAACACCTATTAATTATATATATTAAAATTCAATTTTAATCTTGTATATACAATATAATTTTCTAGAGAATAGAATTTGGTTGAACCCTCTAGTGCTCCCCTAGCTCCGCCTGTGTGTGAAATATTTTGAAACTTATAACCTTAAACATGTCATAACATTTGTGTGGTTATATAAGCTTTTCAGTTTCATTAAAGATAAATAGGAAGTGGAAAAATAATTATTTCCAAAATTAAAAATTTGTCATTTTTTCGCAATGAATTAACGGATAAAGTTTACCACATAAACTAAGCGAACGGAGTAGGCCACTTGCTTTTACACTAGCATTCTGCCATTGTGTTTTTTTTTTTTTTTTTTTTTTTTTTTTAATGTATTCAAACAACGTCATTACTAGAAAATTTGTTAGTTACCTGTTCTGCATGGACCAGGAGAAGGTGAGAATAATGTGGATTTGTTCTCCTAAACAAAATTGACGCCGCCGCCAAGGCGGCTGCTGTCTCTCCGGCCACATCCGACCCCGGGTGAGCCTCGTCGATCTTGTAAGCTCGACGAGATGTGGTCATGTCCTCCGGCCTTTGCCAACAATAATGATCTGTGTCTCCCTCACCTACCTGGCGAATTCAGAATTTAGACGTTATAATTTCTGAGTCGAAAATATAAATTATACTAAAGCATGAGCTATAATTATGGATATGACCCAAAAATTGGAATTCAAAGAAATCACCATCTTGATTTACGTCCATAAAGACAATTACAAATGGACCCACTTAGAAATCAAAAGAGGAAGCAGAATGTGACGGGTAAACTCATAGACTTCAATGCAGCAAATTAAAACAGTTTTTTGGGCGTGACTGAAGGGTTTTTTTCTCACCATAGGACAAGTTAGAATTTCAATTTTATAGGTTCTGATTTTAGAACAACGACTTCAAATACTAATAAATGAGTTCTAAATTTTATACGTGTATATATTTAATGAATTTTTTAACACAAACCTGAACCCAGAGGACGTGAGGATGAGTGTGGGCTTTGACGAAATAATCAGTGCCCCATTTGATGGCCTCTAGCGCGTACTTATACTCGCCTGCGGCTGCTATATCTTCGCCGTATTCAATGACACTCCATGAAAGCATCGTTATTGTGAAAGCCATCGGAAGTTGAAACTTAACATTGTCGCCGGCGTCATAATAACCTCCCACCAAATCCACCTATTAAAGTATCAAAAAACGTAAATACAACGAAAGAAAAAGATACACAAAAATGTCAATGATAGAATGAGAAAAAATGTACGGGATGTCAATAAAAAAGATAAATAAGAATGTGAATGGAAGAGCGTGAAATTTTACAGACTCCTTGATCAAGGCCATCAACAAAAAAGATAAATAAGAAAATCAATGGAATAGTGGAAACAGGGACATTTCAGCAAACCCCTTAATAAAGGTCGTCAACAAAAAAGATACATAAGAATGTCAATGATAGAGCGGGGAAGTTTTTGCAGACCCCTTGATGAAGGCCGTCAACAGAAAAGATAAATAAGAATGTCAATGATAGAACCGCGAAATTTGCAAACCCCTTGATCAAGACCGTCAAAGCAAAAAGATAAATAAGAATGTCAATGATAAAATCAAAAAAAAAAAAGGACCACTTGAGCAAGGCCATGACCAAAAAAAGATACTAGTAATAAGAATGTCACTGAAAAAATTGGAAAAAATGTACGGAGCACTTGATCAAGGCCGTCAACAAAAAAGATAAATAAGAATGTCAATGATCATAAAGCGGAGAAAATGTACGGACCCCTTGATCGAGGCCGTCAGTGAGGCCGGAATGGTGACGCCAAATGGCTCTTTGATTGTATGGCAAACGACCAGAGCGTTGAGCTTCGAAATAAAGGAGACTTTTAGAGAGTGCTTCTGAGTAATCTAATGATTGAATGAGTGGAATAACAAATGCAAATGTAAAAGCTAGTGATATCCATTGTTGAAGAAACCATATTTTTCTTGAAGCTTTGCACTGATTTTTTAAAGCTTCCATGGCTTTGTGGTACTCTTTCCCTCTCTCTATTTTCCTCTTATATTTATACATATACATGACATGGCTAGCACGTGATTTTAAAGAGTAGTAGAATTTTTACACTCACTTGTGTCGTAATTTCAGTCCTTTGCTTTGCTGTCTAGATGTCAAATTAAAGTTGGAAAATCTTGAAATAATTGTCTTTATATTTTGGATCTATTTTTAATTTAGTTGCATATGTTGTGGTGACCTTTTTTTTTTTATGCTATCAGGTTATCTTAACTTAAACTACATGTAGGTTGTTCTCCATGTACAAATTTATAGAAAAGTACCTAATTAAAGTGCTTGTGCGCTACACTGATAATACAAAAATATTTATATTATTAGAATATCAGTGTCTGTAACTTGAATAATCTCTAAGTACGATTTATCAGTGGCTCCTCAAACTTAGTGTAATTACTTACTATTTAATTTGGTGGTATAAAAAAGTGTTCAGCGTTCGGTGGAAAAAAAAGTGTTCGATGTAGTACATGAATCTTATTCATGGTCTTTCTATTCCAAAATTTGTATACGTTTGTATTATGTGAATCTTGTTATTACACTATTTTGAACCACTAAGAATATATGATTGGACGGATAAAGTTATTTCACTCTTAACTAAAGGTTTTATGTTCGAGTCCTAAATTCCAAATAGAGAGTGATTTCTCCTTTAATGAATCTTACACAGCTCAAATCTTAATTAGTCAGGCTAGAAAATTTCGGACAAATATGTGCATTATATGTATGAATACCTATGTAGAAAATTTTCATTTCATATTGAACATCATCTATCAAAATGCTATACTATTATCAAACTAGTTTGTACCACTCTATATTTGCCCTCAATTTGTGGGGGCACCAAATTAAAATGAGTGGCCATCTTCAACAAGAACAATTACATATTAATTAAGCACATAAGTAAGTGAAAGCATAAACAAAAATCACAAGCCAAAAAGAGTAAAACGCGTGCTTTGGCAATATGAATAACTCAAATATTGTACTTAATTACTAAGTACTACTTAGTTAATTAACTAATTAATCAAATCCTTGTGCAAGTTTCCACTCAGATTCCTAGTAACCATTACAAACCCTCTTTCGTTCTTTTTTATTATTAGTGTTGGGAGTTGGGACCCTTAAAGCAGTCCATTATAATAATTAATTCTCCTCGTTTGTCATGTTTTAATGGTTTGGGTACAATGAATTGTAACAAAACTACCTAAACTTCCTGGAAAAAATATACAGAAAATATTCATACACGTATTCATTAATGGACGTTTAGCTACTCAACACTGTGATGTTATAACTAACGGTTCTTACCAACAATTTCTTGAATAATTCTTGGTCTTTATAATTAATTAACGAAGCACTATGTTTAGCACATCAACGAGTAAAATTTGTCGGAAAAATTTAATGGTCGTATTGGTTAGCTACCTGAACTTTCACCTTATGTGAGATTAATTTGAACACATAGCTCGTATCCAATTGGTTAGCTATACACTCAATGAATAGATCAATTCAACAATAATACAGCATGCATCTTCTACATACATTTTTAGCATTTAATTATGGTTAGTCAATTTGTGTTTTCGCCTTATGAATCTATCACTTGATTGTGGTATGCAAAGTCAGATCCAGAATTTGAATATTATGGGTTCGAAATCGGAATTCTATCACAGCCTTTTTGATTTACTGAATTCAAAATTTATTACTTGTATTTATTTAATACTTAATTTTTAACATATACACATGGTCTGGACCAAAATTATTGGATTCAGATGAACCTGTGGCGTATTGACTACAGCCATCTTGGGGTACATTATGTTAGTTTGATTTGATCTAAACTTCAGATGTGAATAAGTGTTTAAATTTACCCTGTTAAGTGTTAATTATGTGAAGAAAAAAGGGAATAAAATCTGTCCTTGGTTCTTTTCTTATTATAGCATGTTTGTGATTGATAGTTTGGTGAATTGCATGTACCCAAAGCCTAAAATTAGGATATCCATTGAATGGTTCTTTCTGAGAGTAAGAAGAATTCTGCTAAATCAACTTTAATGTGTGGAAATTGATTTAAAAGTTTATATGTGTCTAAATACAAAGCCTTTTGTCTTGGGCAATTAAAGCTTAGACCAATTTGGAAGCTAGATAAATATATTTAGTTCAATCATCAGATAATCTTTTAGTAAAATAATACGGTTATATATATTCATTTGCAATGACTTGTTAAGGTAATGAATTAATTCACATTTCGTTAAGCATACTCATTTACATTATTTACTCATCAATATGCCAGGGTATTGACATGTTACACTATAAAAGGAACAAATTTATGCAGTTTGACTAACTCCAAAATCCCCATCCGAGAAATAAACAAAAATCCAAATATAAATATGCCTAGTGGTGTTGGTGGTAGAAACAGTATTTTTATTATATGGAATTACCATGTACAAAAAGGTTGATAGGTACGAAATATAAGAATTAACACTAATTGTTTACTTCATAAGTTAATTATGAAGTAAAAAAGTATATCTATGTATTTTACATTCGTTTGCTTGGTACAAATACTGTATGCGAGTATGTAAGTTTTATTCTTACACTGCTCACCCATAGCAAGTGAAAAACCAAGAGTTGCGAAAAGCCAACGAAGTTTGTTGATCTAAGAATGGCATTTTAGTACACCTTTTTAAGGAACAAACATATGTTAATACTTTTAACGGAAAATTGTGACATGTTGTGTGCACTTATATGTAATCTATAAATATGTAATTAATTTCAAATAATTAATAAAATCAATGTTATAATTATTTTCACCCCCGAGTGATAAAATCGAAATGAAAAATGCATTTCATTATAAAAAATAAAAAAGGAAAACACGCACAGACAGTACTATATTTATTTCTTTGTGTATATGATTACACATTGTTTTTCACTTCAGTCATTTTAGATTCAGATGCTCTAACTACTGAGCTGATGTCCATCTAAAAAGAACAATTAGAAATTAGAGCCTTTGTATATTTTTTACACTTGTTAAGTCACAATCAGAAGTGAATGAGATTTTTCAAATGAAGAATCTTCTTCGCTTTTTCTCCTAATCTGCTAATCAAGTTGAAATTCAGAATTTTAACTTTGGTTCTGATTAGACAAAGTGTCGATGTTCAAGTTGCGTGGTTAGGTATGCTGAAGAGTGATCTATCGAACGCCTTTCGTAAAGAAAATTATACAGTATATGTAGATCAAAATAATTGTTGTTTATACACAAATATTAATTCTTCAACACGTTTAAAATAATTTCTGGTATCGCCACTGCCTGCATTCCTATTTCTAGTAAGTATTACTACAGAATCTTAAGAGATAAATTTTCTGATCTATCTTGGTTCCGCTAGTCAATTTAGCCCACAATTCCTTTTTAAGATGTAAATTTCACTCTACTTATATTTAGGATTTGTCTTATAAATTAGTTTCACTATTCACAGTGAATATCATCGCGATTCCTTGATGCTTCATTTTCCACAAACCATGTTGCAATGCCATAGATACAACATTCTTTTCTGTATTGATTCAATTTTATGGGATGTCCAGATGCAATGTAACCTTAGGGCGATTTGGGGTGTCAAGTGGACGAGTTATACTAAATTTGGACGCAAAATGAATTTAATTAATAATGGGAGGATCGTTGACCAGAATGACCAGCCTAAAATTGTTTTAGGCTGAGATGGACTGGATCAAAATGCTAAACAATAAGTCATAACCCAACAAGCCCAAATCTTGCAGAGCTCTAATTGTTTTCTTATAATTTCTTCAGTTATCAAATAAAACTGACAATCTTTTTTTATTAAAGCTCCATATAACATATGAAACAAAATAAAAAATTTCAGACAAAGAAATTCATGAGTCTATCTAGGATATATTTAGCCCAAAGCAGCAACATTTTTATATGGGCCAAAATAACTGGCTATAAAAGGGTTGAACTAACAAATCTTTAGCCCAAAGCAGCATAAAATGGGTCATTAGCTTACCCAATCTTGAGCTGGTTGACGGGTTATGCTTTCATAAAATAGATTCGTCATTTGTTGAAATCTCTTTTCTGATTTGAAATGATAAAAATAATATCATACAGACTAAGCGATATTTTTCATCTCCTACCTTTGTCCAATGTTCGTATTGAAGCTCGATTAAATTTGAACTGGCGTTGCAATGTCCCACGTAGGAGGGTAAAACACTCCCTCCTAACAAACACAACTCCATACACAGGGCTCCTATCTAAGAACCTTTAAGGCTAAATGAATTCTTACTACTCTATCACAGCCTTGATGCTCTTAGATGAAGCAATTTAAGAAGCTGGATTTCGATAATGAACGAGTAACCAGTTATACATAGCGCATTTCTAAGAGGATAATAATATCCATATGGAAATGAGTTGCTACTAGTCAAGGGGGACAGTAAATATATAGTTTGTACTTTGATTGAATGGTCCGGTTAAGCATGCCTCAAAACCAAATTTTGAAGACCTTCAACCATAAATATCAAAAGGGAAATTCCCTTCCCCTGCTCAGAACTGAACATTGGTAGCACAAATATATCGGAACAGCAAGAGTTAATAATAGGATAATTAATTAGCATTAAAGACCCAAAGTCTAACCATCCATAAGCAATTCATAACTAAAATACATTCAAAATAGTTTGGCCAATATAAACCGAAGACAATCTAATTTACGCTGGCCATAACCCTCCGATATAAAGCTAACCCAAATATCCACCAGTCTGATGCAGCATAGCATCGATTTCATCTCCATCCTCCATCTCAAGCTGTTTCAAAAACAATAACAAAAAGTAATGAGAAAACACATTACAGAATATATGAAGTGTAGGAAATTGTGGACATATATGTCCAGTACTCTGACAGGAAAAGGAGCGTTGGCTGGTCAAGAAAAAGGGAGAGACAGAAACCTCATCAGGAGTCTGCTCGAGCCTGAGGCGACGTCCGTCAAACAGGAATGCAATAGAGTTGAAGTCCACAGACTGCCTATCACAGTAAGCGTTCATGAGCTTCTTCAGCTGCGTGCTTCTCTTAATCCTGAAAAACACCTCATTTCCGTCCTACAAAAAGCGGTCAACTTCAGAGATTCCGTATAACAGAATACAGATTATTGTCATTCAGATATTTTTCCACATAAAAGGATAGGTGACCTACTTCAGCTATACAAATTAGCCAAAACACAAAAAGATTAACAAACAAGTAAAATTCACACAAGAAAGAACAAGAAGCAGAGAGTTCTTAAATACTACATACTTCAATAGTTATTCTGTTTTTAGTCAAAGATCATCAAGGTTTGTCTTCTTTACGGTACCATCCAAAAAGATGAGGCATGTTCAAGCAAAACAATTTATTCAGTTTTGCTTTCATTGTTTTGCCTCCTCTTTTGAACTTTTTTCTATAGGAAGTTAAGTTTTCAGATGATTAACATATCAGTTAAGCCACAGAAGAGAACAAAAAATGAAATTCAACATGAGAATATGAACAACGGTGTAATAGAAGGGAATGGAGCAGATATACCTTTTATTACCTTCCTTTTTTAGAAAGAATGTACCTTTCAAAACATATTAAGGTTGTGGAAGCATAAATGGATTTGTAAAGTCATTCACAAACAACAGCTTTACCATGTTGCTCACAATACACTACTGATATTTTCCTTTTTCTTTTATAAATATGGTGCTTGAGCCAACTTGTGTACACCTCAACTATTCCACAGGATACCCACACTCGTTGATACACAAGACACTAAATTTTTTCGAGTCAAATCAAGAACAAATAAACATCACACAAGCACACTACATGGATAAACTGTAAATCTATATTTTATCTTCATTCCGGAAGGTCATTTAACTATAGCAGATATATCGAATAAACAAGATCACTAAACTGATCGATAAGACGATAACTGGCACAAATAAACTGACTATGCATTGGTCTTTACCATCAGTTGCCAGCAGGAAAAGGAAACCTAAAGTCTATACTCTCCTTTATGCTCCACGGCTTTGATCCAGTAGTAAGAGCACAACATGTGATTTTTACAAGTCAAGGGTTCGAAAGCCTAGTATATAAGTGGAAAAGGGTAACGGGACGGGTCCCTTATCCACCGAATTTCCAACTGTTCCGTAATTCACCAAATTTCGAATTTCAATTGGCTATGTCCAAAGCATAACAGCCCTAAAAAAACTCCTTTTGAAACTCGGAGTGTACCCAAAAACACAAAATTCAAAACATAGTAAAATAGCACAGTCCCAAAAGAAAAAAGAAAAAATCCAAGCAATCACTTGATCACAAAGTAAAACATCAAAATTCACATATAATTACAGCCCTAATTTGCAAAATCTCGCAATCAAGACTCAAAAGTGTACCCAAAAACACACATTTTAAACCCTAACACAAACAGCAGAACATAAAACAAAAACAAAAAACCGAAGTAATCACTTGATCACAAATAGCATCACTTAAAATTGCACCCAAAGCAACAAAAAAAAAAAAAAGAAAAAAAGAAAAAGAAAAAAAAAAGAGACACCTGGCTCTTGACTTTGAGGTTTATGTGACCAGCCTGATCAGCGGGCTTCTTGTCTTCTTCTTGTTGAGTGACTCCTGACATCTTTTTCTTTTTTTTTTTCCTTCTTCTTCTCTCTGTTCTCACTATGTTTCTGCCATTTTTTTAATGCTGTGAAACCCTTCTTATATCTCAAGGTTTTTTTCTAGAGATAAATGAACGGTCTAGATGAGTTTGTTAGTTTTAATCATGGGGACGAACTTGTTCCACGTCTATACGATGTCGTTTTGCTCATTAAATTTGAACTTAAAGATCTCGTGATTCTCGCCTTCTAGGCCCAATTCATTCTAGAGATTAATGAACGGTATAGATGAGTTTGCTAGTTTTAATCATGTGGACGAACTTGTTCCACGTCTATACGATGTCGTTTTGCTCATTAAATTTGAACTTAAAGACCTCGTGATTCTTGCCTTCTCGGTCATTTTAGAGATTAATGAACGGTCTAGCTGAGTTTGCTAGTTTTAATCATGCGGACTAACTTGTTCCACGTCTATACGATGTCGTTTTTGTGCATTAAATTTGAACTTAAAGACCAAATGATTCTTGCCTTCTCGGCCCAATTCATTTTAGAGATTAATGAACGGTCTAGATGAGTTTGCTATTTTTAATCATGCGGACTAACTTGTTCCATGTCTATACGATGTCGTCTTTGCGCATTAAATTTGAACTTAAAGACCTCGTGATTCTCGCCTTCTCGGCCCAGTTCATTCTAGAGATTAATGAACGGTCTGGATGAGTTTGCTAGTTTTAATCATGCGGACGAACTTGTTCCACGTTTATACGATGTTGTTTTGCTCATTAAATTTGAAATTAAGAGCTCGTGATTCTAGCCTTCTCGGCCCAGTACATTCTAGAGATTAATGAACAGTCTAGATGAGTTTGCTAGTTTTAATCATGCGGATGAACTTGTTCCATGTCTATACGATGTCATTTTGCTCATTATATTTGAACTTAAAGACCTCGTGATTCTTGCCTTCTCGGCCCAGTTCATTCTAGTTCTAGAGATTAATGAATGGTCTAGATGAGTTTGCTAGTTTTGTTCATGCGGACGAACTTGTTCCACGTCTATACGATGTCGTTTTACTCATTAAATTTGAACTTGAGACCCCATGGTTCTCGCCTTCTCGGCCCACTTCATTGACAGGCTGTACAATCAATTTTCTCTTAAAAGGTAGTAAATAATAGTAAAAGAAATTATTATCTCTAAATTCCAATTAATGTGGCACTGTTTGAATTTCGAGAATTAAATTTTGAGTGTCAATTTGAACATGGGAACTTTTGGTTTTTTTAAAAAAAAAAACTTAATTTACATATGTAAAAACTACGTAAAAAATAATATATGTCATAATAATTGACAATTCAAAATATTTAAAAGGAACATGAAAAAATTACGGACAAATTATAACTTATTTGACTCTCGAAATCCAAATAATGCTACATAAATTGGGACAGAGAGTGTAATTTATTTATATGAAAAAGTTACTCCGTAGTTTTAATTTATGTGACTTAGTTTGACTTTGCATGGAGCTTAATTACGAAGAAAAGGAAGACTTCTAAATATGTCATATTATTTGTGTATGTATAAGCCATAATTTTTTTCATAGCCTAACTAGCGGGGAGAGTACGTCAGTCATCATAAATGATTTTTCGATGCATTACATCACTATTGTTGTGAACCTTTTATAGCCTAGAGTACTTCAATCGTCGTGGATGAGGTCCCAATGCATCTATAGTTGTGATACACTTGATATACAGATTTTGAGATTACAAGTTGAGTGATGCTCATCCCACTTATAAGAACATAACTATGCAATGAACAATCTGGAGTCTCAGACATATTTAGTATGTCGATATTCAGATATTATTTTTATGATGTCATGTTGGGGAGTTGATCGTGAGTAGGACAGTCCATTTTTGAATCGCGAGTCTCATATTTTAATTTCAGTTCTATGTATAGTGTGTGGATTAACCCCCTTTTATTTATTTATTTATTCATCCGTTGTGTCACAGAGGCTTCATACATATATTTATATAATCTTTGGGCTGTGGGTGCTTGTTTGATTTGTGAATAAAATCTTTATTATGACTTTATTAACGAGCATGTTGACTTTATTTCACCCCAATTTAATAATTTAATACTAGTATTAACTAATTGAATTGTGATTTCCCTCCAATTATTTATCAATTAATAGGGTTTTAGAGTGAAGCCACGAATCCATCTAAACTTTGTAACTGGGATTATATTTCTCTCTTCTTACATTTTCTCTCTCCCACAATAAACAACATTTCTCTAATGTTGAAGAAATAAGGTAAAAGTCAGATATATAAAATCGACTCTAGATCGTTGAAATTCTTTAAAGAAATTTCATTTCCACCAATAAAATGTTTTTAGTATTCACCTAAGAAAGGGTCTAATTTATACGGCATCATAAAGCAGTTCTGGACAGAATAAAAGCCTCTTTGGATGGGCTTATTTTAAGCAGCTTATAAGCTGCAAACAACTTATAAACTAAAAAAAATAAGTTGGGGTAGCCCAACTTATTTTTTGTGGCTTATAAGCTACTTTAGATAAGCTAAGTAAAACTGGCCCAATTATTTTTTTGAGCTTATTTTAAGCACAAAATGACTTTGTTCTAATTTTCACCAAACACTCAAAAAAGTTCGAAAAATTTTTATAAGCAACTTCTAAGCCAATCCAAACGGGCTCTAAATCAATATTTTTGTTGAAAACGTCAAAGTATATATATAAGCAATGTATATACATCTTTTATACACTATTATATGTGATGGAATAGAGGCATACGCAGCGGAAGCAAATAGCCAGGATCGAACTTGCATGTAATATAGACAACACATAATCAAGATATTAATCAAACATAAAATTGATACTTATATCTTGAAGCGTGAATGCAACCTCGAATCTAGCCTTCAAGCACGAACAAAAACCATCCACGCGTTCATCCTCCAGTTCCACGGTCTTCTACTGTGTAACCCGAATAATACCAGAATTTGCGAAATTCGTGTGGGCGAATTTCTATGGAAAAGTTGAAGAAACTTCTAATAGCCTCCTTATGGAATAAGACCCTTATTTTATAACTACAGGTTTAGGGTTTTTTCCCTTTTCCAAAACCTGTTGGGTCTCTATTTTCCACCAAGAAATAATATTCCATTTAATTCTTTATTATTCGAATACGGGACCACGAAATTTAATTAACGAGGCTTCCTATTATGGAATTAATTCAAAAAATCTGTATTAATCCTACCATAATAAATTACGAATTATTCCATTAAAAAATCGTAACTGCACTCCTCAGTTTAATTTCGAAATCATACATTAAAACTTATTTAACTCCCCATGTTAAGATTACAGATACCAATCAATTAAATTAAATTACTGACAATTTAATTCATTGATTAATTGAATCCTTTATATTCTCGCTTAACTTACATCATGTGACGGATACAAAAATCCACCTCAGTAGGTTTTCACATGAGACTTATAAGCATCCATAAAGGGGTATCATCAATCTCAAAGTCGAGGCATGAATTCTATCAACTAATTATTATTTCACAAATGTATTTTGCCATTATCCAATTTACCGGGAATACATAGACCCGCAATTGAGTCGTACCTTTTAATAAATCAAAATAATGAACAAATCACATTGATCATAATAATTATATCAAGATTAAGAGTATAAGTACATTTAATGAACTAGAGAATTTGTTTTATATATTCAGTACAAAAACACTTATCTCTACTTGGTCCGTTCAATACATACTAGCACAGGAAGACGAAACTATACCGTTCCCATAATGAAGATACATTATATTAATCTTGTGCTACAATCATACCGATGGCTTTGTCCAATTTCCATCTTAGATTGTGAACATAAATTTTATACTTATAAGAACTAAACGATTTAATCTTCCGTGTATAAGCTAAACTTTATGCACTAAATCATCTACTATATAAGTAAAGGACACACATACTAGTACATGATCTATTTAAATCTTTATGAAAAAATAAATAAATAATTGTTCTTTAATAAATACTATATCCAAACACATGGTTAATAGCATATATCCCAACAATATGTTGTATGTATATACGTATTTGCCTATCCCTTCCAATCGCCATCAAAATTCCCACCAACATTATACGATGTACACGCAATTTATCCATGTTGTATACTAAGGTATAAAGATTGTTAGGCCCGTGTTATACACTGATATGCAATATGAATACACTTGTTATACACCATCTTACAAAATACCGTCCACCATCATTACACCTCCATTTCAACAATATAGAAGAAGAAATTATTTCAATCAACAACCTTTTATCTGGTGATGCTGAGGAGGGGCGAGTCATTTATTATTTGTGTACCTCTTTACTGTTTTAAAAGGAAATATTTTGTTGAGTATATTTGCCATAGGTACGAGACTGATAATGGGATGATACCCTCATTAATAATCAAAACAGATTTGCAAACCCTGACGATTTGTCCATTTTAGATTTAAAATATTTCTGTAGTTTCTCGTCCTATTTATTCTATGTCATAGGGTTAACTTGAATTTTTTAAATTCTAAAATGTATTCTCCTATATACAAATTGCACTTTGATATTTTATATAACAATTGTATCTCAGCAACTGAATATGCTGTTGTACAATACAAATTATGCTTGCATTATAAGTTCTACACTCATTGGATGGTGTTTAAGTGATAAAGCTAGCAGGGCAAGCACATGAAGTATTTATAAAGGCTTCTGTTTACTTAGACTTATTGCCAAAAGGAGTGTTTTAGTAAATAACACCAGAGATGCATTGCAAATTATTATTGTGTCGTTTGTCTGGATATTTTTTACTGTTAGAGCACAATATTGTTATAGAACATACGGAAAAGGCTCAAACATGCCATCCAACTATCGGAAATGGCTCATTTATGCCACTCGTCAATAGTTTGGCTCATTTATGCCATCGAACTATAGAAAATGGCTCATTTATGCCATCGATCGAACTATAGGAAATGACTCATTTATGCCACTCATCAATAGTTTAACTCGTTTATGCCATCGCCCGTTACCAAAATGACTCATACATGCCATTTTTCATTAACGCCTGTTTTATAATACCAAATATGACACGTAGCCTCCAACTAGATTATGGTTGTGGGTGGGTAAGGTGTATGAGTCGGATTTTTTATTAATTTGGTATTTAAAATTGGGCTGGTTTAATTAAACGACGTAAACCTCTAATTGGAGGCCACGTGTCATATCTGGTATTATAAAACTGACGTTAATGAAAAATGGCATGGATGAGTCATTTTGGTAACCGGGGATGGCATAAATGAGTCAAACTATTGATGAGTGGCATAAATGAGCCATTTCCTATAGTTCGATGACATAAATGAGCCATTTTCTATAGTTCGATGGCATAAATGAGCCAAACTATTGACGAGTGGCATAAATGAGCCATTTTCGATAGTTGGATGGCATATTTGAGCCTTTTCCATAGAACATATAAATAATATAACATGAAAAACTGATTCCAAAAAGACTTTGATTGTTATAATAAAATGTTATTATAGAAGATGGTTGTGATAGAAAGATCTGCCCATATTCTATTTAGCAAAGTTTAGCTTATCTATCACCATTTTTTTAATGTGAAAATTCATTGCGAAATGATAATCGGACTTGTGAACAGGATTATGGTAGAGTCTCATGATGTATGGTGAATTATCATAATCAACTTTAATCTAAATAACTTGTTTTGAATTTTTTTTTTTTTTTTGGCCAAATGGTAAAATTTTCATTCAATCAAAAGTGATATACACACCGCTAGTTCATATTAGACTCTAGAACTAGACCTCAAGGTCAGTCCTATCGAATTATAATCACGTACAGAATCAAAACTAGACAGGATAAGAATTTAAACTATCAAGTAAGCTCTTCCACTTCGATATATATTGTCCTCGTATGTGCAGTTGAATGGCAATGTCTTTGAGTTTCTGGTTTGCTGGTGTACAAAGGTGCGAGAACCTCCTAACATTTCTTTCAATTCATATGAGGTAAACACAAGCTGCAAACAACCAGCTTAGACTCTCCGCTTGTGGACGATGCATATGAACTCCACATATATCTAAAGTAAGCACAGTCGAAGAACAGATGTGAGAACTGCTCCACGACACCTGTATTGCATACAGTGGCGGAGCCACATGCATCCTAGGGGTGTCGTGACACCCCCTTAGCCGAAAAATTACATTGTGTTAATACGTAGAAAGAACTTTTTTATGTATGTATACTATGTGTTTAACCCCTTAATTTCGTCGTATATTTACCTTTTTATATTTTAACACCCCTAGCATAAATTCTATTTCCGTCACTGATTGCATAGTACACAGTCCATGTTCACTGTAATTCCCCATTTACTGAGCCTCTCCACTGTAGCCAGTCTTTGATGGATGGCCAACCACAAGATGAATTGGTGTTGGGGTAAAATGCCTTGCCCCAAAGTGAGAAATTTCCAAGGGACTTTGGGATATTGAGGTAGGAAATTTTTGTATGCCTTCTTTATAAGGAATTCAAAATGAAAATTTTGTTAATAGGGCTAAAATATAAATTCTTATATAACAAATAGATTCCAATTGTAATTAATAAATCTAATTTAGCTCTTAAAATCTGATTGAATAAGTACATTACTATTATATATAAGGGAGGATCTCAAAATTTTGTAGTCCTCACATGAATTTTTTTTTTCCATTTTACCCCTAGTTGAAGGTTTAATTACTTTGTAAGCTCTCACCTATTTTGGTAAATTTGAATAATTATGTGGGCTAATTAAATTTTAGGAGGGATGATGTGGAAGGGTGATAGTGACACCACAAAATATTATTAATTCAACCAAATTAAAAATTGATCCAAAAGTTTATTGTCTTTCTTTTATGCGGAAATGATTAAATTTGTGTCAATTTTTTTTCTATAAAATTTATTATGAACAAGTAATAAAAAAGTTATATACCTTAATACACGCTTAATTATCAATTTAAAATTATTTTTCATATATAGCTAAAAAAATTGAAAAAAGTAATTAAGGAAATATTGTAGCTCTCCAAATAATAATAATAATAATAATAATAATAATAATAATAATAATAATAATAATAAATAAATAATAATTGAAAACGAGAGTAATCATTTTCACATTTTTTTGATATTGAAATGTTTTACAAAATATGAGATAATCAATGTTTTATATAATTAAGGACAAATAGTTAGATAAACATGAAACACTAAAACTTCATACACATTTAAGAAATTATAACAGTTCATTAAGAAAAAGAAACTACAATATTTTTAAAGAAAAGAAAAGATTAAAGTAAGAAAAACAAATAATTTCATTAAATTTCCAGTTCCTTTTTGTATGGTTTAATCTGAAGAAACATCTAAAGTATTTCGCTGTATCAAGATTTTTAATTATTTAATTTTAAATGCTATCTTTATTTATAAGTTAAATTCATTGATGTCATTATACAACAATTTGTACCATTAAATATTTTTTTATATTACTTGAATATCGTAATTATTTTTTTCTTCAAAAAAATGGGTTAGCCAATATAAGTTTAATGAAAAAAATTAAGTTGAAATCTAACGTAAGGTAAAACTCAATTTGGATCAGTAAAGATTTCTCAAAAAATGTAGTAAAATAAAAGGGAGAAAAGCTTTGATGCATTAATTTGTATGAAAATAAGAAAGAAGTCAAAATATATTTTAAAAAATGTTGTTTTTTAAACTTATAATTTTTTTTATATAATTAAATATCTTAGAAACATTGAAAAAATGTCAACCTATCTTTACAATTAATATGATAATACAAAAACAACACAAAAAGCAAGAGTTGAAAAAAAAAACATTAAAAAAATAAAAAAAATTACAAATTTAAATTTTAATGTAGCTAAGCCCGCGCCAAACGACACTAGTTAGACTGTATAATCTTTGTCCTGTGTCCTGCTTTGCAAATTGCAAGTAATTCGGTCAAATTTGAGTGGGGAAGATTTCAATCGTGGCGCCTTATAATATCGACAGGTGTCAAGTCACTAAAGAAAGTGGGACCCCCCACGTCTTTGAAGTTTGAATGAAAAGAATGAGTCAGCTTTAGTTGAAAAAGACTTATTAAGCTAAGTGGTGCGGGTCAGGCCCATTCAGTGGGCCCATCTGCCACCAACTTTGATCAGTCCTATCTACATGTTCACGTATTGTATTTTATAAATATTTTCAAAAGTCACATTACTATTTTTTTCTTCCAAAAATAGCAGCTTCATATATATTGCTAGCCATACGTATTGTGATAGAATTTTCATAAATCAAGGGATTTGTTTCAATCCTTATAAATATGTTCCTAATCTCTCGTCATCTTAGTAACTAAGGAATTAAGTTACATCCTAATTAATACATATCATTTCTCTTTCATCATCATTTTTCTAACTAACTAAGAAATTAGTTTACATTCTAATTAATATGTACATATTCCTTTTCAGTAATTAAGAAATTTGTTTACAACTAGTTATCCATGCCTTCAGTTTAGTTATATATATTATACCATGTATATCTTTATTATACTATAATTATAATTAGACATACACGCATAAAATATTGGAATTTAAAAAAAAAATATTCCTTTAATATATTTCAAATATAATATATTATTATACCATCTATGTCTTTATTATACTAGGTATATCTTTATTATACTATATATATATGTTACATAGATTTATATCTTTATTATACTGAAAATACTATGCATATTTATGAGATAAATATGTTACATGAAAAAATACTTTTCAGTTGAAAAAATACCATGTATATTTATGGTATAAATCTATTTCTTGTGAAAATATCATATATATTTATGGTATAAATATATTTTTACAAAAATACCAAGTATATGTTGTAATATATGTTACATATATATGTTTATGTGTATAATTAGATATATACACAAATACTTGGCAGTTTTATTTTATTAGATATATACATAAAGGTTGGGCAATTTTATTTTATATGCAAAATACATCTTAGGAAAGGAAAGAACGAAAAAAAAAATTGAGTGATTGTTTTAGTTATGAAAAATAAATAATTTGTCCAAAAAAATAGGAACAGTTTCTTTTGGGACTAATCCTCATGCATAATTCTAGGGATTCTTTTTGAGAAGTTAATATTTACTTGCTATGAAATGAAAACTAACTAATGTTGCTACCGTCATGAAATTATTTTTTAACTATTGCCTAGTTATGTTTTTTTCCCTATTAAAATCACATTTTTCCTTTTCCGATTATTGTTTACTTTAGAGTATACCAAAATGTTTCAGTCTACTGTGTTTCTCATAGTAATTCATTTGGTAACATTTTAACTTGACATAATTCTTAATGAAATAAAATTAACTTGACATATTACAAGCTTTGTTCTATATTTTAATTGACTTTTTAAAGTCCTTTCGGTCGTCAATAATTTTTTTATTTTGTAGAGAGACTATTTTCAAATTAAGAAAGACGAAGTCCTTACACTAATTTTTTACTTATTATTATTATTACTATTATAATATTGAATTTGTTAAAGACACAATTGAGTGAGCTACAACTTTTCGGAAGCTGATCCACAACCCCTTGGCGGGCATCACCCGTCACAAGTTACTCTCTTGAATGTTAGTCCCTCCTGACTCAAAAAGAGTATTTAATTAGTCTTTATTTTTTAATTAAAAATAGTGTTTACTTAATAAATCAAGAAAGAATTAATATTTTTTTTTCAGATTTGTAATTATTAAGGGCCTGTTTGGAAAGTCACCCTGGTAATTGGAATTGAGTGTAATTACACAGTTTGACCAAGTAATTACGTGGTTAGGTGGGAATTATGTGTAATTGAGAGGGTGTAATTACACTCTCCAACTCTCGAGTGTGTGTGGGGAGGGGGGGGGGGGGGGTTGAGAATTGAGTGTAATTACACCCTGTAATTACAGGGATTACTTTTTAGTTTCTTTCTTTTTTGTTTTGTTTTTATTTATTTTTATTTCAATTATTTTAACTTCTTTTTTATTTTTTATTTTAAAATAATTTTTTTTTTTATATTTCATTTCCTTTCTTCTCATTCCAACCTTTACTTCTTGTGATTCCATGTAATTGCTTGTGTTTTTTTTATGTTTTAGTTTATTCATTCAGCATAACTGTTTTATTATCTAATTTTTAAAACTACACCTCTTAGTATTAGAAAGAATGAGTCATTAACAAATTTGACATATAATGAGTGAGTAGAATTTTGTTGTGAATGAGGTTATTGACTTATATTTTCACATTCTTGTGAATTATGTTTACTTAAATTACGTTAGAACTTACTTATGTATTGTTAGAATTTGACATAAAAGTATTATGTTAAACTTTTTTTTTTTTTTTGGATTTTGAATTTAGGTTATATTTTTTATTTTAATTTATTTGTGTCCGTACTATTGACTTGTTATTTCATATTCCATGCTGTTTATTTTTCACTTACAATTGATAAAAAAAATTGTCCAAAAATTTGAATAATATCATGGCGTTATTTTATAAATTTTTTTTTTTGTAATATCCAACCATGATGTTCTCATAAAAAAGTCTTCTTTTAATTTTAATTATTTAAAATTAAAATATTATTAATTTGAAATATATATATCAATTATTTTTTACAATATTAGTTACAAATATATGATTATTAATTAATATATTTTGAAGAAAAAATGTGTTGTTAAATATATAATTTATGAAAGCACATATTTTTCAAATATTAATTTTAAATTTTTGATAGTTAAATTTTATTTTAAATTAAACTCACTATGTAATTACACTTATGTAACCAAACAGTAATTGCACTGTAATTACGTTATGACTTACAAACAGGTTGTTGTAATTACAATACTATGTAATTATTAGGCTGTGTAATTACTGCCCTAGTAATTACACCAATTCCAATTACCAGGCGCTAAGTGTTAAGTGACCACATTCCAATACTTATTGAATTGGGGGTAATTTAATCAAATTATCTATTTCTATCTAAAAATTAATATTTTATTATGGGATGTGCAAATAGCTAAGTAGATACTCTTTTTAACCCGAGGAAGTGTTACTCCAAAAGTCCTTTCTGTACATAATATATATGCCAATAGTGATAGCTTGGAAGGATCTAGTCTAAGTAGTCGTCCTTTGGATGTAAATGTAATATGTAACTCGATGGTGTCTAAGTCGCACCAAACTCCCTTATAGTTTTTGTTATATTAAAATATGCACTATCTTTCTTACCAACAAAAAGAAAATACAAATGTTAAAGAGAATTCCTCGTGAGAAGAAATCAAATCACCATTTGATGACTATTCAATCGATCAAGGATGGGAAACTATAAGCCGTTGATGGACCGCACTTGCACATTTATTTTGAATTAGGCATTTTAACTTCAATTTTAAGCAGCATTTTCTGACTTTGAGAGCAAACTCCTTGTATGTTTTTTTAAATGGTAAATTTATTCTTTTTGTGGATTTTGTAAGCAGGGCCAAGATTAAATTTTATGAATTTTGAATTTGCCATCATATTTATAGTTCGTTTTAGTTGCTGAATTCGCAATTAAATATTTATATAAATTTTGAAATACAAATATAGGCCCTATTTAAGCAAAAATCACTAAGTTCATTCGAACTTGTACGTAATATTGTAGTCCACCCCAACTCGTACTGAGATACAAAGAACAGACAATTTAAGACAGTATCAAAAAACAACAAATACTATCGATTAAAATTTGCAAATATCAGTAAAAAGAATGTGAAAATAAAGAGTGGGAACACAAACTAATAGCCGTAGACAGGAGGTGCGTAGACCATAGAGCAGAAATCATGGTATATAATGAAGGAACTTTATTTTATTTTTGGGCCACTAATATAGACCTGTATCTTGGCGTGTTCCCACGACCAAATGAATTGCATTTATGCATTTGCTTAATACCTAACTGGCTTTAACTCTACGCATAAATCCATCACATAGTATCCCAATATGTATGTAAGGAATATAAAAAAGGGGAAATAGAAAAAGAAAAGAGAAAATAAGAGATAAGGGAGGGTTAGTTGAGTAATACATAATTACAATATGTATGTAAGGAATATAAAAAAGAGGAAATAGAAAAAGAAAAGAGAAAATAAGAGATACGGAGGGTTAGTTGAGTAATACATAATTAAGATTGTGTATTTTATACAATTAAAGATTACAGATTCTGAGCCGAGAATGAAAAAGGTTATGATAAGTGTTTTTTCCTTTATGAACCACCCTGCAGGATGAATATAGAATCATTTTTTTTTTTGAGTGGATTGACCTGCTACTTATTTAATGAAAATATTCAGACCTACTTCGCAAGACATAATTTCTGTAACATTATTATCTTTGGAAGTGAACTTTTGCCTCGCTCGACATAAATGTTGTAGGAATTAAGGTATGCTGCATAAGTTTTATAGTATTTTTCAAATTGTGTTGATTGTTAAAAGTTTTGCCTTGTCCGGCATAATTTGTGTGGATGTTATGATACATAGCCTAAGTTAAACGTAATTTATGACTTGTAAAATCTAAAACTATGCCCTTTTTAATATTATGTTGAGTGTTGAAAATTTTGCCTTGTCCAATATAATTTGTGTGGTTATTATGATGCATATGTCAAAGTTAAACGTAAACTATGTTTTGCGAATTTTAAATTATGCAGCATTAAAAATTCTGAATGACAAAAATTAAAGACCACACATTTGTGGAGCAAAAATTAAAAACTACCCCGAAATAGGGTCATTTGTGCGGATGACACGTCCGGAATTAGCTGAGACAAGAGTACTTGACACCGAATGGCTACATGAAATGAAATAGACTGTTTTATCCTGGCCTCAGAAAAAGCATCCCAATATAATAGGGATTTTAATTAAGGATATAAAATAGGGAAATAGAGAGAATATAATAGAAAAAGGAGTGCAAGACCAGATGAGTGATTTTAATTAAGTTTTTACCTTAACTTAAAATTTATGTTTTGAACTTTTTTACCTTAACTAGAGATCACTTTTTTGAACTTACTTTACCAAGACCTAAAATTTGGCGTTTGATTAAAAAGAAAAACACAGACAAACTTTAAAATGTTGGCATTTGATTGAAAAATAGTAGTAGTTAAAAAGTTCATGTCAAAGATCTTTTTAAAATTCTTGCAATAACAACTCACAGTAAACTTAACCTTTTGTGTTTTTTCACACCGAACTTTATTTAACCTCGATGATTTAACGAAACGAAATGCTTGCTAGTAATTTTGTACACAGACAGATCAAGAATTTAAAGTTTATGGGTTACTACATAAATTTTAAGTTAATATATATAATAATAATTCAGTTTATAGTCAAATATTTATGTGCTTCCAAAATTTGTATATGTTCCATACAAATTCCATTCACAATTTACATGAAAATGCTAACATGATTCCAAATCTAATCAAAATATGTACTTCATATGAATTATAGTATAAATTTGTATGGTGAGAAAATAGAAATGATACCTATTTAAGAAAAAATTAACTGCGTTCTATGCTAAAAGATGTGATAAATCACGTTTATAAAGTTCAAATATAAATATGACGCTAAGCACCTCAAGGAATTGCAATTAAAAGACTCTAACTTGCAATAGTATTTACAGCAAAACATTATCAAGTCAATTCTTTTTTACCTACACACGGAAGCAGTACTGATTACTAGTTAACTTATATAATGATCTTTGCTAGGAAGCGGTTTATCTTTAATGTGGGATTTTCCAATACAAACCTAAATTTAATCGGGCCCCAACGAAATATCGGACATTGAATGAAAAATAAAATAAACTTATATAGTATATAAGAATTCTCACAATCCTACATTGGATTTCTTGAACTCTTATTATTAGTCCTTATTAGACTAAACTGTGAGATTATTACAAAAAGCTACATTGTTTGAGAAGTTGTAGTACTGTAGTACGACGAGGTGTGTTTAAAGTAGTGTCTTGTAATTCTAAGATAGAAAGTGATAAAACTTCAACAACTCAAGTCTTATGTTTTACCACGTGCTTAGGAAGTAAATTAAAATATATATATGTATGCAAATAGTGGCGGATTAAAACGTTTTACTAGAAAAATTCAAAATATAAAAAATTAAACTCATCAAAAAGTTAACGAAATTCAACATCTAATATATATACACATGAAAGACAACATATTAACCTTATACATACGTGTATAATTTGGTGAAGAAAAGAGTTCGAATAAATCTCTTGCGACCATAGCTTCAACCTGACATGCAAATTTAACAATATCCCGTACATGCATGGTGCATAAATTCATACAATGGTTAAGCAGTACTAACATAATTGAACTCCTTTCGTCCAAAAGTTACAATGTGTAACGAGATTAAATAATATATTTATTTTGAATCTCTTTTAGAAGATCTTTTAATATAGTAACAAAATGGTTTATTAAATATGGCATTTTTATATTTTTTGATTTATTTTTAAATTTTTTGATTTTCTTTACTAAAATTTATAATTCCATCATTGAACTTACAGGAGCAAGAAGAAACTGAGAGGCAAGCTTGTATGCTCCCAATTATTGATTCTGCATAAATTGACAAAAAAAAAGGTTAGGTCCTTATTGTGCTCCATTTATTCTCCAACCACACACTCCATATTTCAAACTTTTATTTATTTCCTGCCATACAAACCAATAAACCATACCAACTTTAATAATTTGAAATTTAAACAGAATGTTTCTCATTATTCTCAGCAACAACTCCAGAAGGCCAACTGGCCCACTTCATTTTGAAAAAACAAAAAGAAAAGAGAAAAAGGTCAGGACTATTATGTCATTTGAATGGTTCTATTAGGTGCATAGGGGAAATAAATAAAGAAATAAAGGACTCTGCCAGAAAACGAAAGAGGAATAAAGACGCAATGGGTCAAAGACAAGGTAGAGTTCTCGAGAAAGCCAATACTACCCACCTACCCCTTTTAAAAACCATTAATTATTTTTTCACCCCCTTGATTTTTCCTCTCTCCTTTACCAATTTCCCACTTCCCGAAAAAAAATATATATATATATATCAAAATTCACAAAACCCTAGAAATAATATGGGATATATTGCATTTTTGGTCCCTCAATTATCGAGAAATTATGATTTTAGTCTTTATAATATATAACTAAGAACCTTAAACCTTCAATTACTTGAATCGTGCACTTTTGATCTCTTTGCTTGTAAAAATTCACAAATATACCATAATTATTAACCGTTCTATCACTTAATTACTCACATGTTATTTCATATTTGACGTAATGTATTTCTATAAATAGTCAAATATAACATATTTTCTATATGAAGGGATCAAGTACTCACATTTTAATTAAGTGACGGTTAAATATATCGAGTTATATATCACAAGAATGGAAACAATCTCTCTATCCCGTAAAGGTAGTCGTTAGATCGGTATACATTCTACCATCTTCAAACTCAACTTATGAATTACATTGGATATGATATTGTCGTATATATATCACAAGGACCAAAAATATAATTTATCAATAATTTAGGGCCCGAAAATACTATTACCCCAATAATAAAAGGAAAACAGGCAAAAAAAGAAAAAAGAAAAAAAGTGGGAGAGAGAGCCTCTCCTCTCTCTTTCTTTCTCTATTTTTCTTTCCACCCAAACACACCACAAAAAACAGTAGAGAGAGAAACCCAGTTTCTAGAGAGAGAAAGTTAGAAAAAGCTTTTTGCAGATAAGAAGAAAATCCTCATCTCATCTCTTCTTCTTCTTCTTCCATGGCTTTATCCTAATCCTCTCTTCAGATCTCATATTTTCTATTTTATTCTCCAAAAAATAATAACAAAAAAAAAAAAAAAAAAAAAGTCTCTCCTTTTTTTCAAACCTTCGGCTATGCGGCGGGGTAGAGCGGCGGCAGCAACGGCAGCGGCGGCGCCGGTGGCCGGAGAAGTGAACGGATCTGGTGGATCTAAAGAGATAAGGTTTAGAGGAGTTAGAAAAAGGCCATGGGGAAGATTTGCAGCAGAGATAAGAGATCCATGGAAGAAAAGTAGGGTTTGGTTAGGCACATTTGATTCAGCTGAAGATGCAGCACGTGCTTATGATGCAGCAGCACGTACACTTCGTGGACCTAAAGCCAAAACAAATTTCCCTTTACCTTCTCATCAAAATCAGTTTGTTCAAACACTTAATAATAATAATAATACTAACAACGATCAGTTTGCCAATTCCCAATTATACCCTCATGAAAATCACCCGATTATTTCACAAAGACCTACTTCAAGCAGTATGAGTAGTACGGTGGAATCTTTTAGTGGGCCTCGGTTGCCTGCCACGGTGCCCTTGCCTTCCAGGAAGTATCCACGGTCGCCACCTGTCGTTCCTGATGATTGCCATAGTGATTGTGATTCGTCTTCATCTGTTGTTGATGATGGTGATTTTGCCAACGACCAGGATAACGACAATATAGCTTCGTCGTCGTTTAGAAAACTGTTGCCTTTTGATCTAAATTTACCACCACCGATGGATGATGATGCATATGCTGAGGATCTTGAATGCACAGCACTATGTCTTTGATGAGATGATGGTTTCATTGACCTAGTTTTTTTTTTTTTTTTTTAATTTTTTGTTTGGGTGATGGAAAAAAAAAAAAAAAAAAAAGGGGGACCATAGAGATAAGGTTAAACTATTGTCTGCTATGAGTTATCATCTGTTGTTGTTATTGTTGTTGGAAGAGAATTCAAACTTGTTTAATTTAATTCTCATAATTTATGTTATGGGATTTCGTGATTGGTGGATGGATGGATGGATCAGTGTATGTTAAATTTGATCTTGTTATTGCGTGTCTTGAATTTATATGTATATTGACATGCAAGATTAGAGGGTAATTTGTGATGTTTCTTTGCTGCTATCATATTTGTATGATGTTGTATCATACCCTTTCAGTCTTTGTAACAATGGAGGCTTTATCTGATCTAATATCAGTTGAGAATTATTATTATTATTGTGTTTCTTAAAACTATATATGGGTTCTTCTCAGCTGAAGGAGTACCTTGTTGTTTGAGGTCGAATTTATATATATATATACTCACATGCAAGATTAGAGGGTAATTTGTGTTCTTTCTTTGCTGCTATCGTATGTATATGATGTTATTTTCTGCCCGTTTGGTCTATGTAACAATGGAGACTTTATTTGATCAAATATCAGTTGAGAATTATTCTTAGTTTGGGCTACTCGCTTTAACATTTCTTCAAATAATACTTGTTTTTCTGTATGGATGTATTTTCATTGCTTCGGAACACGTATGTTACTTTTGAAGTGTTGAACTTTTCTTGTGCTAACATTGTAATTGAAATTGGTTATCAACTTATCACCAGTTATGCTGCTATTTCTCCGAGTATGACGATTAGTTTCACCTGATAGCATCTGTGTGAATGTAAGTAGTGGTAATGTGATATAGTTGGACGAAAAGATCTATCAACTACAATTTGAAACTGGGAGTATTGAGGACTGAAAAAGTTAAAGAGTATTTCTCTTTTCTAGCTTTGTATGAATATGAATTCGGAACTGCTTCTTTTATCTGATGATGTAATCTTTTGATATATATAAGCATTAGAAGTTGTTTCTTGTTCAGCTTGAAACTACTTGCATTCGATGTTCAGTGGTGTAACCATTTACCTTGCATTATAAACTGGCTGTGCAAGATTTTCTCCGATGCATGGTTTTACGTGGTAGTTACATTTTTGTATCCTGCTTGGATTGTTTTGATCATGTCATTAATGTCGTTTCATCTTTGTTATTAGTTCTCTCTTTGGCATGCCATGGATGTCGTTTCTTTTACTACATTGTAAGCAGTATCATTCAGAAATTCATTATTAGATTTTGTTTCTCTTATGTCCTGCAACTTGTTTCTCTTTTTGGGTGTCATGCTTGAATTCTTTAGATTATGTCTTAAATATGTGACTTCAGAGATTCCCATTTGGTCAGCTTCACATCTTAGTTGCCTTAATAATGTTCTTATAGTTATCATTAATGCAGCTAGCCGCGATATATACTTGTTTTTATTTGTTAATGCTGTATGGCATCCCATGCAATGGCTTATGTAACTTGTTAGTTGTTACCTGTTCTCTGGTGTGTCATGTATTTGTAGAAATTTAGGGTTTAACTATTTCTGTTTGAGCAGATTTTCACATCACCAAAAAATGAGATGGAGTCTTTATGTCCATGCTTTTTCCATACGAATAACTGCATTTTGCACCTTTTGTTCTTGTTAGCACTCTGACAACCTATTGAGAAGTTTCCATGTTAGTTATTCATTTGTTTGAATGAGCATACTGCTTTGCCTAGACAACTGATTTTCATTTTAGTGATGACATTATTTAGTTTGAAAAGTACCAGTTGTGCCCATTTTGATTTGAATATTAGTAATGGCTTATAACATTGGTAGGGCTATTGCGTACTAGTGGGTAGAGACTAAGACATTGTCAGCCAAATGCTCCAGTTTTCGTGGATGATTTTGGATGTTTATCATGAGAATCACTATGTTTGTGTCGCTACCAATTAAGCAGAAACTATGTAGAAGACATGGTGCTGGTTTGTTTTTCAAGGGGATAATAATATTGGTTTGTCATATCCAACTAATAAAATTGCCCCATGGCTGTAGGCTATCTCCTGCAAGCTGCAACTTGGATTCAAGAGAAGTTAATGGGGAAACTTTAGACATGATAACAAAATAGAGCAAGTTGTTTTGTATATCTTCAAGAGGATGTAATTCAGCTCAAACAAACGAAACAAAACCCACAGAAAATTCCTCGTAGGTGGATAAGTCCAAACAGCTCAGCAGTAGCGTGCAATTGAGTTTTTTATCTGATGATCTGATCTACATATAAAACCAACCTACATTATTCAGTAAAAAATAAGAGGTCCTGTATTTTACCGGATAGAGCAGAATGAAAGCTCTCGTTACGAACTGAATTTTGCAAATTCTGCTAAACATCTCGAAGTCTGGTGCCTTTTTTATTTCCCTCAAAAGTGTTTGGTACCCGTTTGGAGACCCAACTAATTTGGATTCACCCCATGAAGACATATGAAAGGGCAATATTGTTTTCTCTTTCCGATGCTTGAACTCAAAATTTTGATTAAAAATAGAGGGATTTTGTTCATCTCACCATTGGTGAGTGTCCGCATGCTACCTTACCTAAAGAGATTTTTTTTTTTTTTAAAAAAAATAAAATAAAATAAGCAGAAGTAAAATCAAACTGACTTAAGTCTATGTTTATCCTTGAACAGATATGATCCATCATGTAATAATAATAGTGCACTTCTGGTCAAGATAACTATAACTCCAATTAGAGTCCAACAAACCTAGCTAACTAAACCACGTCAAAATTAACATGATCATTCTGATGGGAAAAGACAAAAAGCATGTAACTAAAGCCTTATGACCCTCCCTTTAATTTTTTTTTATTTTTGGTACAATTCCTTTATATACATTGATGTATCGAAATTTAGATACATAAAAATGGAAATAACTAAGCAATTGATGTAAGAATATTTGCATAAACCAAGTTCAATTATGATATTAGGACACAAAAATTTAGATTAGCAAGGAGTTGCATACCTATTTGAGCAATACCGCAGATTAACAAGGACTAGGTCCCATCTCTATTAACCTTTTCTTCAATATGGCGACGTCAGTGGGACAACTACCACAAAATACAAGTGATTTGAAATAACCGTAATAGTGTATTTATATTTATATAAAGGTAAAAGAAGGGATTTACATGTATTAATAAAACCGTGATGGGTCCTCTATTTACAGGCCCTAATTTGGTTGAACCCACACTTATCGCCACACTAGATTCACCAAACACATGAAGTGCATGACCCAATAATCAATTACACACTTATAATTGGGCCTATATTCATGGACTAACATCATAACCAAATGTTAAACATATCATAACCAAATGTTAAACATATGTAAAATATTTATAATGTAATTACATATTTTTCGTATAATTCAATCTTCTATCATATGCAACGTCAAGTTGAAGTTTGCTCTGCTTTGCAGAATTGGTAACCAAACTTCTTGTTGGCTATTGCCAATGAATGTAAGAAAGCTAAGCTTCAAAAGCTATCGTGGAGCGGACCTTCTTAGTAGCCAATTAATCTACATAATAAGCTCTTAAATATAATTTCGTTTCCTCAGAAAGTATATACTACTACTAAATAACTTATTTCTTCACGTGTCGCGAACTACATTTATCATGCAAAATGGTGAAAGTAAATACCCCTCCGTTCACTTTTTTACTTGTCCACTATATTACAAATAAATTTTCACTTTTACTTGTCCACTTTAACATATCAAGAGAAACACAAACTTTTCTTTCTTGTTTTACCCCTAACATTAATTACTCATTTTCAAATCTATTGAGACTATACACCAAATAATATGGGTATTATGGTAAAATATATACTCCATTTACTAATTTTAAAGAATGTGTAAAGTTAAAAGTGGACAAGTAAACTGTAAAAGTAAATGGAGGGAGTAAATAAGTAAGTAACCATGGTGATTCTGCTATGTGACCAGATGTTGGGAGTATATTAGCCTTATGCTTAGTTACCAAATAAGATTGAGGGAAAAGACATAAATATGTCTTTGACTTGTGAATTTTCAATCACACTCAACGTTCTGTCAGGATTCTATTAACCCTCGACATACTCCTTCAAAAGTCATACTTAAACCACAAAAGAAGTTAGTATTACAAAATTAAATTTGAAGGGCTCTCTGAAAACATCTCTTTAATTGATTAAAGACAATTAATTGCCCAAAATATCCAATTAAAATGAACATATTAAGCTCTTTTTTTTTTTTTTTTTTTTTTTTTTACCCTTCTCTCTCACGCCTTCGAGTAAGAGAGAGTGTGCTGGGTGCAATATCGCTCAAGGGTGTGTTTATTCCATTTTGAAAAAATACAGGGAGTCGAAAGATTCCTACAAAAGATAAGCGTAACTGAGAATTTGAGACAAATACGTGGAGGTACTTATGCCTCTTAAAAGCTTTTTCATTATATATGTGAGACAATATCAAAAATAAATCCAAAAAAACTTAATTTATTTTGTATGTCTTGATAAGTTTCCTATTGATCTATTTAAGCAATATATGCAATCTAAGTTGTCTATGCTTTTAGATAAGACCCGCCAATAAGGAACCAAAAAAAAAAAATGTATGTCTTGATAAGTTTCTATTGGTCAATTTAAGCAATATAAGCATTCTAAATTGTCTATGCTTTTAGATAAGACCTGCCAATAAGTAATTGCCCTGATCAATTTGAACTTGATAAACTATTTTCATTGGCAATACAGATGTCATTTTATTCAGCCTGTTTTTTTTTCTATCCACACCTTTTTTTTATTTTTCAATTCCATTCATTTGAGGAACGCACCAAGAGAAAACAGCATTTGCTTATCTGTACATGTTAAGTTGATTACTAATTTTTATTCTTTTGACCCCAATGGTTTTATACCACGTGTTAACCATCACTTTCCATAAAATGTACTTTAATTAATCCCATTGATTCATTGAATATTAGATTAATTTCCTGTCTAACAAATGTACAGAAGAATACAACTTTTTCTTCTTACTAAATGCATCTTTTAAAGAGTCGACATCGCATGTGGTTAAAATAGGGAGGGAGCAGGTTGGCCATCTGCTTAATTGAAATGTTTGCCTGTACACATAGGACACCTGTAGCCGATGTGATTTTGTCTGCTTGAATCACTTGATTTTTACTTTGCTTGGATCTTTCAAAATGTAGTTGCAGTCGTATCGAATCTTTTTTTTTTTTTTTTTTTTTTTTTAAAAATAAAACAAATTACTTCTAAAGATTCGATATGTTGTCTTCTTGTATCATTTGATCTAATTTTACGTTGTTCAAATCTTCCAAAAATGTCATCGTATTGAATCATCCAGAAAATGCATTACTTTTCAAAATCCAACATGTAGCCTTCTTGGATCATTTGATTTTATATGTTACTTGAACCTTTGAAAAAGTCATCATACTCATGTCAAATTCTCCAACAAACATTTGACAACACTTCTGAAAAATTCGAACAACATAATTATATTAGTATCAACATAGTTCTTTTTATTGGATTTTATTGTAGACGCTAAAGAATGGTATATAATTACTAATCTATTGTACTCTAAAGAGTTTCATGTAGTTAGTATGTGAGTAACTTGATAATATAATGCATATAAATGTATAAACACTTACGTAATGTTAACCTATTGTTACAAATTAGCCTGTGAGTGGATTAGG
Organism: Lycium ferocissimum; assembly: GCF_029784015.1. NCBI lineage: Eukaryota > Viridiplantae > Streptophyta > Magnoliopsida > Solanales > Solanaceae > Lycium > Lycium ferocissimum. The sequence goes on along the minus strand of NC_081352.1, from coordinate 34,130,110 downwards.
TATGCAATCGTGGTGGTTTTAAAAGCTTTTACCTTTACCCTAAATTGATATCCAAAAGGATATTTCAGCAACTCATCCAAATTAAAAGAATTAAACTTTTTTAATGCTTGAACCAAAATCAGGTTTAATACTTCGACTACTGCCTTCGCTATAAGTCTGGTTGACAAGGGGCTTTGCCTAAGATATGTTCCTTTTAATTACATCAGACTTCCATTATTGTGTGTTAACAAAGGGTTAAACAAAGTTATTCCCCTAAAACATCATATAAAATATTGGCTAGCTAGTATTATTAGAACTTTCTTTGTGATAAAACAGGTACTATCTGGGCTGCAAGAAAGACACGTATTGGTTTGTGATTAGATTTCTTTAATCTGTTTTTCTTTAATTAAAATCAGTTTAGCCAGAACTTTCATCCAAATTTATTTCAGTGTTCTTTTTCTTGGGTTTCATTTTTATTGTGTCGCTAAAGAATGTGTATAGGTTACTAATCTACGTACTTGAAAAAGTTTCATGTAGTTAGTTTGTGAGTAACTTGATAATATAATGTAAATATATAAATTGTAAGCGTGTAAATACTTACATACGCATGCTTTAAGGAAGTAGGTTTAATGTACTACTATCACAAATTAGCTCGTGATGAGTGGATTTGGTATGATATCGTGGTAGTTTTAAACTTTATTCTTATCCTACATTGATATTTATCTTACATTATTCTCATTAAAGGGTGTATTCGCCACTAATTTGTATTATAAGAAATTAACCTTTTTGAATGCTTAAATCTTAACCAAATTCAAGCTTAATTCGTAGATTACTGCCTTCACTATAAATCTGGTCGACAAGTGGCTCTGCCTAAGATATGTCAATTTTAGTTAAATCAGTGTTGCTCCCAAACGCACACGCAAGTATACGCGGTCGTACAAGTAATATAGGATTTTTAAGTTCAGGTATCGATCCCACAGAGACTTATAATCAACTGTTTACTAAATTAAACGATACTAATTATCTACACAAGAAGCAAAATCCAAAGTTATATTTATAAACTAACTAAAAATAAAGTAAAAACAATTAATGAACTTCAAACAAGAAAGAACGGAATCTTTATCGGAGAGGAGAAAGATCTAGGGCTACGACCACTAACAATCCAGTTGAGTCTTCAAATCGTTCTACCTATGGGTTACTATATCTTCCGAGTTGCTCACAAGCCTGTAGATGCTACTATAACGCCTATATTCGTATGGACGCTAGAGATACCAAGAACGCATTTACTTCTCCGTATTCAACTAAGCAAGGCTAAAGGGTATATTCCTATCCTCATTAGCCAAACGATTAATCGAACAAGCTCTATTTATTCTTATTACGCATGCAAATTCCCTATCCCTAGTTCAATTCACATGCCACAGATAGTGTTTAATTAGTGATCAAGTAACCAAACAATTAAGATCAAGAATAAATAAGCAACCCTAAGATGGAAAATCAATAGGTAGAAATGATAATCAAACGTCAACTTTCATGTTTGTGTCAAAACCCTAGAACTAAAGAGTTTAGCTCCACATAGACATAGAGGAAAAACAACCAATCATCCGAATAAAAATGTAAAAACGAGTAATACAGAGAATAAAAGGTAAAACCCTGTAAGTAAAACCTCAGAATCAGCCTTGGCTCCAAAGTTTCTCTAGGTCAAAGTTCGACTAAGGGTTTCAAGTTTTCTAAAGTTATATAAAAATTGTGGCTAATGAAATATTTATAGATGTAGGAAAAAGCCTATGTGAAATAATTGAGTCCAAAATAAATTGAAAATGTTTTTGGTCCGAAATAATTTGTACTCGTCGCACTGTGTAAAGCATCAAAATTGGACGCTACAGGAAACGCGTCGCTGCTCTCAATCAAATTATGCATTTTTCCTTGTTTTGCTGGCTTTGACCAAACATCCTTCCTTGCAAATTTTAATACTCCTATATCAACTCATTACCAAATCAGCAGGTCCACACTTTTACTTATCGGAAAAGGGCCAAAATTACCCTTGAATTTTGGGAAATAATTTATCCATACCGTTCGTTATACTTTAGGGCCAATTATATCCTTAATATTATATTATGGGGTCAATTATCGCTTATAATGTCTAATAAATTTATGGCGTGGCATCATCGACCCTTCAAAATTATTTTCCCCTCAAATAATTTTTACCCACTAAAATAACTCAATCGACCGATTTATTTTTTTCGGCCAAGGGGTAATGGGTTGGGTCCGGATTGTTTGGAAAAAAATCGGGTTGGGTTGGGTTATTTTAGTGGGTAAAAAATTATTTGAGGGGAAAATAATTTTGAAGGGTTGGGATGATGCCACGTGAAATTTTGTTAGACATAAGGGTATAATTGACCTTATAGTATAATGTAAGGGTATAATTGGCCCTAAAGTATAATGAAGAGTATGGATGAACCATTTCCTAAAGTTCAGGGGTAATTTTGGCCCTTTTCCGTTTACTTATTGATGCCACATAGACAAACTTGTTTTATGTTCCATTTTCATGTCTTCAACGATCAGGCTTTTGTTTATTTAAAACCCATTTTTCCTTCTATTTTTTATTTAATTTTGCTCCAGATCTCTTCATCTTCACACCGCTTTATTCCTACATAATAAAAATATAATATTAGTCGAAATCACTATAATTAATACTCATAAAATGATTAAAAGTACTAAAATCTGAGACAACAAAAAATAAATATATGCATTTTAGGCCGAACATGAATCCGACATCCATTATTGTGTGTAAGCAAAGAGTTAAAAAAAGGTCATTCCCACTATGATTAGAAATGTGCTTGCAACAAAACAAGTACTATTACTCTATTAGAGCTGCAAGAAGGACACATGTTGGTTTATGATGAGAGATCAATTTCGTTTAGATTTCTTTAACCCATTCTTTAATTTGTAGTTGAATGAATCGGTTTATAGATTTTGAGACGAATTCAAAATTTGAAGTTTATGAGTTTCTTGATCTTTTACTTGTCATTGAGAACCCACAACCCTTTTGTTCTACTAGATTCGCAACTTAATTATATATGTACATATTTTGGCGAATTTTCTCATATATATAAGACTTGGATCAATGCTAATGGATTAAGTCAAGTCGCACTATATAGTATGCTTCCACCCCTCACTACAACACGAGGCATGTGTTGCTACAAAATAAGTTGTAGCTAAATATGAAATTTTTCGTGGCTAAACATTTTAGCCACAATATTTTTTTCCGTAGCATTCGTAGCAAAATGTAGCGTAGCTAAAAGTTAGCTACAAACTTTACATGGTTCGTGGCTAAGGACTTACACTTATTGCTACGAATTTTTTTTGTGTTGTAGTTGCGATGATAGAAATATTTTGCCACGAAAAATAAACTTATAGCAAGTGATTTTATTCTTTTGCCACGATGAATAAAAGTTGTAGCTATCTTCATATTGTAGCCACTAGATGTTGTGTTGTAGCAAAAGATTTAATTTGTTTGCCACGCAAACTCAAATTTTATGGTTGTTTCTATAGCTTAGTCTCGTGGCAATAGTACTCATATTTAGTTACGAATTAAAAAATTAATAGATATGAATTAAAGTATTTGCCACAAATTTTCTCATATTGTAGCTAAGAATTCACACTTTTAGCCATGAAATAAATAGCATTATAGCTAAAATAATCTTCATTTGCTACAGAAAGTAAAAAATTACAGTCATATTAAAAAATTACAGTCATATTCTTCATACGTGGTAATTGCGAGAATATGTCTAGCTACGAATTCGAAAACTCATAGCTAAAACTCCTTACTTTTCTGTCACGATGAATAAAATTGTAGCAAAAGATTTTCTTTGTTTGCTATGGAAATAAAAATGTGTATCCATGTTTTCATTCGTGTGGCAAATATATGTATTTTTAGCATGAATTCAAAAATATCATAGCTATTAATGGAAAATTTTGCCACGAAATGTTAGCCTTATAATGTAAATGAGCATTCATTTTTGGCATGAAATTTATAGACAATCGTAGCAAAATATTTTCAATTGTATAATAAATACAACATTAAGAAAAAATGTAATATTCAACAATATCATTCAAAATAGTGAAACATCACTTTTTAAACCATCAATATACTTTTACAGGAGAAATAATAACTATTCATGTCTTCATTGATTTTGATGCTTCTGTCACTCCTCCAAAAGCTGCAATAACAATTAAAAAAAATAAGAAAATGATACAATAAATTATTCGTTGAAAAAATTAAACTTTATTAATATGATATTTTTTAGAGATCATATATTTACTGAATTAGTAATATAAAAAGATATAAATAAGCTACTTACGATTAGATTTGCATCATTTAATTGTCGACCTTGAGCTGCAACCATCATTCGAATTTTTTCTTCCCATCATTTACTCAAATCCGCTATCTTATTTCCTTTTCTTTCTTTATTTCTTCAATTTACACAGCTTCCCTTTTAACTTCTTCCACACGCTCGTTCGTTGCTTTTCTGATCGATTCTAATTGCTTTATGAGTTGTACCTTTGTTGGCCACCAAAATATTAACTAATATTTTTTCCGAGGTCATATGCACGGAGATATCCATCATTTTTATCATTATCATTTAAAAAAATCTCCTTTTTCTTGCTGCTCTTTTAATTGATCAAATTGATCCTACAATAAAAAAAAAATCATTGAAACATATATGCAAATATATACTTTCATGGAGATAAAGAGGAAAGCCACATTGAAATTAAAGTGGCATCTAATTGAAAGGCATCAACTAGTGTTCCTTGTTTTCTCTTGCGAGATTCCATGAAAACTTCAACATGAGAAGAAGTTTATCATCTTTTTTCTCTACCTGTGAATATACATAATCATATCATTAGTTGAATTTAGATAATGAAATATAATTTTTCTAACTTTGTTCAAAATATTATTTATAAGGGAAAATAGTTTTAAGATACAAAAATTATTTAAGAAACATACATTTCAACAATAAAAAACTAAATTTTCTGTTTCGTAAATGGCATTATATTCATTGATTAAAAAACACTTTCACAAAATTCTGAATGAGACAAGAAAAAAAAAAAAAAAAAAAAAAAAAAAAAAAAAGAGTACAAGACCGGGGCTCATAAGAATTATAAAAAAAAAAGACATACATTTCAAGAACAAAAAAATAATACTTTTTGTTTCTGTAAATGGCATTTTATTCATTGATTAAGAAAACACTTAACAAAAATATGTGAATGAGACCAAAATAATGATAAAAATAAAAAATAAAAATAAAAACGAGTGCAAGAACGTGGATAGTAATGTCAATTAAAACTACTTAGATTAATCAGATCCTCATCTCACCGGATCAAACCAATTTGTTTAAAACATAGGGGAAAACAAGTAAGAAAGCAAAGGATATAAAATTTACCTTAGGTATATGTCTCGAGAGCAAAAGTCGAAATCAGGAATTGAGATGGAGAAGATGACGGTGCCATTTTTGTTTTATTTTGAGGGCTTAGTCTTCTAGGGTTTTGGGTCTCTTATCTCTTTAAAATAGGAAAAGAATGCTATGATTTAGGGTTAAAATTTTAGAGGGAAAAAATCTGGAGGGAACTCTTTTGTTTTTTGTTTTTGTGTTGTCAATTACTTGTTCTTTTCAAATTTTAGGCATAGCTACGGTTTTTTCAAAATTAATTTCGCAATTTAGAGGTAAATTAGTGTAATCAGCATGTTTCCCTCCTAAATCTTAATAATCAGAACAATAGAAAAAAATTAGGTAAAAAGTTTGTTAAGAAATTACATTGTAATTTGATAAAAAAAAAAAAAAAAGTAATTAAATTTATCCATTTTGTCTATAACTTATTAATTATTGAACATTGTTTGAAGATAATACTTTTTTGATATAAATTACGATACAGATTCACTTCTATGTTGGTTATATTAAATTGTCAATACTTAATAGAACTAATTATAATTAAATTTTTAATAACCATTAAGTAATTGAATTAGCAGCAAATCATAAAGTTTTTGTCTTAATAGATCAGGTCAAAGGTAATGGACATAAAGAATACAAAAGAAATTTTGAATTTAAATTGTTAAAACTTAATACAACGAATTATAATTAAATTTCAATAATCATTAAGTTATTGAATTAGTGGCTAATCATAAAGCTATTTTTTAATTAAGAAATTCAATTGTTGGACATAAAGAACACAAAAGAAAGAATTTTGAATTTACAATATACCATTTATCCAGATCTAAAGTATCGATTCCAACAAATGTTGAACTAAAGCAAATTTTTGATGTCAAATGGTTTGCCATTTGAAATGAATCTATTATTTTGATTTGTTATTGAATATTGTAAGTATGCATACACAAAATTGTTGAAGCACAAGAGTAGGATGAAGCTTGAGTTGGGCTTACATACATATTTAGACATTGTTACCTATTTATCTAAATTATATTTAAAACTTACAATTACGAGTAAGATTCTGTGAAATTAAATCGAATCGAACTATTAGATTGATTAAGATATTGTTCCAATAATAGAGGTCCGAGTTAAATAACTGTTCTTGAAGCACTTGTTCAGGATGAAGCTTGAGCCTTAGTGATGCTTTATTCAAATTTGATATAAGTAGTCAATTAAATTAATTATATATAATCGAACAATTCATTAAATTATATTTGAAACTTACTAGTATGACCATGTAAAATTGAATCAAATTGAACAATCAACACCTTATTACATTAAATTGATAAAGGAATTATCCTTATTAAACACGTTCAAATCAAATAATAATTCTCAAAGCACTTGATCAAGACGAACTTGAGTGAGACTTCGAGTGTGTTCGAATTGGCTTTTAAAAAGTTGTTTATAAGCTAAAAGCCAAAAGATTAGATATAATTAGTGAAGTTTTATAATTTAAATTTGATATAATTACTTAATCAAACATTATTAGATATAATCATTATTTACTCAAATTATATTTGAAACTTAAAAGTCTTTCTGTAAAATTGAATCGAATCGAACTATGAACAACTACAATTACACTAAAATGTATCGTTTCAGTAGAATGGATCGAACCAAATAACAATTTTCAGAGCACTTGATCAAGGTTAATTAATTAATCAAAATTAATTACATATAACTCCTATTTATTTAAATTATGTATGAAATTACAAGATAAGAAAAATGAACACCTCTAACTACACTAACTCGATAAAGGTATTGTTTGATATAAGAGATCCGAGTCAAATAACAATTATAAACGCAAGATGAAGCGCCTCAACACTTATGTCTCGCCCACATCAGGTAAAATGACTCACCTCACGCCCACGCTTTTTAAAGCATTGGTTAGATTCCTAATAAATTATATTCTAGTTATTTATTTGCTATGTCGATAAATTATTTAATTAATTTGGTCGGCATAAATTTGAGCAAAAGAAATTACAACTTGTGTTAAAAATAATTATTAGCTACGAAATTTGATGACAACAATAAATCTGTGGCTAAAAGATTAGTATTGATACAACAAATTTCAACTTGTGTTAAAAAAATAATTGTTGTTGTTGTAGTAGTAGTTGTTGTAGTATCGACTTATTAAAATTATAATATACGATAAAATCAATAACTTGTTTTGCTTATTTAAATTGCATATAATTAGATACAAGTACATAATTGTTAAATGTGATATAATAAGATATTCAAATTTAATTACATAAAATTAAATAGTTACTTAAATTATGTAGATGGCTCCTACTAGCTCCCACCCCCCCCCCCCACCAAGAACCGCACGTGCGAGTTCCCCCGCATACGACTCAAGTGGCAAAGGCCCTTTCCTTCGTGCTTGGTAAGCGCTTCGCTGTAGCCAAGCTTACTGCTAGCCTATCGGCTAGAGCCAAGCTTCGACCGCGACTGCTCGGTGAGTACTACACGAGCTCGTAAGTCAAGTACGGAACGAGCCTTGTCTACGAAGCAGAGCGACCTCATCTTGTTTGCTTTTGGCGAAGCTTCTAGCTATAAATAATAGGAATTCTGGTATGCCAGGAATACTGTCGACCATTACAAGCGATAGCGAAGCCAAGCCGTATAAAGGCTGCATAAATTATGATGTAATAGTTATGATCTAATAGATGGGCAATGAGTTTTATGATAATGAATAAATTATTAAATTAGAAAAGGACCAAGCCATGGTAGCTTTTTTTATTTGGTTATATTAAATAAATATAACTAATTAGACAATGTAATCAAACACGAGCTTATAGGTGTTTAATTTTATATAATTAGTTATTTACACATTAATTAGATATAAATCAATTGTTTTTCTAATTGTGATTTTAACTCATAGGTAACTTAATAAAACTTCCAATATAGTTGGTTTTTTTTTGTTATGGATTTAAATATTAACCGTATTAAATTCTTAATTCTTAGTGCCACAAGATATAAGCAAAATATATTCTTATATTCAACATAATTAGAAAAACATAGCTTTTTTTAAAAAAAAAAAAAGAAAAAAAGAAATTGAAATATTATATTGTTAGAAAGGAGATTTCATGTTATTTTTTTAGCGCCAAAATTGGCAACAAATTTCATTTTTCATCGAAAATTCATAACTAATTATATATATATTTCTGTTTTTATTAGTGAAAATTTTGGAATTTTAAATAGATAATTAGTTACAAAATGTCATATGTCAGTAAATCTATTTATTTTTCTTTTTCTAGTGTAAGCATGTTCCTCTTAAGTAAATCTGAGCATGTGGTCATTTGTCAAAACTAAATGCACTAAAATTACCACAAAATTCTTCTGTGTATGAGTATTTATTTAAATATAAGTTTTTAGACATATTAATTTACTCTAAGTACTTTTTTATAATAACTAAGGACCACACATACATAAATCTCTCTACAATTATTAAAGTTTTCATAATACTAGTACTTTTATAAAAATAAGCATTTAAATATAAGAAAACTCTAAATAATTTCTCTAATTTGTTTTTGATAAATTGCTATCCTGATTTTTGTAACCAAAGAAAAACATTTATGTAATTAATTTATTATGATCAAAATAATATAATATGATATGATAGTATCTACAAGTGCATGAAGAAAAATTATAACTCGCCATGAAAATTTATTGTCTTTCTGATTTTGCGGATATATTATGTTGTCATAAAAAATAATTGTAGCTGTTATCCAACTATTGCTATTTTTTTATGACATGACATGAAAAAATCTAGCTATAATAACTTGAAATGCGTAACAAAAACTTATGTTCAACAAGTTTGTAGCTATTAAGCTAATTATTGCCACTGCTTTTTAGAACTTGTAGCAAAAATATCAGTTTAACTGCATTATCTTATTTCAAATAAATTTTTGTGGCTAAAAATATCACTGTTGCTACAGTAACTTCAAATACGTGGCAATAACATATTACTTGTTACGAAATTTTATTGTAGCAATAAGTTTGTAGCTATTAGGATAGTTATTGCCACGTATTTTTATAACTTGAAGCAAAAATATATCTATTTAGCTATAATATTTTTTTTCAAGTAATTTTTGTGGCTATAAGATTATTATTGCTACAATAACTTCAAATGCGTGGCAAAAACATAGGATTTAGCTACTATATTTTATGGTAGCAATAAATTTGTAGCTATTTTGGTAATTATTGCCACGGATGTTTATAACATGAAGCAAAAATATCTATTTAGCTATAATATTTGTTTCAAGTAATTTTTTGTGGCTATAAGATAGCTATTGCTACAGTAACTTCAAACGCGTGGCAAAAACATGTGATTTAGCTATGTCATTTTACTGTAGCAATAAATTCGTAGTTTTTTGGGTAATTATTGCCACGATAGTTCGCAACTATAGCAAAAATGAGGAATTAGCTTTGCCATGTGAGTTTTGTAGCTAAGAAATTTTACGAAATTGTAAATAGCCATGAAATTTTAGTTTTTGTGGCTATTGCTAAGTATTAGCCACGATTTTCAAATTTATAGCTGAGAATTCGTAGCTATAGATGCCTAATGTTGTAGTGCCTATTAACCATGGTTTTCTTTTATTCTTTCGAAGGCCATATTTATAATTGTGATATATATAGAAAACTATATGGATATGATTTTAGGACTTAAATCCAAATCCTGTGATTTAAAAAACATCCGCAAAAAATTGAAAAAGAAAGAAAGAAAGAAATGGAGAGGATAAAGAGAAGTAAACTCTTTGGTTTGTACATATATCTACTTCTGAATTTTATAATAATACCCATAAATACTACTACAATAAATATGAGGGGCCGAATGTCTGAATATTATTGGTCATGTCTTCAGTTCTACATCTCATCCACTAGCAAAAGCTTTAAAAACGAACTGTTGTGGCATTATCTGTGAGCTAGTTTGAAACACTTACTTCAACTTAGATTTATAGATTAACTTAGTATTTGTTTTTCCTTTTTCAAAAGATCCTCTAAAGCATGTGGTTAAAGACGTGACAGACCTAAACTTTTGTAAGGAATGACGTTACCCCTAATCTATAAGTCAAATCAAAAGAATTAAGACCAATAATGATACAAGGAGCAAAATAATTTGTCATCATCCTGGAAAAAAAATTATTATGAAATTGGAAGGAAAATTATTGAATACAAAAAGATTTATTTACCTTTTGTGTAAAGGAACCAGTGATACTCTTTATTTATTTATGGCGTGCAGTATTTTAGGAACAGTTCATCTAAGATATTAAAGGAGATAAATGAAGAGTGTTATGCTATTGACACAACACATCTATTTTGGACAAATAAAGTATTACGTAGTGACCTATCCTTTAAGGCCAGTTATAACAATTTTGTTATTTTTATAATAAATGTATTTCTATATCATGAATTGACATAATTCTCTTGTGTTGACTGTTTTGAGTGGTCTAGCTACTGTCCCCAACCAGATCCTCTAATGGGGTTTTGTCTAAAAATATAAGTCCTTGAATGAGACTACAAATTTATGAGACTACAAATTTAGCATGAAATATGCTTCTTTTTTGGTGGGACAGCGTAACAATCAAAGCATCATAAATAGAGGTGAAGCCAAATTTTTTAGTTTATAAATTTCAGATCATAATTTTCTTTATTTACTAGTTTTGAATTAAGTTATGTGTATATATTAAATAACTTTTTTAACACAACTATAAAGTTAGAGGCAAAATTATTGAGTTATGCTGATCTCATGGTTAACACCGTGGCTCCAACAATCATAATAAGTGGAGTAAAGGTTAATTTTGTTAGAGAAAAATATTTCACGTCCCTCATTAATTGTGTCAGAACTTCTAAAAGAATTTATAATATCTCGTGGCCACAACCATTATCTTAAGTTTTTTGATTGGACTCTCAATAGCGCCGGCTAGAGGGTAACCTCTAAGGCCGGTGCTTTAAGCCCCCAAATTTTGAGGGCCCCATTTTCTAATTATAGTATGTGTGTATGATATTTATTTTTAAAATAAAAATTATGAAAAAGTATAGTGTAGAATCTGTGAAATATTTACTTTCTCCATTCTAAAATAATTGGTATCTTTCACTTCTCGAGAGTCAATTGATTAATATTCGAAGTTAAATTAGATTTGATTAATTCAATATATTAAAAGTTATAAATTCAAAAACTATACGAAAAGTATTGTAAGTTACAATTTTTTTTTAATATCAATCTTATGAAAAGATACATCTTAAAAATGTCGATCAAAATGTTGCAATTTGACTCTTAAGAAACCAAATATGAAAAGTATGTTGGGATGGAACGAGTAAAAAAAAAAATTTTGAAATTATGATTGATATTAGTGTTGAAAAAAAAATTCATTTAGATCTTTACATTACCTCTAAATATAGATCTTTTTAGGTCATTTACATTTGTTATTCGAGTAAATGACACAAAATAAATTAAGGTCTCATATTGCAATTTGACTTTAGGCCATCAAATTTATTGAGCAGCCTTAATTCTCAAATTCCTTCGTATGAGTTATGTTACAATTCACAACTAGACTTTTAAGTATGTTACAACTGACTTTTTCTTTACTGCTCCTCTTCATTAACCTTCTCTCTTTCTCTGCTTAAAAGCGAAAGAGACAAAAAAAAATTGGTCCATATATAAAACCAATAATAAAAGAGTGTTCTAGAGAATACAGTTCATGTCTTTTACCGATTGTGTAAGGATTTTTAGTGGAGTATAATAATATCATGCACTGTTCCGCCCCTTACCTTCAAAATTTGAGTTGAATCCGCAATTTTCTCCATAAATTTTCCAAGGCTAAGAGTAAATTGTTCAAATGGCATATATATTAATTATAAAAAGCAAATTCAGAATCCTATGTAATAGACTCCATTACGGCTTTAAAAGCCAGTTGTGTTATTTTTAGCTTGAAGCACCGTTGACTTCACTGTCAGTGACATGTTTACGAAATGTACTGACACGAAATATTATTTTTCTAATATGAAAAGTGACATGTTTGGCAAACAACTACTTTGCACACAAGAAAAACACAATCATAAGACATCTAAAACAAATTAATTGGATTGCAACCAATCGGACGGTTCAAAGTAATGGAGGTTGATTGGAAGAATCCAGAAGAAATCCAGTAATGTGTACGCGTTAGACAACTTTTCTGCTTTGTTTTGAGGATGATGAGGAACTAGATTCGTCCAAAAATATTTAATAAGAAAAACTCTAATATTTCAATTTAGTTTAAAATCACAAATTGGAAATTTTTTTCTTACTAAATTATATGTCAATTAAGCTAAGTCACATAAATTAAGACTAAAAGAACGCTAACTACTAAGATCTAATTTATTTGCACTTAATGAAGTTTTGAATTTCTTAAATTTTAGATCATTTAGTGCATTTGTTTATAATAATAAGATTTAAGCATTTATTTGATGAGAATGGTCGATCTTGAACAAAATTTTAATAGTATTAAGAGGTATTTTCGTGTAGATGATTTTCACCACCACCACTAACCACTTTTACCATCACAATCACCATCACCACTATCAACCACCACCATCGTCGTCAACGACCAACCACATTTGCCATCACAATCACCACTAACAATCACCGCCAGTGCCAACCAGTATTGTCAGTCGCTATCACTCCTACCACCTCCATCATTATAATTATATCCACTGCCATCACCATCTCCATCTGTGCTGCCACCTCCACCATCATTATCAGCCACTACAGTCGATCCCTACTACTAACCACTACCACCATGACAACTAGCACCGCCGCCAACTATCACCAACACCATCGTCAACCACCACACATTCTTCAGCCACCAACACAGCCAACTACTAACATCAACCAACTGCACCACTACTATCAACTGTCACCATATATCATACCAGTTACTAAAACACCAACCACCTCCATCGCCGTTTTTAGCCACTAACATCAAGCATCACCACTACCACCACTACAAACCATCTCCACCAGTACTAGTGATACATATATATATATATCAAATAGTGACTTATTTTATTATATTTTTCTAATATTTAATTATTTTTATTTAAATTATTTATTTATTATGCTTAAAAATAAATTAATATGCATATTCAGAAGTTGGAAAAACAAACAATTGTAATTATTCAGTATCGAATCTCGAGATATTATCTTAATATTAATGCAAACAAATGGGGTCTAAGACTGTCTTTATGAATACTCCATTAAGGTGTAGGCCAAAGATGGTCTATATGAATACTCCATTTAAGGTGCATCTTAGTCTAAACCAATTACTACAAAATAAAAAATAAGACAAAAATAAATCCAAGGCATCTACAGTGCCACAAATTCAGATTTCGCGTTAGCTTCAATATCACTCTCAGCTGTAGTGTGCTGTATCTCCACATCAAGATTGTCCCCACTACCTTATATAAACCTTTCTCTCCAATAATCAAAAACCATAAAACCTCCTATTTCTGACCAGACCCACAAATCCCGGCGCTCTCTAATAATATTAATATTCTCTCTACAATTTCATCAAACACCCACAAAAAAATATTAATCTCTCTTCAATTTCATCAAATACCCAGCGATAAAAAGTTAATCTTTCACCAATTTCATCAAACACCAAGAAAAAAATCAATCTTTCTCCAATTTCATCAAACACCCACAAAAAAAAAAAAAAAAAAAGAATTAAACTATCTGCAATTTCATGAAAAACCCAGAGACAAAAAAATTAATCTTACTCCAAGTTCATCAAACACCTACAAAAAAAAAAAAAAATTATCAATCGCCCAGAAAAAAGATTAAACTTTCTCCAATTTCATAAAATACCCAGCCAAAAAAATTAATCTTTAGCCAATTTCATCAAGCACCCAGAGAAAAAAGATTATTTTTTCTCAATGGGGGACGAAAGCCAAAGCCAATCTTTACTGAACAACAAGAGCAAATTATATGCACGTAGTAAATCACATGCATACGATGAATTACGTGTATTTCGAAGATGGCTTAAGTGGATGTGTGTAGATCAATCAGACACTACATCTACTATTCTATCTTGGTTTGTTTTCATAATGTTTGCAATTGTTGTTCCATGTCTCTCTCATTTCCTATTGGCTTGTGCTGATTGTGATGCAAGACATGATAGACCTTATGACAACGTTGTTCAGTTTTCTCTTAGTGCTGTTGCTGCTCTGTCTTTTATTTGTCTTTCTGGATTTGTCAAGAAATTTGGACTTCGTAGGTTCTTGTTTCTTGATAAACTTTGTGATGAAAGTGAGACTGTCAGAAAAGGTTACATGGCACAGCTCAATGTACGTTTTTCTATTTCTTTTTCTCTCATATTATTTCCTCTTTTTTTTTTTTTTTTTTTTATTATTATTATTATTTTTAACCTGTCTCTAGTACCCTGTTGACCTCACTACAATCCTTGGTGTTTCTTTTTTGCTCAATTTTTGTCAAAATTAGCTGACTTGCTTTTTGTGAATTTGATGATCTTCTTTGTTTTTCCTGCTGAAATTACAATCTTTTATTTTCTGTATTTAGTTAAAAAGAACATATTTTGAAGATGAGATTCTGAAGTATGTTTGATGAAAGAGATCCCCTGTTTCTGCAGAATGAATATGTAGGACAAAAGACTAATATTTCTTTACATAAATAGCCGGCTAGACTCACTTTTACTTTTTCTAGGCGGTATACATAGATTATACACTGATTATACACATAGTATACATAGATTATACATATGCCGTTTATTTTTAGTTTAAGTAGTTGGATGGGTGGCTATTTAGGTTAATTTTTTTTTTTTAATGGTTCCTTAAAAAAACAAAAAGGAAGGACAAATCTTTGCGCCTCTTTTTAGAAGTTTAAGTAATATCTTGACTGTCGTGATCCTAAAGGAATGGAGGAGAATGTCCTTTATTGGCTTTGTAGAAGTGGCTAGCGTTAACTAGAAGTTTCTAATATTGGAGGATATTTTCGGTTATTTTCTTTGCATTTTGTAATTTACGCTCCAATGCAGGTCATTTGATTTTTACAGTATTGATGTACGTAATTCGTCAGGATTTACTCAGCCAATAATACAGATGAGATGAACTTGATTTTACTATTTGTTTGCCTAAGTAGTCACTAAAATTGTATTGTCTCTTTGTTCTGCTCCATTTTTCGATACAACCACAGACACAGTTGTTATATATTCTTATCTAGACGCGTCTCCTTTTGTTTGATTTTCAAAACAGAAAAAAGTCTCTCAGAATTATAGATTGAAGAACATGATGTAACATTAACATTTTTCTTGATATGCAGAGATCAGTGAAGATCCTATTCATTTTTGTCATGCCATGTTTCGCTGCTGAAAGCATATACAAAATTTGGTGGTACAGTTCAGGTGGAACTCAAATCCCATTTTTAGGCAATGTCATTGTGAGTGACACTGTCGCGTGCATTCTAGAGCTGAGTTCCTGGCTTTACAGGACGATGGTGTTCTTCCTAGTGTGTGTGCTTTTCCGCTTGATCTGTTACCTTCAGATTCTCCGACTCCAAGATTTTGCTCAGATCTTCCATGTCGATTCTGATGTTGAGACAGTGTTGACAGAGCACCTTAGAATCAGGAGGCACTTACGGATCATTAGTCATAGGTATCGTAGGTTTATCCTGTTGGCATTGGTGTTCGTTACAGCAAGTCAACTTGCTTCCCTACTCATGACCACACGATCAACTGCTGATCTTCATATCTACAAGAGTGGTGAACTTGCGGTATGACTTCTCATCAGCTCTCTTATTTGTCAAATGTAGGATCGTGTGCCTTGTTTTTTTAGTTATTTCTTTGCTAGAAAGCCTCTTTGATAAACTAAGTCAACACATGGGACTTACAGTTTCACTTGGACATCGATCACATTTTTTTTTTTAATAGCATTGAACTGTACTTCACTGTCCAAGCCTTTCTAACAATAGAGCAAATATACAACTAACATTCCCCACCATTCTTTATATAAGAATGTGGTTTCACTTCAAATCAGACACTTTTCAAGATGACTGGTAATAGGCTTGTTGTATCCTAGTTGTCTGCTATATCACGCCTCAAGCTTTCTTTATTTTTCTTTATTTTTCATTTACTTCATATCAATTTCTAACATGGGGAAAAAGCCTTAGTCTTTTGCCTTCCTGGATCGTCACACTTAATTGCCAGTGCTCTAACTTGAAGTAAACATCTTCTTCTTGATATGCAGCTATGCTCTGTGAGCCTTCTTGCTGGGCTGTTAATATTGTTGAGAAGTGCAGTAAGGATTACCCATAAGGCACAATCTGTTACATGCTTAGCAGCCAAGTGGCACGTGTGTGCAACAATAGATTGTTTTGAATCAGTTGAGGGTGAAACTCCTCCAATATCTCAAATAACCAGCAACCAAGTTTTCCCTGTGAGTTCCGAAGAAGGATCATCTGAGGATGTTGGAGATGAGGAAGATGAGCTCGACAACACAAAATTTGTCCACTCATATGCGTATAGCACACTTTCATTCCAGAAAAGGCAGGCACTAGGTATGATGGTTTTACTTGCTTTTTTATCCCCGGTGTTCAACCTACGTTGCTTGGGCTCTTCAAAGATGCCGACGGGAGTTTGTCGGATCCTACAAAACTTGTGCATTTTGGAGGATCCGACACGAGTCCGGCAACCTTTTTGGAGTTCTAATAAACAATTATTTTCAATATTAATCCAACTCCTCAAATGTGAGAATCAAACAAGCAACCGATTTTTATTAGAATCACTTTGTACGTCCTTGTTAGAAGCACACACTCCTCTGAACTCCAAATTATCCACATTCACCCATAAAGCGATAACCTCTTCCTTCGCATCACGTCATGCGTTACGCGACGAAGAGATAGCTTTTAGTAACACTTCTTGTCCCTTCCTTTGAGAAATGCGCAGTACTATTAATGAGGTTCTTTATCACGTGTATTGTTCGGATCGACTAACTATAATTTTTTTCGCAGTGACATACTTTGAGAACAATAAAGCAGGAATTACTCTATATGGATTTATGCTGGATAGATCCTATCTTCATACCATTTTTGGTATGGAACTAGCACTCATACTCTGGTTGCTTGGGAAAACTGTTGGCGCCATTGCTTGAATCATTGGGTACTGAATTGCTATGTTTCTCAGATTCTCCAAAATCTTTGCCGCACCCGTGTCTGATACTCTAAAAATAGACATTTTCGAAAAGTCCAAGCAACATAGTTGAATTGAAAAAGGTTTTGTTTTTGCTTGTGCTGTTGGTGAGAGTGTAACATATTCAATCAAAAAATGGGTGTAACATAAGATGGTTGTGTTGTTCCTTTGGCACAATGAGAGATGGAATGTGAGGGTCAGGTTGTATAGAGCTATTTGATTTATTCAATTTTCTGTTACTCCTTGTACTGGATCTATAAGTGGTGAAATGATGTTATTTACTTGTGTTTTTTTCTTGCTCGTGTTTATGATCATGATCTAAATTTTTCTTGAGCCGAGGGTCTTTCAGCCTCCCAGCCTTCCAAGGGAGGGGTAAGGTCTGCATCTACTCTACCCTCCCACACCCCACTTGGGGGAATACACTGGGTACGTTGTTGTTGTTGTTGTTTATGATCATGATCTTAATTTTTCTTCTCGACACTTTTTACCTATTATTTGAAAGAGTTCACTTATATACACCGACAATGAAGACAATTTTTATATTATCAGGTCGGTCAAAAAATGACAAGAGTACCATAGTGAAAATAAGAGGTCACAATTAGGTGTTGTAGCAAGTAGGGGTGTCACTGGTACGGTTTGGGCGGTTATTTTATAAAATTTATACCATATCAATTTTTCGGTTATTTTATTTTGTAAAACCAAAATTGGACTTTTCGAAACCGTCCCATCATCTCGGTTTTTCTTCGGTATCGGTACGATTTGGTTAATTTTTCAGTATTTTATAAAAAAAGGTCATATAGAATTCACAAGTAGAAGTTGTACATGATACCATGCACACTTGTATAAGACTTTGGCAAGAACTCTCTAGACATTTGATTGTTTAAAAGGTGAAGAATTAAGAAAATATGAATCACGACAAGAATAGAGATCCATCCCACTATTTCATAGTAGTGTGCGATAATATTAAATAAAGACAAAAATTTAGATCACACGAACGGGAAGTAATCAATCAAGATGAGACACAAGAACTGAGTCTAATAAGATTCGGTATCTAATAAAAGAATTTAAATCATAAGAGAGAAAAAATATCTAATACCTTGTAGCTTGCTACTAAAGATTGTTGGAATACCTTATAATTAGTTACTACTTGAGGTGCATGCTAGAACTAATTTAGTTTCAATAGGGGTAACATAACAGGTTTCGTAGTTTCATTAGTGTTAATTACTTGTTGCCGACTTGTAGTCATTTTCATCATCGAAGGCACAAGGTGAAAAATTTAATGGTTTATTAATTTTAAACGTGAATATATAAAATATATATTACACCTATAAATGTATTCGGTGTGGTTTGGTATTTTTTCAGTTTATTTTTATAGAATAAAAGACCTACCCAATTTTTCGGTACGGTTAGAAATTTATATAAAAATCGTCGGTTTTATTAAAAAAATTAATAATCGATTCGGTACGGTACGATTCGGTTCGGTCGGTTAAGTTGATTTTTACAAAACCATTGACACTCCTAGTAGCAAGTAACCTCATTTAACTAATATATTTAGATGAAAGATTTTTCACACTATTAGGTCATCTTGTATACTTGTATCAAGTAAAGACACTACGTAACGTGTTTCTTTCAAAATTATAAATTTCACTTTTTTATGAAAGGTTACCGGTGATGGTAAGTTTTGAATGAATTGATAGCGTAAACTTTTCACTACATTGTTGGCGTCCCTGTTCTTTTGTTCACAGCACTTAACTCTATGAGTTGAGACTTGGGACCAAAAACTGAAAAAGGGTGTGGCCTATTATCTTTGCTACTCCCAAAATTATTAGTATAGACTATTCACCATTTTATTTCTCCTTTAACTTACGTCTATATTGATAAGGCTGGTAAGGTAACTATAATCCATTTTAAATCTTGAAATGTTTTGTATTAAGAACCAAAAAAAAAAAAAAAACTGATATAACTAGCCGTCCACGCAAAAATAGCCACAAATATGTATATTGGCGAGCGAACATAAATATTTTTAGCCGATCAATCAAATTTATAACTTTCCAAAAAACCAAACTGTTATAATTGATACTCTACTCCCTCCGTCCCATAATAAGTGTCACCTCAACCAAAAAAAATTATTTCATAATAAGTATCACCTTAGTAAATCAAGACATAAATTGGCCTGTTTTTTTTTTCAATTCTACCCTTAGACAAAAACTAACAAGTTAAAGTAGCATCTAAATGATGATTGGAAAAGCCACATAGTAGCTTGGTATTATTGTATTTCTAATATCAAAAGATTTATAACTTGTGCATGCTCTAATCAATAGAAAAATATAATTTATTTTATTATACAAAAATAATTGAACCATTTGACGCATAATTAAGGCATTATAAATGGCTTCTGCAATATGGCCCAATGGGCTTTTGCTATTGTAAACTGACACTTTTAGACTAATGGAAAAAAGTCGCAGTAGCGTAGTACGTAAAATTAATTGAGCAAAATGATGGGGTTCTCGTAAACTGAAACTGATCAATAGTTAAAATACAAAAGATAGATCTTAGAAAATTTATTTCTTCAGTAAAAGTGGCATTTGAAAAAATAGGAAATCATTAGACAAATGGAGTTTGATACAAGTCCCATTAATCGATGTTCAAAAGAACACGAGAAGATCTATCAACAATGGTTCACTTTTGCTGATTCTGGTTAATTTACTCTCTCTATTTTCAGTGTTGTTATTATTCAAATAAGAGTTTTTTTTTTTAATTTGGAATAATGGAGTTAATTGTGTACAGATGGAGATGGACGTCTCACTGGTGGAGATGCTACCAAGTTCTTTGCCATGTCCAATTTGCCTCGTCCAGAACTCAAGCAGGTTTCCTTTGTTTTTCTTTTCATGTTTGTAAATTCTTGAAATGTTAGGTGTTAACTGTGATCTTTTTTTTTTTTTTTTTTAATTTGATTATTTGCTATCCAAAACTGCTATCATTTTTCAATCTTGAATAGTATTTTTATATAATGGTAGTGTTTAGACCAGCTTGCCTGTGCCTAGACTATTCCACCGTGTATCTACTACCTATATCAGTAGTAGCTACTACCGGGTAACAAACAAAGGCGGAGCCAAAATTTGAAGATTATGAGTTTGAGATTTTTAGTAGGCGTTTGGCCATAGATTTCAAATATTTTTCACTTTATTTGGAATTTATGGAGTTGGAGTTGGAGTTGAAGATGGAGTTGTGTTTGGTTATATTTTTTTGCAAAGAATATTTGGAAATTGGAATAATGTTCATGATTGAATGTACTTATATACAACTTCAAAAGTGAAAAGTGAGTTGGAAAACAGCTTAACCTGTTTTCCAAATTTGAAATATAACTTCAAGTTGGATTTGGAATTTTCATGGCCAAACTCTGATTTTCGAATAAAGTGTATTATTGGGGTCTAAATTAATGACTTGTACATATTAAATGAATTTTGTTACGACAAATACATGGTTTGAACCAAAACTAGTGGGTTCCGTCGAACCCTCTTCCTACACTTTAGCTCTGCTCATGTAGACTGACGGGAAGGAAATCGTGTAGCATTTCTGCTGGGATTTGAACATCTTCAATCTTTCATATTTTCTTAAAAAGTATGTCTAAGGCCTTATTCATCTTTTGGTAGTTGTATTGAAGGATAAGGTCTCCCCAGTTAGCTTCTAGGTGCTCCTTTGTTAAAGGCAACTTTTCAGTTCTTCTTCGAATCAATAGGTGAATAAATCCAAGTACTTTGGCTCCTAATTTATTGATGTGATAGTTGGATCCCAAACTTTAAGCTGCCGTTTGCCATCTAAGGTTCTGAAAAAGGTGATACTTTAGTCACTAGTCAATGGAAAGCTATTGTGCTAACTTCATTTTTGCAACTCATGAGAATGACCGAGTTATCACCTAAAAGATCTCATGAAAATAACCTACGATCTGGAATGCTAAACAGAGGATGCAAGACATGTGAGCAAGCTGTGCAATTTCTCAGGTTTTAGGCCTTTTCTTAGAAGATTAATATTGTCATTCGGAATGTTGGATAACTGATAATCATATTCAGGTTACTTGCTACCTTCTGGTGGCTAAAAAGTGAAAAATATTGAACCAGATGTTCAAATTAATGCATTTAGACAACTTCTAGTGATAAATAAGACTAAATTTAAATGGAAAAAAGGTGACCAAAGTTGGAAGGGAAACTGAATTTTCTCCCTCTCTTGCGCCTAAATCCTTAAATAAGGTGATTCTTGATAAAATAAAAATATAAAGAATCCGTAAATAAGGTGATTATTGACTTTTGTTGCTATTCATCCAGCCTTGTGAGCGATAAATTGTATTTTGACATATGTACAGACATTATATTAGTAGCTAGTGCTGAATCAGATTGACCTGTTTCAACAATTTTCTTTCTGATAAAATAATCAGATTGATCTCTTAAGTTTGTGGTTTCCTCCCAGTTTTGACAATTCATTTCTACCGCTTAAAATTGTTTCAACAATTTGTTTCATTTCTCTTCTTTTGCTAAGGTGTGGGCAATTGCAGATTCCAAACGACAAGGTTTTCTCAGTTTTAGAGAATTTGTTGTTGCAATGCAGGTACTACTTTTTTCTGCGCTCTCATTACAGTTTTTTTTTTTCCAGTTAATTCTAATCCATCTGAAACAGAGATCTTTCTTTGCTTTTCAATCTGTAGTTGGTCTCTTTGGGGCAATCTGGCCATGCAGTAACTAATGATCTTTTAAATGCTGATGGTAACTTGCATATTTTCAAGTTTTGTATTTTATAATGTATGCTAGTTATGTTTTTATTCACTCGTTAACAATGTCTAGCAGATTAATCGAACTGAATTTGTGAATTATTCCCAAAAAAAAAAAAATTGATTCCTGGTCATATACTGATCTTACATGTGAAACCCATTGCAGTTGACTTTGAAAATTTGCCAACTCCTGTAATGGAAGGTCTGGATGTTCTTCTTGCTGTAAGTATGCTAGATTCACCTTTTACCTTATTTTTCATTTAACACTGAACTGTTACCTAATTTTTATTATTTTAAAACAGAAGAAGAAGCTGGCACCTAAAAGCGAACCTGATCAGATTGGTAATATACGATATTTCATCAAAGAAGTTATTCTATTTTTACTTTCTTTGTGTTCTTGGAGTGTGAGGAATGGAGGTAAATGTTATGATTGCATCTAACTAATTTGGACTGAGAAGCAGGCAGTGCTCCTGTCCCGGCCACACCAGCAACTAGTTGGTTTTCATCATCAAAATCTTCAAAGAAGGTACGTCCTCTTTGTAACTAGTATAACTATCAAAATATTGCATCTTTTTCAGATTACTGAACACTGTTCCAAGTGTTATAATATGCTATACAAGTTCCAGTAACATACTCAAATTCTGCATGTGGTGTTTTCTCAATCAAACTAAGTTGTCAAGAAGTATCTTTGTCTTTATCCATCAGTATATTGGTCGAAATTATTGCATGGGATTCTCCTGCGCCCAAACTTCCCGAGCACATCCTACAACATGTTAGGACTTGTTGATGCTTAATTCTCGGTTTGCTCCTGAAACTTGGCTCTTTTCATCAACGTACAGGTCTCTTTAACCGCTGTCACTTCAATAGTTGATGGACTAAAGAAGTTGTACATCCAAAAACTAAAGCCGCTAGAAGTTGCATATCACTTCAATGATTTTGTCTCTCCTTTGTTGGTAGGTGGTGCATTTCATTTCAGTTATGCTTCCTTTTTATTGGTACGGGAAAAGTGTGATAAATAAACAGCTGAAGTGCTATGGTTATGTGCTGTAATAGGCGAATAGTGATTTTGATGCCAAGCCAATGGTGATGCTTTTGGGTCAATACTCCACAGGCAAAACAACATTCATTAAACATTTACTCAAAATGAGTTACCCAGGTTAGCTAAAACTCCTTTTTTCTTTGTGCAAGTGACTTGTTTATGTATACAAGAGGCTCTTGTTTACGTTTTTGCATCCCATATGTCTATAGGTGCTCACATTGGACCAGAGCCTACAACAGACAGATTTGTGGTTGTCATGGTATGTTCCCATTTTTTACTCTTACTGACCACTATGTTTATAATTTTCTTTCTGTTAGTCTACCATTTATGTTTCCATTTTCCATGTTAAGGAGCTCACTGCCTGATGCTTTTTCGCAATAGTTTCACCTATGGGTGGCAAAATTAGCCCATGAGAACATGGCCTGCCCAACCCCCTCAAGTTGACCAGCCCATTTATTAGTTCAGTCCCTTTTAGCCCAACCCATTTCAGCCCATCTGAAAATTGGGCTGATATGTAGCCCATTGGCCCATAGAAACTTTGTCAAATTTTTTTTTTTTTTTATTATTATTATTTATTTGATATGTTATACATAGCCATAATAAAGAAAAATATTAGGTACTTAAAAAATTATAAAAGGACAAAGAAATTAAAAGTTAATAACAATTGGGCGTCTTTGGGTTATGACCCGATTTTTAGCCCATTTCAGACCAAGTAACTTTTGGACGGGTCCATAATCCACCCACTTATTAACTCATCCATTTTGACCCGCCCAACCCGCCCATTTGACATCCCTAGTTTCACCAATGTGATACATGCTTGCTAATACTTTTCTCAAAACTTGCTGCATGCTGAATCTCTTGTTAGATTGGTGTTCACTTTCAACTTTGTTATACAGAATGGGCCTGATGAAAGAAGTATTCCAGGAAACACAATTGCCGTTCAAG
This sequence comes from Lycium ferocissimum, assembly GCF_029784015.1. Taxonomy (NCBI): domain Eukaryota; kingdom Viridiplantae; phylum Streptophyta; class Magnoliopsida; order Solanales; family Solanaceae; genus Lycium; species Lycium ferocissimum. The sequence goes on along the minus strand of NC_081352.1, from coordinate 34,105,723 downwards.
CAGATATGCCATTTAGCGGTCTGACAACTTTTGGAACTGCGTTTTTGTCAAAGTTTGAGTGTTCTCAAATGCCGCATCCTGTGAGTTATGGATCAATTTACTTATAAAAACAACCTTTAACAAAACTCTGAACTGAACTTTTCCCTCTCTCATGTTAAAAAAGTTGTTGGAGCATTTTACTTTGGTGGATACTCCTGGAGTTTTATCTGGGGAAAAGCAGAGAACTCAAAGGAGCTATGACTTTACTGGTGTGACTTCCTGGTTCGCTGCCAAGTGTGATCTCATCCTTCTTTTGTTTGATCCTCACAAGCTTGATATAAGTGATGAGTTCAAACGTGTGATTTCTTCGCTTCGAGGTCACGATGATAAGATACGTGTGGTTCTGAACAAGGCTGACCAAGTTGATACTCAACAAGTAAGGCGATTTTTTTCCATCATTGATGTTTTCCACTTCTTTCTTGGATATGCTACAAGTTGATTTTATCAATTGGTCTCAATTGCAGCTTATGAGGGTTTATGGAGCATTGATGTGGTCTTTGGGGAAAGTTCTAAATACTCCTGAAGTTGCTCGTGTCTACATAGGGTATGATCTTTATAGTTTTACAGCTAGCCCAGTAAATGATTTAAATGGGCTTATTTTAGTCAACGAAACGTAATTGGGTTCAAATGGGCTTATTTTAGTCAACGAAACGTAATTGGGTTGCAGCTAAGCAATAGTATGAGAACAAAATTATTCAGAACGTGAGGACCTAACTGGTCCTTAATGTTTCGTCAAACTTCTGGTAATGAACTCTAAATCTTAGATCAATTGGTTGGACTTGCAAGTGTACTCCTTATAAACTTCACATTTGGTTAATAGATGCTATCATATGTTTAAGACAATTTCCCATCCCCACGCCATCAATTTTCTCTCTAGTCTCTATGCTCAAGTCCAGATTTAATATGGACACTTGAAAGTAAATATCTAAATATGTGTGTTCATTTCAAATAATGTCTTCAATTTAGATGGATATGCATAAAACTTTATTTTCCTTTTGTAGTTTTACATTTTTCATTAACTTTGTGGTGTTTCGCTTGCACAGATCATTTAATGACAAACCAATGAATGAAGCTGCAACAGGGCCACTTGGGAAAGAACTTTTTGAAAAGGAACAAGATGATCTCCTTATGGACTTGAAAAACATTCCAAAGAAGGCTTGTGATCGTCGTGTAAATCCTCAATCTCACTTTTTGAGTCTTTATATTGCTCCTATACTCTGCTCAAACTATGCTTTAAACAAGGATTGAAAAGCAGGTTTTTATTGTGTACAGATCAATGAATTTGTAAAACGTGCTAGAGCTGCCAAGATACATGCTTATATAATCGGTCATCTCAGAAAGGAAATGCCTGCTATGATAGGAAAAGCCAAGACCCAACAGAGATTGATCGATGAATTGGAAAAAGAATTTGGAAAGGTTTCAACCTCTTATACCCACACTTGCATATGCACTAAACTGTCATATACATGCCCACTAAGTAGAAATTTTTTATTATGTGACTCACTCAACGGACACTAGTTGTGTGAGGCACACAATAATTTTATTTGCATATAATTGGTATATTGAGCACTTGTATTGTGTGTTAATGCCCAATTCTTCCAAACAGGTTCAAAGGGAATTTCATCTGCCTGCTGGGGATTTTCCAAATGTCGAACACTTCAGGGAAGTTCTCAGTGGTTATAGCTTTGATAGATTTGAGAAGTTGAAGCCCAAGATGATACAAGATGTTGACGATATGCTTGGTTATGACATCCCCGAACTTCTCAAGAATTTCAGGAATCCTTATGACTAACGCGGCCCTTATAGCTGGTAGAATTTGCAGTTATTTCTACCCGTATTTGGTTTGTTAATATACAACTAAGTCATTGTATGTTGTAACATTATTCCTTTTTGGTCTCTCACATTGAGAATTTCTACAAACAATTTTGGGTTTAACAGGGAGTTGGGGACCAATGAACACATTATCAGCCAGCAATTATGGTGGCACATAAACAGAGATTCTTAAGAATTTTGAATACAGGATGATCTTTATTTCTGTGTTAGCATGTGCCCTTCTTTTCTCTTGTTGTGTTTTGTTAATCAAAATGCAGGGCTTACCTGAAGAGCAATAGAAACTGCACTGGACTCTAAAGTTGGCAGAAAGAGGAAACATACCAAGAAATTCTCTGTAATATAGGAAAAACTTATACCTCTAGTTTGTCATGGTTAAATACAAAACCAGGTAAAAATATGCAATAGAGTAATCTATTATGATTATGTGATATTAGTGTGTGTAAAACACTTGTCATCTATTCATTGGATTGGTGCAAACATCACCTGTATAGATAAGCTTTTTCCAAAATGTAGGAAGTGGACTTGTAATATAAAGATCTTGAAATCAATTTATTTTCAATAAGGTTAAAAACGTATGAAGGAAGTGCCAGTAAGACCCAGTACGATTGTTGTCGTATGATCAAGGTCACGGGTTCGAGTGGAAATAGTCTGTGCGGACAATAGGCTCTTGTGAGACAACCTTCCTCGGACCTCAAGATGTACGGCAGGCAAATTTTTTACAGACGGATCGCTTTTTTTTTTCCCCTTAAAGGTTAAAACGTGCGTTAATAGATTTGATTAGGTGATACAGATGTCTATAAGATAAAGTGTATTCATCAAACTGGATGTGTGTCAATTATTCTCCTGGATAGGTGACGGACTCAAAACGTGAAAATCTAGAACTCAATTTTGATGGTCTTAACTATTAATAACCAGTAGCCATAAAAAAGAAAATTGAAAATAAATAACGAAAAATGCCCTATCGAAATGTCAATCAATAGTATATGCAGTACCACAAGTCCACAAAATTTTCATGGGATGAACTAATTATATATATTACACAAATATATATTACACAAAAATAAAAATAAAAAGTGAAAAAAAAATGAAGAGCTCAGATGCGCTATTGTATCGGTCTTGGAATCAGACAAGTGCGGCGACCCTAATCACCGCTTGATGCACATATATTCATCACAGCTCAATGCACCAGCCGGGAATCGAACCCGGGTCTGTACCGTGGCAGGGTACTATTCTACCACTAGACCACTGGTGCTTGTAGTGTGTTTTAACGTTGTTAAACTAATCCTCTTAGCACAACCCTTAAATGTAAGATTACACACTCAAATTACAACTTGTTCAATTAAGCACCTGAATACGTGATAAGTATCCAATTATACACTTTTAATTCAAAATTTAGAAAAGCTTTTGCACAAGTTATCAAGCATCGATTTAGGTAGTTAAGCAAGGTGTAGCTATGTATAGAAGCGCTGGGTACCGAACCTCCTTCAATGGAAAATTACATTGTATATATCAGTGTTTTAAAAGGCAGTTTCGGAACTCGCCTCGGGGCTCGCCCCTGGGCGGGACACAGGCAAACGCCTTGGGGCTTACGTGTTAGGCTTAGTTCTGTGAGGTTTACGCCCTAAGCGCACAATTGTATGCCCTAAACACACCTAACTCCCAGTACTCGGGGCTCGCCTAAGAGTTCTTACACAAATTATGTGCCAAATTCCCCTGTTAACATTATTGACCCTCATAATTCTTTATTAAATGAATGATACTTAATAGTTTGCTTCATCTATAGAAATAAGACGATTGAGAATAACTCAAATAACGAACCGTAGTATTGCATATTTACTATTTGAGAACACTACGAGGGTGGACATCACTTAACATTTCTTTTAAAAATATATAGCTAAATTTTACATCTTCACTTGCCATTAGTCTTCACGTTTTTGTCATGTGCCTCAAAATTATCATAGTTTATTATTTTGCTATTTGAAAGTAATTTTATTTTTATTCATGAAGCAGTGATGTTTTAATTATAATTTGATAAAGCTTATTGATTATTTCTTTTAGGAAGGTAAATTGCATAGTATATATGATAGAAGTATGCTTTAGAAATTGTGATTCTTTTATTGTTTAAAAGTTAAGGGGTTAAAAAGGTTTGTATCTCACAATAACTTTTATATCATGCAATTATTTATACTTGTAAAATCATATAAGAAGTTTTGCATTCTATGAGTTTTCTTTAATCATGTTACTAACTTTTTAAAACTATTTATTTATATTTTATAATTTTTGTGTCATCATACTATTTTACTATATTATAAATTAAAAAATTAAAAGATCCACGGGGCTTACGCTCACCCCCTATTAAGTAAAACACCCCGCCTCACGCCCTCGCCTTTTAAAACACTGGTATATACAAGGTTAAAATCATATTTTATGTACATATAATAGATATTGAATCTCCTTGACTTCTTCGTCTGCTTACTTCATTATATTTTGAACTCCTTATTGAAAATTTTGACGACGTCATTGTAGTTGAGTTAACTACTATATATCAAGTATGTCATCTCTTTAATTATACACTTTAGAAACATGTGATTTTATTAGTTTATTGAGGTAGTGTGTATAACTAAAGAACGTGATATATTTTTTTCAAACTTTAAACAGACAATATTTAATAATCTATTACTCGTTCGGATGCTTAGTTCATTGCCAAGTTTAAGGCGTTGTCCCTTTATTAAAGCCAACTACTACTACTACAACTACTTAGTTATACGGGGCTTTTAATTAAAGGTGACAAAAAGGTTTGAAAATTGAGTTGGGATAACTCTAGTTTTTTTAATTGAGTAGGGGTGATAAACTTTGGATTAGTAATTAGGGAGTTTTGACTTGTCCCAAAGTTATATTTTAACACTTTGACCCCAAGCTTTCTTTTTTACACTTTGCCCCCAAGTTTTATTTTTAACACTTTGACCAACCCATATAAACCATAAAATACCCCTGCCCCTGACGCCCCCCACCCCCATCCCCCCCTGCCGCCCTGCCCTTGCCCCCACCCCCCACCAAAACAAATGTTTTTAAAAAAAAAAAATTGAAATTTTTTTTGTTTTGTTTTTTGTACCACCCACCCTCGCAAAAAAAAATATTTTAAAAAAAAAAAAGTTTTGAAAAGTTTTTGTTTTTGATTTTTTGCACCACCCCTCCCCCCGCCCTTGCCCCCCACCCCCCACCCCTAAACCCCACCAAAAAATATATTTTTTTAAAAAAGATTTTGAAAAGTTTTTTTTAATTTTTTCTGTGCACCGCCCACCCCCTACCCTCCGAAAAAAATTAATTTTATTTAAAAAAAATGAAAAAGTTTTTGTTTTTGATTTTTTGCACCACCCCCACCCCATCCACCAACCCCCCCCCCCAACCGCAAAAAAAAAAAAAATCTTGAAAAGAATTTTTTTTCTTTGGTTTCTTACTCCACCCACCCACCCCAAAAATAATAATTTTGTTTTAAAAAAAAGTTTTGAAAAGTTTTTATTTTTTGCACCACCCACCCCAAAAAAATTTTTTTGAAAAGAAGTTTTGAATTAGAGAGAGAATATCTCCTTCGTATGTTGATCCTAGCAAATCCGGAAGAAGGTGGACAAAGAGGAGGCGTGGAATCGGGGAATCATTGCGAACGAGGAAAAATAAATGCTCCTTATGCAAAACAGCTGGCACAAAAAACAACATGTCCAAGCCGAAATGCTTCATACTTGTTAATTGCACTGTGTTATAATAATAGTTATTTTTTGGAACTTTATGACATTTTAATGTTGTTCTTTTTAGAATGATAATTTATGTTCTTGGTGTTTGTGAACTTGGTTTATATGATATGTTGATGGTGTTCAAATCACAAATGTGTGTATTCTTGTTAATAAATTGCCGAACAGTTTTCAACAAGTAATGAATCTGTTGCAACAGCTTTGTAACTTGTTGGGTTTTATCCAAGTGATAAAAGATTTCCAACAAGTAAGAAATTTGTTGCAACAACTAAGTTACATGTTGGGGTTTTTCCAACAAGTGAAGTGACTTGTTGCAGAAACTGGGTAACTTGTTGTGTTTATCCAACAAGAGTAAGGACATGTTCAACAACTATGTTACTTGCTGCAACAGATACTATAGTTATTGCAACAGATACTACAGTTGTTGCAACAGATACTGCACTTGCTGCAACAGATATTACAGTTGTTGCAACATATACTACTTGATTCACCCATATTTAGTGATCAACAAAGGGAATCAATGATATTTAGTGATAAACAAAGGAAATCAACGATATGTAGTGATCAATATATAATACTTAATCAATTTGATGGTATTTTGAGTCAGGAAAGATGATCTACTAAGTCAGTATGCACTAAATCCAATGATCATTAGAGTGAATTGATGTGAACTACTTGATTCACCCATATTTAGTGATAAACAAATGAAATCAATGATATTTAGTAATCAATATATAATACTTAATCAATTTGATGGTATTTTGAGTCAGGAAAGATGATCTACTAAGTTAGTATGCACTAAATCGAGTGATCATTAGAGTGAATTGATGTGAACTACTTGATTCACCCATATTTAGTGATAAACAAAGGAAATCAACGATATTTAGTGATCAATGTATAATACTTAATCAATTTGATATATTTTGAGTCAGGAAAGATGATTTACTAAGTCAGTATGCACTAAATCGAGTGATCATTAGAGTGAATTGATGTGAACTACTTGATTCACCCATATTTAGTGATAAACAAAGGAAATCAACGATATGTAGTGATCAATGTATAATACTTAATCAATTTGATGTATTTTAAGTCAAGAGAGATGATCTACTAAGTCAGTATGCACTAAATCGAGTGATCATTAGAATGATTTGATGCGAACTACTTGATTCACCCATATTTAGTGTTAAACAAAGGAAATAAAATTTTATAATGAATTTAGCAGAATTTGGAAAACACATAAAAATAGGAATACAGACCAAGGGATATGAAGAGATGTGTGACGGTAATAATTTTTTCTTTTGCAAGTCTATGGTAGGGATCTTCTTATGACGGATCCTAGTTTCAGTGTTAAGAACTTGTACTGGCGTATGAGTAATATTTTTTAAGAAAATTACCCCATCTCTTGTAAGCATACAGCTGCCATTATTATGTAACATAAAATCCAATCCTATGACAAAGTCTACATTGATATTAAGGTCTCTTACCCATATTTATCTGAGATGGAGAACTCTGAGACTGCGCCAATTCGAACTTTACTGCTTGTAGTCTTTGTTCTAATGTCTTCACTTGGTCCAAGAGTTTCATTTTTTCTTGAATCAAAGTCTCTTTTTGCTGATTCAACCTTTTGGCTACATCGGTCATAGTAGAACAATGGTCACAAAAGATTATTTTGTCTGTATCTTTTTGGACGTTGAAACAAACTATAACCCCTATTGGTATCAGAGCGAGAAGATTTTTGGAGCCTTAGCCTTATTTACAATTATATGAGAAGACCTTTTTCTGCTAGAAGAAGAAAACTAGCACCTGTACCTACTATTAGACAAGAGTTAATGAGACAACACCGTTTAAGCTGGAGAGAGGTTTCCCTTTTGGGGAACCCGAAAACTATTTCACACTAAGAGAAAATTACTGGAAGTCCTAAACTATTTTACAGGGGAGTTATATTACAAAGGTTGAAAAAAGGTAGGACATTTATGAAAGGGAAAGGGAATAGGGAGAAAGGTGGTCGATGTTTTTTTTTTTTTTTTTTTTTTCTTGAACTTGTGCTCTTGGGGCTGGAGAGATATAGTAGTTTGGACCCAATACTCCCCTAGCATAGTCTAATGCTTCAGTGAAATTATTAAATCCTTTGAAAAGAGGTTTTCGTATGTCTTTTATAGAGTCTAAAACTTCTATCCAGGTTTGAAAAATGCCATTAGTTTTACCGTGCACTACAACATAAAATTTAAATTTTTTGTCTAGATTTCGGTCTGTAAAATATTGACAAAGTGCATTTATAGTGGCTACGAAATGACTAGCGGACATTAGCTAGAAGACAAAATCAAAAGAAAGGAAACATTTCAGGAAAAAGAAGTGAAAGAGACATTTGGCAAGAAAAAGAATTGAAAAAGACATTTGGTAAGCATGGTTCAGAAGGAAGATGAAAACAATAAATATGAGACAATGACATGTGGAAAGGTTATATTTCAAGATGAGACAATTACATTGAAGAAACGAAGACTCTGGTAAACAATATCAAAAAAATTATAAAACTGGGAGAATAGGCAGAAAATCAAAACTACACTTACATGATAAGAGGAATCAAGGGGTGAGGGAGTACCGAGTAGGATTGTTTAACATATTAGTAAAAAATCACATACTCTTCATTGTCTTTATTTCTATTGAAACAAACTATAACCCCTATTGGTATCAGAGCGAGAAGATTTTTGGAGCCTTAGCCTTATTTACAATTATATGAGAAGACTTTTTTCTGCTAGAAGAAGAAAACTAGCACACCGTACCTACTATTAGACAAGAGTTAATGAGACAACACCGTTTTGCTAAACATATAAGTTTTCACCATCGCATGATTTATATTACTAGAAAAAGACTAGAAAACCTCAGAAGCTCACGAAAGTTCCTTACAGAACACATTAATTATTTAGACACAGCATATAGAGAAGAATTAAATCATAATACAACAGTATTAAGTTTTAGAAATAATCTCCTTTGGGAAGTTCATTTTACCGACGACGCTATATTTCGAACTGAAGATTATCTTAGACGGCTGGAACAACAAGTAAACTTTATGCCTCTAGGTTAATAGATGCAAGATTATTATTTAAAAGTCAAACAAGAATTAAATAACCTATACCCAGAATATATTAAATTAAGTAGTACCAAAGAAAATCAGTTAAGACTACAAGAATTAATAGATATAATATCAGGATTAGAATATAAATTACTCAGATACATACAATCTAGAAAGACCTCGAAGAACCAAAATAGATTTCGACCATATTAATTGCATGAGAACGTTACCCTTTGTTAAACAAATACATATTAATCATTGGTATTTATATAGAGATATAAAGAAGAAACGAGAATATCAACAAGTAGAAAAAGCCTTAAGTGCATACTTAGAAATACTCAATTCAGAAACATTATCATCACTAATAAATAATAGACTCTTACAAAGTCAGGTTAACGAAGAAACAATCTCTGCTATAACGTGGGAATTACACGGTATAAGAGAGGATATAGAAAGACTTACAACTAAGATAGAATACCAGACAAAAGTTTGTAAAATAAAAATTCCGTTAGGATAGCAACACACTAGAAAAATAGATACATTAAAAAATCTAGAATACTTAGATTTAAGAATATACCCAGAAAAGAAATATAGAACATTAAAAGACCATAGTGTTATAAAGTGTAATTTTAGTAACGGAGAACATATATTACATAGTGAAGACAAACAATTTAATACACTAGTTGATTTAGTTATAAATCTTAGTGAAAAGACTCAAGAAAATAATAAAGATATCATTAGAATATTAGAAGTAATAGAATCTTCCCGGACTCATCAAAAGAAGAAGCTAGAAAAATTAGAACAGAATTTCGATTACTTAAAAACGCAAGAACTAGAACTAGAAAGAAAAATTCAGATTTTAGTTAACAAAATTAATATAGAAAAATTACCTACAAAAACAGAAATAGAAAGGTTAGTTAAAATTATTATAGACAAACCAAAAGAAATAGAACTAAAAACAACTAACATAGTCTCTAAGATAACACAACAAGTAGACGTATTAACCAGTGACATTAAAGAATTAAAAAAGACAATAGCAGAACTAAAAGAAATCACTCTTTCATGAGTAGACCAACATTAGCTCAAGAAGAAGCCTCAAAATTAATAGAAAAGTCTATACCGTTACCAGCAGACTATAAAGAATATATACCTAACGCTAAATCGGACCAAATAATACTACAACAAAATATTACTATACTTTCATTAATATTAGAAATAATAAAGAAAATAGAAACAATAGTACCAAAGTTAGAATTACTAGGTGAACGTGTTCGGTGGTTAACTGAACAACAAAAAGACAAAAATAAAGAAGCGTTCAAAAGTAAAGAAGTTGAAGAATTAATAGACCAATTAAAAAAGGTAGAAATAACACCTCAAAAAGAGAAAGTTAAAGTATTTAGAAAACCAAAAAAATGGACCTTCTTTCAGCTAGACCAAGAAACGAAGGAGGATCAGAAAGGCACGAAAGACAAAGAGTAAATTTTTCAGATAATAGAATAGGTAATAATTTCTTATCAAGAATTTTAAGTAGAAGAACACCAGAAGAAAACAACCAACAATTAAGTGAAGTAATCGACGTAGACAGAGATATACAAATCTTCCAACAGAACCAGTTAAAATTATTAAATCCAAAAACTTTATACAATATAGGACAGTTTTCAAGTACAGCCCAATTATATAGACATTATAGAGAAGAACAAATATCAGCCATAGGAGCTAAAATTACTACCATAAATTTAATAGACCCAGTAGCTGTAAGACAAATAAAAAATACTGGAAGAAGTCTAATGCATATGGGATTAATAGTAGTAGGATTAAAAGGACTAACTAGAAAGAACTTAGGAACTAAAGTTCTAATAGTAATTTATGACGATAGATGGTCAGACATGAAGAAATCAATAATAGGACTAACGGAGGTAGACATGACAAATAATGGAGGAATCTTTTATATTAGCCCGGATTTTATAATGAATTTAGCAGAATTTGGAAAACACATAAAAATAGGAATACAGACCAAGGGATATGAAGAGATGTGTGACGGTAATAATTTACTAATATGCGTAGGATTTCTAGGAAAAATGACTAATACTAGTAATATCAAATTTAAAATTAAGGTAGAAGATGTAGTAGAAGTAATGGGAAATAGAGGAATAAGACTAATAAAACCCATTAAAATAAATCCTGAAGAATATGCAGGGATGGAATGGAATCTAGAAGATTTTAATAGGAAAAAGATTCTACGACGTAATCCCACTTAATGTATACTAATTCTAAGGGAGAGACATCTGTGCGTTTTACTAATTATAATTATACGCCACAAAAAGACATAGAAGAAGAAAGTACTTTAGACGAAAACGAAATTACTGAAACAACTTTTATGAATATAGAATTAATGCAAGACGAGTTTGCGGTAGACATAGCTATAGAAGAAGCAAAAAGACTTCAAAAAGAAAACAAAAATATGCTTTTTAGATGCAAAGGATGTAAGTTAGGAGAATTAACAATAGAAGAAGCCATAAGTCATTTCAAATTATGTGAAGCCCGAACTGATAATTGGGGATATAGAGTACAACAGATATACCAAAAGAAATCAGACGATTTTGATAAAATATTAGAAGAAATGCAATACAGTGACGAAGAAACAGAGATAGACTCAATAATAAGTCAAAAAGAATTAATGGAATCTAGCGCATCTAGTTCTAGCCCATTTCAGAGAACAACAGGAGAACAATACACTATAGACACGAGCACAGGAAATGTACCTAGAAGAAGAGTTTTTAGAACAGGAGGAGAACCCTTAGACAATATTAAACCATCGGAAAAAAAAAGAATGCCTATAGAAGAACCTATTATTCTTCAAGAAGGAGGTAATAAGGGTAAAATATTAAATATAGCAAAGACATGATCCACAAAGATGGAATTCGGTAATAGACCTTTGGAAAGGAATAGTAGTAGCGAGACTATATAAAAACGTATAGTGATACGATTTAAACAATGTATAAATATTTAGAAACCTTTTTAGGAGAATCAGCCAAAGCTTTATGGGAAGCTTATAAAGAAAATTTTCCAATGGAATTTCAACAGTTAGTATCCATGGGAGCAAACCCATATAATTTTACTAATAAAATACATACTTTAATTACAGGGGAAGACCCAAACAGTGGCTTATTAGTGCTACAAAGAAATGCAGTAATAAAATTAGAACAACTAAGCATAAGTAGTTGGTTTTATATTAAGAAATTTTTAAACGATTATTTTTACTATTGTACTATTAGTGGAAATGCATTTGATCAAGAACTAGGTAAAAAATTATTTAACAAACTACCAGGAGCCCTAGGAAGAGAAATAGAAGATAGATGGAATAAGAGAGACGGAGTAGTGCGAACCCTAATTTAAAATGGTCTATAGGACATAGAATACAACATATAATGGATATACTACAAGAAAAATGTACCCATATACGGATACAAAAACGGCTAAAACAAAATGAAATGAACTTTTGTAAAAGCGTAGTTTACACTACACAAAGCTATGATAAAGACAATTATAAAAAGAAAAAGCATAAAAAATACAAGACACAATATAATAAAACTATCCTCAATATAATAGAAAGAAATATTATCTTAGAAAATCAAGAAATTTAAAGCCTTATTTAGACAAAAATAGACATGTAAGAAAATATCGAACAGAAAGAAATTATAGAAATAAGTTAGAATGCTTCACTTGTGGAAGTGTAGAGCACTTAGCCAATACATGTCCAAAAAGAATAAATAATAAGACAAGAAATTCACAGCTAATTGAAGATTTCCAAGAAACATTAATAAACGTAGACGAATATATGTCAGATACAGAGAGTATATATTCTATAGTGAGTGTAGACACTGAAGAAAAAATCAAAACGACTATCGACTCGAAAGCGGATGAATTAATTAATGAAATAGGATTGGAAAATCTAGACCTAGGAGTAATAGATAATTTAGCAAATATAGCCGAAGATCGTAACCATGAGTTCGAACGAAATAAGGGATTGGATAGCAATTCATGTTTCTTTTGTAAATGGTATCCTAGTAGAGACAAAAGAGCTAAATGCAAAAATTGTTATATAGAAGGATGTATAATGTGTATAGAAAAAGAATTCAAAACAAAAATAAATAAAGAGACAACTCATAAGAAAATTGAAGACCCTACTATTAATCTAAGAATAATAACATTAGAAACAAGAATCAATGAACTAGAAACTAGATTATGTAACCTAGAAAAAGGAAAACATAGAGAAATGGAGAGTGAAGACGAAGAAATAAGATTATCAAATATACAACCTATGATGAAACCATTAAGAATCATACCAGAAGAATCGCAAGCAGAATTAATGAGTATAGAAGACCATGAGGCATTAGTATGTAATGAAGACAAAAAATTAGGAACAATAAAGATACTTGCCAGAATTAAAATAGATGATTATGAGATAGAAACGTTAGCATTAGTAGATTCGGGGTGCACAAAGTGCATAATAAATAAAAGAATAGTTCCACCTAATTTAATAAAAATTCTAGAAAAATAAATAAAAGAATGCAAATGGATGGAACCCATAACATAGGGAGAAGTATTAGAAAAACACACTCAACTTTGGCAAAATGCTATAAATGGATGGAGTCTATGACCCCCCCGGACTATTTTTTTGTGTATTATTGAGGGTATTATATGGACAAAAAAGAGTCCCTCAATATTGGGTATTATTGAGTCCACGTCACCAATAATACCCTCAAAATACACAAAAAAATAGTCCGGGGGGGGGTCATAGGACTCCGCAAAGTCGGGAGTGTGTTATAGCAATGCCAAAGTTAGATGAACACTTTTCCCCATAACATATATAGACATTATGTTCACAAAGCCTATATTAGCTTTATAAATACATGTTCAGAATTTTACAAACCAAGCTATAAAATGGATAAAATATGGGTAAGAGACCTTAATATCAATGTAGACTTTGTCATAGGATTGGATTTTATGTTACATAATAATGGCAGCTGTATGATTACAAGAGATGGGGTAATTTTCTTAAAAAATATTACTCATACGCCAGTACAAGTTCTTAACACTGAAACTAGGATCCGTCATAAGAAGATCCCTACCATAGACCTGCAAAAGAAAAAAGATAGTTGTTGTAAAGAGTGTCAAGAAAACAATACATGTTGTAAAGATAAGCCAGAAATAAAAAATTTAACTCTAGAAGAAGAAGAAATCCTGGAAGAAGAAGATTTGTTGGAAAAGGATTATACTTTAATAGATATAGAGACAGAGTTATATAATTTTAAAACAGGAATAGAAAGAATAGGAATAATAAAGAATCAAAAAGACCTAGACAATATAATAAAAACACTAGACGAAATAGAAATTATAGGAGAAAAACCATTAAAACATTGGAAGAATAATAGAATTGTATGTAAATTAGATATAATAAATCCAGACTATATAATTAAAACAGCCTCGATTGAAGCAACAAATCAAGACGTAGAAGATTTTAAAGTACAAATAAAAGAACTATTAGATTTAGGAGTAATACGTAGATCTACTTCTAAACATAGATCTGCAGCATTTATGGTAAGAAACCATAGCGAAATAGTAAGAGGAAAAGCGAGAATGGTAATTAACTATAAAAGACTTAATGATAACACTAGAACAGACGGATATAAGTTACCAGACAAAACAGAATTAATAAATAGAATACAAGGAAAGAAAATATTTAGCAAATTTGATTGTAAATCAGGATATTGGCAGGTACGAATGCATGAAGAAAGTATAGAATGGACTGCATTCACCTGTCCTGAAGGACATTTGAATGGTTAGTAATGCCATTTGGATTAAAGACAGCTCCACCAATTTTCCAAAGAAAAATGGATAATATATTTGGAGAATATAAAAGGTTTGTATTAGTATATGTAGATGATATACTAGTGTTTAGTAGAGATATTAAAGAACATTTAGGACATCTGCAAACAGTATTTAGACTATTTGTAGAAAATGGAATAATAATTAGTAAGAAAAAGATGGAACTATGTAAAAACTATATAAACTTTTTAGGAGTAGTACTAGGAGAAGGTAAAATTAAGTTACAACCTCATATAGCCAAAAAAGCTTTAGAAATGCTAGATAAGTTAGATAATGTTAAAGACTTACAAAAATTCCTAGGAATAGTCAATTACGCTAGAAATTTTATAAAAGATTTAGGAAAAATAGCAGGGCCATTATATTCAAAAACTGGATCTAATGGTCAAAAACACTTTAATACTGAAGACATTAAATTAGTACAAAAAATAAAAGAAAAAATAAAACACATTCCCGATTTAAACATGCCTCTAGAAACAGACTATCTAATTATAGAAACAGACGGTAGTTTTGAAGGATGGGGAGCAGTACTAAAAGCAAAACCCAATAAATATAGTAATAAGAATGAAGAAAAAATATGTGCTTATCAAAGTGGTAAGTATAAAGAAAAAGGAAATATGAGTAGTATAGATGCGTAAATTTTAGCCGTAATATATGGATTAAATAGTTTTAGACTATATATTCTAAATAAACCGAAATACTAGTCGAACATCGTGAAGCTATAGTTAAATTCTACCAAAAGATAAATGACAAGAATAGTAGTAGAAGGCGATGGTTAAATTTTTAGATACCATTTCAATTTATAATTTAAAATTTGAGCATATAAAAGGAAAGGATAATAATTTAAAGGACCAATTAAGTAGATTAACGATTATCGCTAACTAATTTTTTATTTGAACAAACATGAGACCTTCCGGTTCTCGGACGACAGACAAGGGGAAAGGCATAGACTCAACCCAAGACACATACGGATTTACGTATTAGGTAACCTTCATTTTAGACCTACATCTTTATTAGAAAAGAATACTATGGAAAGAATACAATTCGAGCCAATAACTTAGTAGCTTACCAACCATCAAATTGGACTTTTAAAGTATTACCAGAATATGTAATAGATAGACAACAAAGATGCTTAGTGGATAATTTATGGATTTCGCATAATAGAAAAGACGCTAGTCATTTCGTAGCCACTATAAATGCACTTTGTCAATATTTTACAGACCGAAATCTAGACAAAAAATTTAAATTTTATGTTGTAGTCCACGGTAAAACTAATGGCATTTTTCAAACCTGGATAGAAGTTTTAGACTCTATAAAAGACATACGAAAACCTCTTTTCAAAGGATTTAATAATTTCACCAAGCATTAGACTATGCTAGGGGAGTATTGGGTCCAAACTACTATATCTCTCCGGCCCTCGGACAAAACCGGACAAAATCCCCCAAGACAACGTCCAAAAAGATACGACAAAATAATCTTTTGTGACCATTGTTCTACCATGACCGATGTAGTCAAAAGGTTAAATCAAAGAAAAAGAGACTTTGATTCAAGAAAAAAATGAAACTCTTGGACCAAGTGAAGACATTAGAACAAAGACTACAAGCAAGTAAAAGTTCGAATTGGCGCGATCTCGAGTTCTCCATCTCGATAAAAATGGATGAGACGGTGTGCATTCCCCAATGAATGCAATTAGACCATTGTATCGGGTAAGGATACAGCTAGTCCGGTTCAAACGGTAGCCGGTAAAGACTTATCAAATCCGTTGATGGCTGTCACTTTGCCAAAAAGTGAAGATGAGGGATGTTCATCTCTCCAAACCAGACGAAGATTACCAAAGACACTTACGCAAGGGGCGACTTCTACAAAGAAAAGCACACTTGCAAAAAAAAGAAGAAAAATGAAAAAAATAGAAAATATAGTAAAAGAGACACTAGAAAAATTCTTTCAGACAAAGGAACAAGATAAACATATAGTAAAAAATTATAGTCCAGAATTATCTCCAAGACAAGGGATGTCACCGGTCCATAATTCAGATTTTGAAGGAGATGATATTAATTTCCAAGACAGTGCATTCCAAGACTCGCAAGATCCAAATGATGTAGACTCAGGCATGAGCTTTGACTCAATTGCTCTACACAATTTAGACACTTAGATCGTATAATGAAAGAAATAATAGAGCCTAACAACTACGTGAAGACATTAGCTAGAAGACAAAATCAAAAGAAAGGAAACATTTCAGGAAAAAGAAGTGAAAGAGACATTTGGCAAGAAAAAGAATTGAAAAAGACATTTGGTAAGCATGGTTCAGAAGGAAGATGAAAACAATAAATATGAGACAATGACATGTGGAAAGGTTATATTTCAAGATGAGACAATTACATTGAAGAAACGAAGACTGCAGAAACAATATCGTAGAAAAGAAGACTTTGGGAAAATTGAAAGGACGTTTTAAAAAATAGACTAGACTTTATTAAAGTAGCTTTAATAAAGTAGAAGTTTTATCTAGAAATGGACGACTCAAGAACGGACAAAATTATAAAGTATCTTTTGAAAAGTTTCACGTGACGATGGGCCCAAAAGTACCCGCTGAACTCCAAAAAGATTCTTCACAAATTTGAAGTCATAGATTGACGTCCGCCAACTCCTATAAATAGCAGTGTTTGAAGACGAGCAGATCATCGATCATTAACCAAGAGCACAAGTTCAAGAAAAAAAAAAAAAAAAAACATCGACCACCTTTCTCCATATTCCCTTTCCCTTTCATAAATGTCCTACCTTTTTTCAACCTTTGTAATATAACTCCCCGTAAAATAGTTTAGGACTTCCAGTAATTTTCTCTTAGTGTGAAATAGTTTTCGGGTTCCGAAAGGGAAACCTCTCTCCGACTTCAAGTCATGTAAGTCTTACCTATATTTTACGTACTAATCTCCCTACTATGTAAATTATTTTATGTTATGTGAATAATGTTTTAGTAATTATTTACTTTTCTTATGAATCTATTACTCTTAGTATATGGTTATTCTCTTAATTTCTTAATATATTCGATGGATTAGCCTGTAAATTCCTAGGTGTTTGGAAGACCGTTTTAATGTCCAAATGATAAGGGACTATGTTGGTCATGGTAGCCAGGGTGTGGTTAAAGAAGAAAGATATTAAGAATCAAGATTAAGAGAAAGAGATGAACAGTGTAATAAGATTCATAACTCAACAGTAAAAAAAAAAAAAAAAAAAAAAAATTATAAAACTGGGAGAATAGGCAGAAAATCAAAACTACACTTACATGATAAGAGGAATCAAGGGGTGAGGGAGTACCGAGTAGGATTGTTTAACATATTAGTAAAAAATCACATACTTTTGCTGTCTTTATTTCTATTGAAACAAACTATAACCCCTTTATATATATATATATATATACCTACTAACATCCTTAATGGATTAGATAGTAATTTCATGAATTAGATGGGCAATTCGAAGTGTATTCTTCCTAAATCGAGTGATCATTAGAGTGATTTGACGTGAAGTACTTAATTCAACCATATTTAGTCATAAAAAAATGAATTCAATGTTATTTAGTATAAACAAAGGAGTTCAATGTGATCAATCTCGTGAATATGTTGCAACAATGGAGGAGTTGTTGCAACATATGAGATACATGCTGCAACATCTGAGTAAGTTGTTGCAACATATGAGATACCTGCTGCAACATATGAGTAAGTTGTTGCAATAATTCAAACAAGGTAATTAATCTATTGCAACAATTACGCAACTTGCTTAAACATCTGATCCATCTATTGAAACAGATTAGTAACTTGTTGCAACTTCTTCAACAAATGTATGATCTGTTGCAACAATTAACTCATCTGTTGCGACATGTTTTTTAGCTTTTGCAATAATTTAAGCAATTGTTTGATTTTTTTCAACAAGGTGAGTAATTTGTTGCAACAACTAAGTAACTTGTTTAAAAAGATTAGTAACTTGTTGAAATAGATTAGTAACTTGTTGAAATAAATTAGTAACTTGTTGCAACTTCTTCAAAAAACTGTATGCATCTGTTGCAAGAATTAGTAAGGAAAATAAATAAGTTCATAAACAGAAATTGTTCAACAGCCACCTTGGCTCCAAATATCATAACTAATCAAAATAAATAAGTTCATAAACATCATTCACAAATAATATAAAGGACAAAAAAAAAAAAAAACAGGATTTATTAAACAACCACCTTGGCTCCAAATACCACAATTTAAGTAATAATTTATTCAGCAACTGCCTTCTAAACATTAGTTTCTTCATCTTCTAGTTCTTCATTTGTATCTACTGCTTCTTGGCTCTGTTCTTCATCTCTTTCTGAGGATTGATTGTCAGTTTGGCTGTCAATTTGACTATATCTTTCCTCAACATTTGCTGATTCATAAATAGATTGTCTACTTGTTGCAACAAGTGTAGAACTTGTTGCAACAAGTGTAGAACTTATTGCAATAACTACAAATCTGTTAGATATCTTCTACAAACAGAACCAAATAACTTAAGCTATGTCCAACAGATTTGTACTTGTTGAAACAGATTGTCTACTTGTTGCAACAAATGTAGGGCTTGTTGCAACAACTACAAATCTGTTGGATATCTTCTACAAACAGAAGCAAATAACTAAAGTTATGTTCAACAGATTAGTGAGTCGTTGCAACAGATTGTCTACTTGTTGCAAAAAGTGTAGAACTTGTTGCAACAACAACAAATATGTTGGTTATCTTCTACAGACAGAACCAGATAAATATCAGGACAAGAACAAAAAAACTATCTGTTGGATATATTTTCCTAAACCCTGAACCATACTAGGACAACAATAGAAAAACCATCTATTTCACTACAAACACACAACAACAACAATCTGGATTTTATCCAAACTTTTCCTAAACCCAAAAAAATAATAATCAAAACTTCCTTTCAAGATTTTTTTTTTGGAGTGGGTGGAGGGTTCAAAAAACCAAAAATAAAAACTTTTTTTTAAAACAAAATTATTATTTTTTGGGATGGGTGGGGAAGTAAGAAACCAATAAAAAAATTCAAAACTTCTTTTCAAGAAAAATCATTTTTTTGGTCGGAGGGTGGAAAAAACAAAAACAAAAACTTTGCAAAACTTTTTTTTTTTAAAATAATTTTTTTTTGGAAGGGTGGTGGGTGCAAAAAAACAAAAAGAAAAACTTTTATAAACTTTTTTTTAAAAAATAATTTTTTTTGGGGGTGGGGGTTTGAGGGGTGGGAGGAGGAAGAGTGAGGGCTGTTAAAAAAAAATCAAAATGTTTTTAAGAAAAAAATAAAAAATAAAAAATTTGTTGCGGGGGAGGGGTGTGGGGTGGGGGGAGGGGGGGGGTATGGGGCGAGGGTAGGGGTGGGAGGAGGAGAAGGGAGCTGGTGATTTTTTTGAGATTAAGTTGAGGTTTTTTATATTTTATAAAAGATTAAAATGTTTTAAAAATTATAATTGAGTCCCAATTTAATTTAATCATATTTTTAAGATAAATTTGACCGTCACCGTTTCTAATTGTCACCCGCAAGTTTATTCTTCCTAGTTATACGGCCAAACCCCTCGCAAAGGAAATAAAGAGGAGCGCAAAAAAGAATTCGCAGAAACAACGAGCATCAATTCTTAGTTCACAAATTTCATTCCTACAATCTCACAAATTCGCAAGCAGAGACGAGGTTTGTGGCCTTTTCTCCCTTTTAATGTCTATTTTACCTCTTAAACACTAACTTGTCTCATTTTTCTACTTTGCACTCCAATTGTTTGATGAAATGCCTCTTAAATATTTTAGTGTTCAATTATGCTTATGCATTTCATTTATGAGCTCTCTAACTGGAAAAAATGCCTCCTACGTACCATTTTAGAGTACATTTTGTTTTAACTCAATGTGTTTGATGAAATGCCTCTTACGTATTTTAGCGTTTAGTTATGCTTATGCATTTCATTTATAAGCTCTCTAACCGAAGTTCTAAGTAAAATTTTGGTTTTGCTTTTCTAAATACCTGAAAATTGAAACCTTTCTTTGGTCTGAGTATGAATGCTCTTGCCGTTTCTTTTGTCCTTGATTAGTCAAAGACGGAGCTAAAATTTTGAGTTTATGAGTTTTAAATTCTAAAAAAAAAAAAAAGCCTATTGATTTACATATTAAGTAAATTTTTAAATACATTTGGGTTCTGCCAAACCTCAAATATTTCTCTTCTTTCTTACTTCAATGATATTAGTATTTCAAAGATGAAAATATGAAGTCAAAACTATTTTTTTTTTCCTGGAATGAAATAAAAAAGATACGTAGTAACATTAGCAACAATGATATGCTTTACTTGAGCTGAGGGTTCTCCACGAGGTAGGGGTAAGGTCTGCATACACTATACCCTCCCTAGACCCCACTTGTGGGATTACACTTGTATGTTGTTGTTGTTGTTGCAGTAATATTAGCGATAAGAGGAACAAGTTATATTTCTACAATTTTAAAACGAATAGCGTTGTAGATGATCTTTTTAGAAGAGGGTGACTCTAACAACCTTTCTAGTTATTTCGTTCTTTAGGCTTGTAGCCCTGCCCGGTTGTACTCAGTTTATTGTGTTGGAGGAAAGCAAGAATCTTTTGATATTCAGAGCGGACGAGAATTATCTAATTGGAAGATTTCTTTCTCTTTGCAGTGAAACGAGAAGCTAACAAGATGCTGCCACAGCGGATGAAAAAGGTTATGGCAGACAACCCAAAGAAATTAGCTAATTTGATTGACCTGGTAAATCTCCCTTCAACACTTAGAGATTTCATGGGTCAGTCACAGACCTCCCGCTTGGGTTGTTTTAAGCGTGTGTGGTCTTACATCAAGGAAAACAATCTCCAGGTAACTTATATTTGCCTTTGTGTTGTGGTTTTTGGTTGCAGAATATCCATATTTACTCCATTTCAAAGACAACCTCTTTAATATTGGAGATGTCTTCAACTGTGTGGCCTTCCATAAATACTTTTCTTTTTCCTTTTTCCCATTTAAACCCCCAATTTATTAAGCCACATCAATAAATAAACAAGGATACACTTGAAAAGGGGGGATATCATGGTTGGTGGTGCTTCCGTCCCATTTTATATTGCAGTATTTGACTTATTAACGTAATTGTTGAAAAGTTGGTTTTATTAGAGAAATCATTGGATCAAAGTTTAAAGATTTGATTGGTGTAAAAAATTTGAATCCTTGAAAGTAGTAAATTTAAATAAAATGATGTGACACAT
The DNA here is from genome assembly GCF_029784015.1 of Lycium ferocissimum. NCBI lineage: Eukaryota > Viridiplantae > Streptophyta > Magnoliopsida > Solanales > Solanaceae > Lycium > Lycium ferocissimum. The sequence continues at coordinate 34,083,894 of NC_081352.1, read as the reverse complement.
CTCGAAGTAGAAAAATTGCCATATGATTTTAGGAGGAGGAAATAGTTTCTTGTATTAGCAAATGGTTCTCGTTTAGAAACTGCTTGATTGATCTTTAGCGTGGTTTTCATGCAAATGATGTTCTGAAATTTGATCTTAAATATAGTGAGAAATGCTTGCATAGCACTAAAGTCTAGTGTAGAACCAGGAGGCTGTTTAAAGTTTACCTAAGCAATCAACACTAGACCTATGGTTTTTCCCTGCATCTGTAAACAAACATTGCTAAACTATGTGTACTCTGGACTGTGGAGGTGACACAAACATGTATAGATAACTAGGTGAACTCTTTGATCACTTCTGTGCATGTTATATCTATAATATTTCTCTATTTCTCACATCATTAAAACTATTCCTTTTATCAAGCAATTTTTCCCCGATGTGTAAAGAAAATCTCGACGATTTCTCGTTCACTCAGTCTGTCTCATGTTTTTGCATAATTTCCACTTCCAATTTAGTTTTAGATGATTTTATTCTTTGGCTGTGGTTGTGGTCCTTCAGTTGCCTGCATGCCAAACCAACATGGTCATATGATATACGCATTTCTAATAGGGCAGTGACAAGCTATTATAGATACTTCTCCTGTTTCCGTACTTCAAATATTACACTTTTATCAGTTTTTAACTGCAAATGTTTTTAGCTTTATCATGACTTCTATGTGATGTTTTGCTTTTAGGATCCAACCAACAAGAACTTAGTTAATTGCGATGAAAAGTTGAAGAGTATCTTGTTGGGTAAGCCCAAGGTTGAGCTGACTGAACTACCAACACTGATCAAGCTGCACTTTCCTAAGCAGCCAAGATGATCGAGTTTCTTGTAATGTTTAATTTTCGTAACTTAATCCTCGACCTTATACTAGACTCCATGGATTTTATGGAGACTTAGATTATGTATACTTTCCTTACAGTTATGAGTTAGCCAGGCTTCTTTGATGAACTTTATATTAGGACTGAGCCTGTCTTTATCGGAGAGAGATTTGATTTACTTTGGCTATGCAAACTTTACTCTTGGAAAGATTCTGCTATATTGATAGTTAAGCTACATGCCACACATTACTGTCGTATTCTGGAAACTGCTACACTTTGCTATAGTTATGTTTTTATTTATTTTATGAAGTGTACTGTACTTGTTGCTACTCGAGTTTGTAAGCAACCCCATCTGAAAGAACTGTATGGAACTGAAAACAGAGTCAGTTCTTTTTGGAATTTAATTTGGAGAATTATAAATGTGCACTGTGCATATTAGAATTTCAACGTCCTAACTTCTCCTTTAACAAAATATCCCAAAAGAAGAACCGATATGCGAAGTTATAAGCAGAGACTTTAAGCTCTTTGATTGATAAAGTAAGAGCGCACATATATTTGGAACTTCTAGAGGGTCTTCCTCGTGAAAGAAAAAAAATGATAAATACTTACTCGCATCTGACATTTACACCATATCGTACTTATACACATGGACTATCTACGATTGAGGACTTATAACCCAAATTGAAAACTATGCTTAGATGCAAATATGAACTAATTATGTATGTTACACAGAAATAAAAAAAAAAAAAAGTAAACAAAAGAAGGAAAAAAAAATAAAAAATTGGAAGAGCTCAGATGCGCTTTTGTCTCGTCTTGGAATCAGACTAGTGCGGCGACCCTAATCACTGCTTGATGCGCATATATTCATCACAGCTCAATGCACCAGCCGGGAATCGAACCCGGGTCTGTACCGTGGCAGGGTACTATTCTACCACTAGACCACTGGTGCTTGTTGTGTTTTGCTATGTACAATTGCTATAAGTCCTAGTTTAGACATGATTTGGTTGATATTTGAAGGAAAAAAATATTATTTGAAGTTGCAATTGAGTGAAAATTATTATTTCACTTGAATGCCCTTTAGACCTCTTTTTCAAACTTTAAATTCTCTATTATAAAGTTGATGTTGAACTGATTGATTAGATTATAAAACAAAATAATTTTTCAATATTATTTGTTGAAGCAAGCTATTTATAACAGGAGTGCGTGAACATATAGTATTACCTTACCTTGTCATCCACTTGTAAATTGCAATCCCCAATCCTAAGTTCTTACCTCTTCATCCCTTTCTAATCATCAACATACTTGCTGTCCTTTCCTAATTTATAAACAAATACCATCCTAATAGTGTATGAAATGAAAAGGAGAATGCGTTTTTGAAATATTATTTGAAGAACTATAAAATTACCTTTCAGTTCTAGCGTCTTCTTTATAGTAATAGCTTTCCAAAAAAAAGTATTACCAATTTTCAAATCCTATTCCTTAGAGCACCACATATATATGGTTATCAAGGATATCTAAGATCTTCGATTTAAATTAAAGTGCATAATTAAAGCTTGATAAAGTACTCATATAAAAAGTGGATCAAGGCATGATTAAAATTTATTAGTACAAACAACAACATAACCCACAGGTGAAGTCCGGAGAGAGTAAAATGTATCTAAACCTTATTCCTACCTCGTAGAGGTAGAAAAATTGTTTCCAATAGGCTTCAAGGAAAAACATTTCATCATATTTTTTTAAAAAAATACGAAAATGATTTATAAGATAGTACATTGATTACAATATATTGCTCAAGATTTTTCATAATGTTTCTTACTTTTAAGAATATAGGGTGCATTTCTCGTACTTGCTCATGAATTCGAGCCATATAAAATAAGAGGTCTTATGTTCTAACCATGATATGAAATTAGTCGAAGTGCTTTACTACCAACTTGGGATTTTCAGCACGAATTTAAATTTAATGGAATCGCAATACAAAGAAACCAAAATTAAAAGATCTTCAGCTTTGAGTCCCTTTTTTTTATTTGTTTTTCTTTTTGCTTGATAATATAAGTGAAAAATTATTTTTTTAATTTAATTTTGGTGTTAGAAATAAAATTTTCTTTTTCCTTTTCCAACTCCAAGTACAGCCCTCTTTCTTCTCTCTCTACTCCTAAAACCCTTTCTCTGTTTCATTATCCCACCGCCATTCCAATTCCATTTTTCTTCTTTTTTTTGCAATCCATATTAGCAAAACCCTAATATCAGATATGTCGTTGAGTAGAATCTCATCTCGTTTATCAAGAAATTTGTTGACACAGTGCCGCAATTCGTTGCTTCTCTATTATAGGCAAAATCAACAGCACCATGTTCCCATAATTTCATCTCAATTTCACTCAATTCCTCATATAAAAGAAAAGGTTAATCTTTGTGCCCTTTTTTGTGGATTGTTATTGAATTAGGGTTTTGCTAGGGTTTAAGGGGAAATTGTAATTTATCTGTATAGCAGGCTTAACTTGATGGTACTTTTAAATTCAGTTTTTTCTGTTAAAGTTTGTGCTTTAGCATGGTTTGCTAAAGAAAAGTTTTGATCTTTGTGCCACCCCAATATTCTTTGAGTTCTTTTCCCTTTTTGTGGATTAATGAGTTAGGGTTTTGCTGGGGTTTTAGTGGAAATTGTAATTTACTTGTACAGCAGTATTAACTTGATGTTACTTTTAACTTTTCAGTTTTCTCTATTAAAGTCATTACTTTTAATGGTTTGCTAAAGAAAAAGGTTCAATCTTTGTGCTGAATGCTCTTTCAATTCCTTCCCCTTTTTGTTGATTAATGAGTTAGGGTTTTGCTGGGGTTTTAGTGGAAATTGTAATTTACTTACAACTTGGTTTTACCTTTAACTTCAGTTTTCTCTGTTAAAGTTTGTGCTGGATTATTGAATTAGGGTTTGCTGGGGTTTAAGCGGAAATTGTAATCTACTTGTACAGCAGGCTTAACATGATGTTACTTTTGACTTTCGTTTTCTCTATTAAAGTCTGTGTTTTTTAATGGGTTGCTGCTGAAATTTTAATCTTGGGAAGCTTTGGACTTGAGTTATCTTTGATTCAATAGCAACATTGGGAACTCTCAAAATTAGTGTAGTAGGAATAAGATGTAAAGAAGCTAACAGAGTATTTTGCTTACATAACTTTTACTATAATTTATGCATATACTTGATGCCAGTAATGAAATCTACTATTTCTTCTTAAAAAAATAGTAGGAGGAAAGAAGCTACAATTTGCTTACTTTAAAAAGGGAGTAGATATAACCATTTTTCCTTGGCATTTACAGTATGTAGTTGTTTTTGTTGGTTTTTTTTGTCACAAATGAATTGAAAAGGCAGGACAAGACTTTTATACAGGGAAAAATGATTCGTAATATCCAAAAAACAAAAAGATTCCTAATTGCTTCATTTCATTGTAAGCAGTCAAGCTTGGGAAGAAACAATGATAATATGCTCGTCTTATAAAAGGATTTATGGGCAGTGATTTAATATACATATATCTAACTCCACTCTCTCCCTTTCCCGCTAAGCCTACCACTGCATGGGTTTGTATCAAACATTGCAGCCTCCTCTCGAGCTTGTATCCGCTTACTTCTTATCACATTGAATCTCTAATGTTTTTTCCCTAAATATTGCTGATTCTGCTGACTGTGTTTTTGGGATAGGTGTCTCTAGTACCTGAATCCGCCTTGCAACGGTTTGGATTCTCATCCTCTGCATCCCAACCTGATGAAAAAGAAACATCTCAGTCCCAATGTGAAGGAGGAAACGGAGCAGAGAAAACTTCAGCTTCTGCTGATTCTCACACTCAAGAGGACAAGGATGAATCAGGTAGCGATATGGCTTCCCAGTTTAACATGACTGAGAATGTTACAAGTATAAGATGTACTAAACAAAACGTTTTTTTTTTGTCGTTCTGATTCAGATTTAGAGGTGGAGGACCTTTCTAGGGATGACTTGGTGAAACTTGTAGTTGAGAAGGAAGAACTCCTAAAGATGAAACATGAGGAGTTTCAGAAAATGCAGGATAAGGTTCTTCGGACTTATGCAGAGATGGAGAATGTCATGGAGAGAACTAGACGAGAAGCAGAAAATACCAAGAAGTTTGCCATTCAGGTTAGTATTTATAAGCACATGCTATGCTAGACAGGCACGATTAATTTTTCGGTAGTCTAAGTTGCACTTCTATTTTTCTCATCTTTTGTATTAATAATGCTGCAGAATTTTGTGAAAGCCCTTCTAGATGTTTCTGATAATCTGAGCAGGGCTTCTTCTGTTGTAAAAGAGAGCTTTTCCAAAATTGATGTATCTAAGGACACATCTGGTGCCGTGCCACTTCTGAAGACACTTCTGGAAGGTGTTGAAATGACTGATAAACAGCTCTCGGAGGTACACTCTTACCCATATATATATTGTATTGTTGATCTATCCTCTTTTTTTTGTTTTTTTCCGTGGATTATGGAAAGCAAGTATAGCACTTCCACTCGTCTGTGCTTCCTTGGGTAAAAAGAGGGAGGGGAATTGAACTTGAGAACTAAATTGCGTTATCATGTTTTCTCTTTGATTGATTATGAAGTGTAAGAGCAGGCAGAGCAAAAGTTTCTGCACTTTCAAGGATAGAAGAGTCACTTTATTAGTAAATTTGTTTTGTCTTTCAAAATCGTTCGAAATAATTAGAAATTAATCATTAGTACTCTATGTGAAATAAATAAACAAACGAATGTCTCCTAATGGTTGACCCTTTTGATTTGTTGGGAGAATAAAAACAAAATCAATCAATTATAGATTTCTTAAATCCCTACACAAAATAAATGACTTCTGAAAAATATCAAACATAATTCGAGTATAGCAATAATTAAGTATTAATTCCAACTAGTTTGTGTTGCTTAAAGAAAAAGGAAGCTTATCAACTACAGGCTACAAGTACCTTATCAAAGATAAACTACAATCCCCTGCTGTCGTAGGCAAGGGGTTTCGAACCCGAGACCTCCATTATGAAAACCCCATGCTCAACCAACTGAGCCACCCTTGCGGGTTACCTCTCCCGTGTGGTTTGCGAGCAATTGCACAGGAGCTGGGTTTACCCTGTGCGCACCCGAAGGGTAGCGGCTGCGGGTTCCCATGTCATCAAAAAAATAAAATAAAAAAATAAATGAATAAAAAGCTAAATCAATCAAGTAAGCGTTCTTTTAATCTCGCACTTATCCCTACACGAATATTCATCTCTAATAAGAGTGGAACGAAGTCCTAATCCCAACTAGAGTTCTTTTGCAAAAAAAAAAAAAAACTGTCTGAGTTCTAACGAGATTGAACAGCGTGCGCTGTTTGCTTCCATTGGATATTCGTTATTTCCTATATCCGCATTAATTTGAGAGATCATATTTATAGGTCTACATCCTTTCCTTTTATCGCTTTCAATAATCATATTGTTGCACATATTTAAGCTGCATATTAAAGCGTACTTAAGACGGGGTCAAACCATCTTGGACGACATTCACTTATGTTTTCCTCCATGTTGCCACTTGCACCCTCTGTTGAGTTATCAGACATTCATACTAGTCTTGCATCCAATTTCGTATCACTGCATATCATTATTAACATCCCCATTTCTCTGACATTCACTTCCATATGATATTGTTGTTCTTACAAGTAGGTTTACCTTTTGCCTTTTATTTTGTTAGTATTAGTATCTTCCTATCACAAGGCACTTCTATCACATTTCACTGTTTCATCTATTTTAATTTAATTCGATGTGTTCATCTTCACTTATCATTTCATTCTCCTCGAAAATTAAGCCTAGATATCTCTATTTTTTAATGTAGTATCTTCCTATCACAAGGCACTTCTATCGCATTTCACATTGTTTAATCTCACTTCACCTTAATTCTTCTCATGGCTGTTAAGATTGCAATGTGTTTGTTTTGTTTAACTTCTACTATCATGAGAACCTTACTCTTGAGTGCTTCTCAGTAGTTGTAACTGTTATTGTCACTAGTTTCATCAGTTTAACACAAAATCTTTCTGTAAATAGCATGCACTATGGAACATCGTCTTGTATTCTATTGGTTTGTTGACTTTTATTAGGGTAAAATATGTGTACATTAGTAAGTCAAGTTTTGTAGGGTGTCGAAAGAAGTTCATAAGTGAAAAGTAGGTCAAAATATGATAAGACATAGCTACTTTGATACTTTGTCTTTATTCCAGTAAGAGTGGATGGATTTTGGAGCACGAGGGCAAAGTATCTAATTTTTGTTGTGAGCGCTAGCGACTCACTTAACAAGAACTCCCCTTTATGTTGGGAAAGCTGTAGGACAACAACTATTGTTCTTGGAATTAAATTTCCATCTATAAAAATATTTTGATTATGTTCGGAGAGCCGAGGGTCTACCGGAAACAGCCTCCCGACCCCACAAAGGTAGGGGTAAGGTCTGCGTACATCCTACCCTCCCCAGACCTCACTCGTGGGAATACACTGAGTATGTTGTTGTTGTTCGGAGAAATCATACTCAAAGAAGGATTATTTGACTCTCCATATAGATAAATATGTATTATAAATGGGACAAATGAAGTAATATAAAATAATATTAGGAGCTGCTCCTTCCGTTTCAATTTGTTTGTCTTACTTTCCTTTTTAGTCCGTTTAAAAAAGAATGTCTGTTTTTGGCAACTCTTTAATTCCAACTCTCCACATGGCATGTTTAAGACCGCAAGATTAAAGGGCATTTTGGTACATTTCACATATCTTTAGTTGACAACCACAAGTTTCAAAAGTCTTCTTTACTTTCTTAAACTCCTTGCCAAGTTAGAACCAGACAAACAAATTAAAATGGAGGGAGTATTAGTTAAAATTGCTGGAGGGCAACAAGATTTCCCAGCTTGAAAAAGAGGCCAGCTTTTTGAGCCGCACTAAGATAGAAAGTAGGTCAGTGAAAATGACACAAAGTATGTATTCTTAAGCTACTTAAGTGTTATGTGAATCCATATCCCCCAACTAAGGTTTGAATGGGGCATGGTGATCATGTCAGTCAGCCACTATATTCATGAAATTAAGCTAGCTAATTCCCTAATACCCACTTAGGCTGAGTAATATCCAATAAATTTTGGCAAAGGAAGCTATTGCTTTAGATTTTCTTCAAGCGAATGCCACAACTGGCTTCTGAAATAAACATAAGATGCAGAAAACAGGTTCGCAATATTCACATGCAGCTGCGGGAGCTGCAAGAAAAATATCTTGGACATTGAAAAATCACAGATGCAGGCTCGCTAGTTTCTCCAGTTTCACATTGAAGTTGTAATTAATTAGGAACATGCATACCTCTGGGAAATGATAGTAGCCGTTAGCTTCCACACTTTGTCCATTGACCATCTGCCTAGAGTACTTTTGTCCTATTTCAAACTTCAATAGTGTTTTTACACTACTTGTTGAGGTCCAGCGGGTATTATAGATGCTCAATGTTATTATTGCTTTTGCACTATGTGATGGATCTTTAATCCTTTCCGCATGTAGGTTCTCCTTTAGATCTAAGTTGCTTCTTTTGTCTTTTCAGGTATTCAAAAAATTTGGTGTTGAAAAATTTGATCCTACAAATGAAGAATTTGATCCAAATAAGCATAATGCAGTATTTCAAGTACCCGATCCTGAAAAGGCTCCCGGAGTGATTGCTGTTTGTCTTAAGGTATTGTTTAGTATTTTCTTCTCAATTACAAGTAATTTGATTGTTCTCTTGCATAGTACTGTAGCAACATCTTAAAAGCATTTGTTGTCTTTACACATCTCAAAAGATTGTGGAAATCTCTCTCATTGGAAATCAAATGAGCAGCTGACAATTTACTTGCTCTTTCTGTTTGCAGCCAGGGTACACCTTGCATGACCGAATTATTCGGCCTGCTGAAGTTGGTGTGACAGTAGCCGTGGAGAGTACTGGGAACTGATCAAAGTACCAACACCTAAATTTGTACCGACGTTTAAAAATCAGAACATTTTTGCTCTTAGGCGATTTGAGCTCTAGATTCTCCTTCGGGGAAGGTGTTCATTGTGCAGATGTTAAGTTACAAACTCAATGTTTTTTTGCCCTTCATCTAGAGTTTGTGTTAAATTGGAACAATAAGAAGTCTCTGATTCACAAGGCATTCTTGTTGCGGGTGGAACGCTTTCCCTCTCCACTTCCTTACCAATACGCAAGTGTTGTATGTTTGAACTTTACACTTGGATGTAACTTATTCCACATAAGAGGCCGATGATTTCTGTTCTTGCTAAATCGGATCTTCGAATGAAAGAAGTGAGCAATATTTTTCAGCTTATGGTGAAAATAACGAGAAACACTTTCAGCTTCTGCTTGTTGGTACCATTTGATATCCAACTTGATGCATTTTTGTCTGTGAGTTGGCTGCTCAACGATATTGTGCAGTAAACGCGTACATTCTTATATACAAAGAGGTGCACAAAAATAATGCCAAAATTACAAACTAGTAAGTGGGTTTTGTTGCTCCTTTTCTCTTTTGCATATGCAAAACAACTAATGACACTTTCAGCAATATGTCTCCGTGTGACTGAGCTCTAACCATGGCTTCTCGGATCAGAAACTTGATGGACCTTGCGATTTTCAGCACTTGTATATCGTCCCACAGCGCGAGCATAAGGTATCGATTCTTCCCCTCGTGCAAGGGCGTCCACATTCTCAAGTAAATACTGTCTTGGAAGGCGGCCGACAACATTACCTTCCTCATTTCCATTTTTATCCAGGAATGCAAAATGAGGAATACCCTCAACTCCAAACTCATCAAGCTCTTGTTCCCACTTCGTGTTATCCACATTCAACATAACAAAATTCACACGGTCCCTGCATTAACAGCATGGACTTTCTTAGTCAACTTAATATTGAAAAAATGGAAATCTCACTCAAAGATAATACCATTATAGTAATAGGAAGAAAGGTCGGATTATCAGTGATCAATAACAAAAAAAGTTTTACTTGTACTGCTGTTCAACTTTATAGACATCTGGAGCTAATTCTCGACAAACTTCACACCAATCTGCATAGAATTCTACAACAGTAGGCTTTCCATTGTTAAGAGCCTGCATGGGAAGAGATCAAATTTAGATCAAATATAGAAACAGAAACCATAACAAAGAAACTATAGTTGAAACGACTCAATAATGAAGTACATATCTATGACTTAAAGGACATAATAAAAAAGACTATCGGTTAGCTTACATTTATTTGGTTAGGGTAGGGGTTTGATAGTTATCTGATTATGCGGAAGTAGATTACTGTCAACTAAGTATCATGAAGCAAAGGAGAAAACAGCTTCAGTGTTATCAGCTAACAATTGTACCAGCTTCCAAAAATAAATCACAAGACCGACAATTCAATTACTGGGGGGTTAGGATATGAATCATATGATTGTGGGAGCATGAGATGTACTCTAGGCTATGTCATAACTATCAATCTAGTTAACTTGTAGTTGTGTTTATCTGTGTGAACTAATTATCCCTCTGATCTGATTTGAATTATGTACTTATCGACATTTGCTTTAGCATAAAAACAAAATCTTGAGAAGACCGACTTAACTTTTGCTCTAATTTAGTATATAAAATCATGCATAAACCTCATGCTGGAGGGCACTCTCTCATGGCTAGTACAAAAGCGACTAGATTCCCGCTCTGTCACTTTATATTAGTACATAAGAATCACAGCTTCTGTTTACTTATCCAAAAAAGAAAAAGCTGAACTTCTGTTAATGCTTAACGAGGGCTAGTGCGTATGAAGCTGACTATAGTCCTTTGCTTCCGGAGTTGCAGAATTTCAATTGATATAAAAAGTGTTAAGTGAGCTTCATGTCCCTCTTAATCGGCCACCTACAAACTTTTCTGATAACATTGGGGCACTATGAATCTCATCAAATCCAGTCTCTCACTCTAGGATCAAACATTAAATCATTTTATCCGAGAGAAGGTAGCTCGTGGCCAGCTCAATGTCCATCATTTTTCTTTCTCATCATTAGCTTGCTGACACATTAACGAAACCACTATCTATCTGCAGAGTTTCTCAACACAAAATCTAATATGTGCCTTCCCTAGTTGACTCAGACGGGCACCAGTAGAGAGTTATTGGGTATTTCATATTATTATCGCCTTGTAACTGTCTATGTGAAGCAAAACATTTCCATCGGCACAAATAAATCACCTATAACCTTTATTTGGTGATAAGCTTCCTAGAATCTTCAACAATATCTTATAAATTAAGCGAAAAAGGGCCAAAATAGCCCCTGTACTTTATGCTGAGGGGCACTTTTACCCTCCGTTAATAATTGGGCTGTTTTTTGCCCCTGCCGTTACCAAAAGTGGCATTTTTTCCCTTTCAGCTAAGGGATTCTTAAAAAAATAAAAAATTCAAAAATCATATGGGAAAGGGCAAAAGTGTTCTCTCCATATAGTTTAGTGGCAATTTTGGCACTAAACTATACGGATAAAACACTTTTACCCTTTTCTGTAAGAGTTTTTGAATTTCTTTTCTATATATTCTATTAGCTGAAAGGGCAGGAGCAAAAAACAGGTCAACTAGTAGCGGAGGAAACACCCCTCGGCTTAAAGTACAAGGGCAATTTTGGCCCTTTTCCCTAAATTAAACCAAAAGCAAAATACTCCTATATAGCCTCTTTAAGAGAAAAAACACCAATTGCAAGTCCATCCAATGGTAGAATACATAAATCTACAGGTCCTACCAACATATGAACACAACAAAAAAATTATCATAAGAAACGATGGTCATGCTTGTACACTAACCTCTTCATACGGCAGTGCTACAGCCGTGATATCCTTCAAAGAAGGAATACCTAAATCTAGTCTTTGCGAAGAGAAAAGTCCAAGTGCTGCAAGGACAGACACTAGTGCTACCCGCCGATTAAAGTCTCTGGTTGGATATTCAGGACCAGAAGACGGAGCAGAGACTTCAGCTTTACTACTCTCAGTGTCAACACTTGGCTCTGTTGACGACTCCTCCTGTACAGCAGACATTTATCTGAACCATCAGAGCCTAACCAAAAGTATTGCCATCAAATTTATGTACCTATATCAACTTGAAGATTAGATTGCACTAGTAGCTTTACTTTCTATATAAATGTTTCATCTCACCAACAAAACCTCAAACGCTGCAAAGTTGATATGAAAGGACTTGAGTTATTTCTTTTTGCGCAGCAGATTATACAGGAAACTTTAAGAAAGATGAGAGTTTCACATATAAGCAGGTATGGTTGTGAATCGTTAACACTATTTTTTCCTTTTCATGAAGTAATAAGTAAATCAACAAATCTTTTTCTTTCCTTTAGTGGTCAATTAACAACACTATTCATAAACGCTTCCCTCAAAAAGGGCGGAGCTAACTGCAATGGCGAAGCCAGGAACTTCGCTAAGGGCCCTCAAGATTAATATATATATCTATAGAAAGTAATTCTTTTACTTCTATACACAATATTATTTTATATATACATAGTATAATTTTTCGACTAAAGGTATTCAACTCACCCCCCTTCAGTCTATGTAGCTATATACTGTATATCCAAAGTGAAAATGATTTTTTACGTATATATAGTAGATATTAAATACCCTTTGCTTCTTGGTATGTTTATGTCTTTATATTTTGAATCCAGTTAGTAAAAATTATGGTTCCGCCACTGCCCTCAATACACAGTTTTTGACCTAAAAAAGGTCCATTAATAAAAGGGGTTGCTCAATTTCTTCCTTGTTCAATCACACTAAACAAAAGATATAATTTTTAACTTGACAAAACTGCAAACTTTTGGTCCACTACTCACACATCCAAATAAAGCTTAAGGGGTTTGATGAAAACAATAAAGAAAGTGAAAAGATTAAACCTTTACTGCATATTCAGATGGGTCGGAGTTTGGTTGGCAACAATCGCCTGTTTTGGGGTCGGGTTGGCAGTATATTCTTTGATACTTGAGAATATTCTTCAGCTGATAATTGGAAGGTTTCATAAAGTGCAAAGTTTGTTGGGTTCGAAAATGAATAGGCCTGTGGATTCCAATGGGACTAGAGGCTACCCGAGCCATGGTGAATCAACAACTACTACCTTTTTGCTTCTGTAATTTGGACAATCTTGGCTGTGTTATGTAAAGACTCTGAGTTAGTGGACATAGATGCTTGTTTTTGTAGATTTTTGTGTTACTTGTGTTGACCATGCCAAACGACGTCGTTTAAGTTTTTCCTTTCAAATTATAATGGATTACTTGTCAAAATAAAAAATGGTATTTTTTAAAAGATACTGCTACTTCATTTGCTTTGTTTATCTTACAATTTTGTTATTATTATTTTCCTCTCAATTCTACTTTTATGACATTTTTAGCCTACAGTCTATCGAAAACGACCTCTCTATTTCACAAAGATAGGGATAAAAGGTGCGTACATCTTACAGTAGGTAAGCTATTTTTGTTGTTGTTATTGTGGATATGTAAATATAGTTAAAGCGAGGAAAATACAAAATGAGAGGCTTATGATCAGGGGCGGATTTAGAGGAGTGTGGCAAAAAATTACAGTGTGTATATATATATATAGGGTGGATCTTCTGTGTCTGTCTGTGTACATATATAAGTTTTGAATACCTGAAACAAACTCAAAAGGTTATCTTAAGTGGTTCCATCTGAGTGAAAATCTTGAATCTGTCACTGCTTATGATAAAATTCATTTACACTTATTAAAGAGTGTAAAATTTACTTTTCTTTTTTTTTTAATTACGTAATTAAACAAACCGCGAGCACTTATATATAACTAACTTTTTAGGTAATTTAAGTTTGCTTATAAAAACTAAATTGGTTGAAAATTTGCACATCTATATATATAATAAAAAAGGCATACAGGCAATTGATGTGCATGCACTCTCATGATATAACCATTGTTATTTATCTTTTTTTGTGATTTTTTTGCCTTTTTTCCCAAATACTTTTATTTAAATTATTTAAAAAAATTATAATTAAATGAGGAAGAGATAATTGCATAACTAAATGAGGAGCACATTTAGTCTTCTACGTCATAGTTGTAACTGTATACTATTTTATATTTATATCATTAAATAATTCTCAAAGATAATCTCCTCAATTACTAAAGTAAATGCAAAAAAACGTTTAGGAAATGAAAGATCAATAACTATTAGTAAGAGAATGCATAAGAACTGATAACCGATGATGTATTGAAGCTTTATTTACTGTTAATCAATGTCAATAATGTGATAGTGGAGGATTAATATATACTATTAGGTTCATTCTCATCTTTTCTTTTCCATGCCTATGTTTTCACTTTTCACCAATACCAGAGACTAAATGTCCTTTTCGCCCAACATTTTTCGTATGAAGACATGACTAATTGCTTGGATCAAGATAACCTTCATATAGTTACGTGTCAACGATGAATAAAATGGTTGATCTATAGTTCATAATGGTATGTCAATAATTTTTCCCTTATCTTTTGTTGTATCTACATGTTTTTTTTTTTTTTTTCAGCGTTTCTTATGCTTGTGTACTTCTTCCTCTTCACAAAATTCTCATCTTTAATCACAGGAGAAACAAATAGACATATGGATAATAACAATGCCTACGAAAGTGGGCTGATGAATTGGACTACAAAGAGACAAAGAAATAAACAATTTCAGACGCTCTACCTCTCTTGAATTTGGGTGACACTCAATCCCTCTTTTGTGTTAATCTTTCTATTTTTCTTTTTCTCTTTGAGTGAGTTTTGTGGGTTCTTTTCCAACTTTATAGGGATGAAGATATAAGTCTTTGATGCTAAATAAAGCTGTTGCAAGAAATAAAGAATCAACAAATAATTTGGGTTTATCAAATAATTCTTTCGTATGTTTGGTGTTTTTCCGAATGATGATCAACTCTCTTGCTCCAAGGCGTACGCGCTACAACAAAAACTATTGTGTAACTATATATTAGAAGTGTTCCAAAAGATTGAAGATCGGAGGCATAACCAGAATTTCAACTTTACAGGTTATATTACTAATATTACAGAATATTATCAATCGAGATAGAGAAATTAGGTGCATAGGTTTTGAATCCACATGCGAAGTAGTAAGCGATTCTACGGTCTCTTACATGAACAAGATTATGCTTTTTCATTTTATATCAGCATTAATGAAATTGCAGTTATTTGCTAGCAAAATATGTTGCAAATTTGTTCATATTTTCTAATTTTGAGTTTATTATTGCATTTTAAGAAATCCTAGATGAAGGGGATCAGCCTGATAATTGGTAAAAATATATATGCTTCCTACGTTTTTTTTTTTTTTTTTTTGGAGTTCTTAACCAAGGTTTTAAAAAAGGGGGGGGGGGGGGGGGGTGAGTACTAATCATGCTCTCTAAAAAGTTCAACCGAAGCTAAAAGAAAATTAAGAAAATTGTAATAATGATATTAATGAGTCCCATATTAAAAATCGTAATAAGAAATTTGAATTATAAACTCGCTAACCAATTTGCTTATCGAAGTGCTCTTTTAAAATTGAAGATACAAATAAGGGTAAGAAATGGAAATTGGATGTCAAAAGATTACTTTATGTACTAAAATTTAGTGATTGTGTTTTAGGAAAAGTAAAAATATTTTTTAAATTTGTTTCTCATGATGGAATTTATTCATTCTGGAGAGTTGAAGTGGCACTTCTTAGACCAAAGGCTTCTATTTTTTCTTTTCTTATTAAAGTCCATCTAAATATAAGTAATGATACTCACATTTTTATGCTATTTAATTTTATTTATGAAATCAACACTTGGTTGGATTCGAACAAGACAAGGCGACAATTGCTTCTATATAAAATTAGTAATCTTTTTCATTACTATATTCCAAAAGTCTCTAAATATAATTAGTAATAAGTATTATTATTTGCAATAACTAATAATGTTGTTTCCAAACTACATATATAATTACTAATCGTTTTTTCTCTATCCCGAAATTCCTAATACAACTAACATAATTTAACAATATTTACTTTTATGACCGCGCGAAGCGCGGATATATTCACTAGTATGATATAATGTGAAGTTAGTACAAGTTACAACCTTCCAACTCCCATATTTTTTTTATAACCTTGGTATCCCAGAATAGTCGTACTTTAATTAATATATTAAATACTTTTTTGTCTGCCGGTATATGTATCAAATAATTGTATCTAGCAAAGTTTGAAAAAAGTATATTTTTTTTTATTTAAATTTGAATTTGAAATCTCATAATTCTGGATCAATTCCTTGACCACTAAGCCGGTTTTAGGCAAGTCAAATAGTTTTTCTATTACTGTTCTTTTGAACTAATTTAGAGCTTTTTTTTTAATTGAGAAATAATGTGATTTAAGTACTTGTCATGAAAATGTAATGTCATACATTTTAAATAAAAGATAGGACTATACTTTTCTACTCTCACCTTATCCTACTTTGGAAATTGCTTCATAGGAGACAGGGAGTGTTATCTTCAAGTACATCATCATCAGTATTCAGTTCTGCATTTTATTTTATCTCAGAACTGAAAAAAAATGGTAACTCCAATTTCCATCCAATTCAATCCCTCAATTCTCTCATTTCCATCAAATCCTTCACAATCTATCAATACAAAAGCTCAATTCTTTCAATCCAATGATAAATTATTGCTCAAACAAAAGAACAATTCAACTTCCCGCCAATTTCTTCAACAACAAGTTTCATTGCACCAATTATCTTCAACTAGATTTGTAGCGTCAGCAGCAGCAACAGGTGTTGTTGATACAGTTGAAGATAAACTTCCAGCTGATATTCATGTTACTGAAACCCAAGAACCCAATTCCAGAGTAAGCTAATTTGTTTTTCTTATTGGATCTTTTTTATTTTTGCTTTCTTTTTTCAACCCCATGTTTTAATTCTTCACAAAGGTTTGATTTTTCGTGATAGTTTTCTAACTTAGTGACAACTCAGAATGGGTGGAACTAGAGTATGCTTATGGGTTTGGCCTAAGTCAGTAGCTTGGTTCATAGGCTATATTTGTCTTAAGAAATCCATTGAATATGTATAAATATATATATGTCTTAAACCATTGAATTTGTATAAATTATTACAGAGTAGTTTAGAATTCAGTAAGTTAAAAGAACTAGAATTCCAAACCCATAAGGTTCAAATCCTAGCTCCACCTGACAAGGGTAGGCCATTTGTTCTCTTTCTAGGACCCTTTTTTATTTTTTTATTTTGCTTTCTTTTTCAACCTCATGTTTTAGTTCTTCACAAAGGTTTGATTTTCGTCCTCACTCCGTTCGTGTCAGTTTTCACTTGTCTAGAGTCAGAAAATATGAACTTTGACAAAACATTTTAAAATGTACTTGAGAAGAATTGCAACTTATATAGTACATTTCATATAATTGTTGCATATTTAAATATTAGTTTTAATGTATTGAGTTGATATAATTTAATTTAGCTTCGAAGATTAATCAATTTGACTCTTAATAAGCGAAAAGTGTCACATAAATTGGGACTAGGAGAGTAACAACTTTCGAGCCTATTGACAAGTTTCTTTATTTTCTTTTTTCAACTTCAAATTTGTATTGGATTCTTATCTTGTGCATAATTGGTATTCTTTCTGAATGAACTTTTGTTTGTATATTTGTCAGCTACTTGCTAGGTCTTTGTATCTTTCCTGCAAAATTGGCAGGTTTTATCTTTCATCAAATTCAAACAGTAGCTATTGGCAATAGTTAAAGAGTCTGAAGACTCAGAATTTCCTGATTTTTGTCTTCTGTTGCAAATTGAATGTGTGATAACTAAAAAAGTATAAAATGCATTCCTGTAGTTAAAAATGGATTGTGGATCCATTACAAAGTGCTCCCAGTACATCCAGAAAAAGTCAAATTTGGGAATATGAGTTTAGCTTGATCCTATCTATAGTAATGAAGTACCCAAAGGATTGAATGTTCATATGTTTTTTTGCTTTAATTTCTTGAATGAAGTGTGTCATTATCACGGCCATCATATAACTTCAATTATTTTCTTTTCCGCAGGTCAGGTTGACTGTAGAAGTTCCAACTGTTGTATGCGAGGATTGCTATAGAAGTATCATAAAAGAGTTCATGAAACGTTCAAAGGTGCTAGATGAGAACTTTTTCTAATTTATTACTGTTGTTGCCAACGAGTTGGGTAGCCACACTCTATTTTTAAGCTAATTTACTGCCTTGAGGAGAAGACTATGACCTTTATGATTGTTCATGAATGTTGTTACATATGTTTTGAAAATTTTCATCTTATACTGGATGTCAATTCTGATTTTCCATGATCCATATCATTTACTGAGTATGATTTAGAATTCCATGTTAAATACTGGCAAAGTGCCTTCCTTTGAATCTGTCCCATCTCTGAATTCTAATTTACAGCTGTTATTGAAAGTAATTGAAGTATTTGGTCATATAATATTTGATTTACATGTTCAGGTTCCTGGATTTCGTCCTGGGAAGAATGTTCCAGAAGATATCCTCCTTGGCTTTATCGGGAAGCAAAATGTTCAAAAAGCTGCAGTTGAAGCTATTCTGAAAAGAACACTTCCACATGCCATGTCTTCGGTGCGTCATGCTATTTTTACCATTTATTAATCTTGTAATAGTTTAAGCTTCTCATCAATGTTGGAATGCCGGGCCAAAGTAGTGTCAGTGAATACAGTTTTGGCAGTTCTAGGAAGTAATTTTTGCATCTTGCTTTGCAAATATTTGATTGCTTATTAGTAATTATAGGGAAATTACATTGTTCTAATGAGCTTTCGACTTTCTTTGTTTGCTAACGTTGATGCATGCATGCTGTTAAACTGTAGGTTACTGGAAAGGCGTTTGAAGACTCCATCCGCATTGTGACCAAATTTGAGGACATGGAAAAGACTTACCTGTCTACGAATACCTTGAGGTTTGTTAAACACTCAAAAGTGGAAATAGTTGGTAACTTTATTTTCCACAGCTACTGATTTTTTCTGCTAAAATTGAGTGTTTCTTGATCTAGAGTTGATAAAATGACAAAATTGGTCCCTTATCTTTGATGGTAGGTTCGAAGTAGTCCCTTAAGTATCACCTGAGCAGTTTTGGTCCTTTAAGTTTGCTTAAAGTGAGCACTTTTGATCTCCGTATGATACTTACCAAAGATTATTAAATTTAACCAAAACTGTGAAAATAAAAAATATTTAGGGGAACACACATTAGAAAGTACAATTTTTGCAGTTCATATTATTTTTGGTATATTTCTAGAGTCTAGTCTAACTTTTCGAGCTGCAACTTCTGTTATTTTTTATCTATTTTTGTGCCTGGTGCAGTTGTTTATGTTGCAGCTCCTGGGATTTTGAATAAAATTTCTGGTGTTTCTGGTTAAATCATCTTCTTTTGTCACAGTTCGGTAAATATCTTACAGAGGCCAAAATTGCTCACTTTTGACAAACTTAAAGGACCAAAACTGCCCAGGTGATAGAGTTGCTAGTTCCTATGAAACACTTCTTTAAAATTGAAAGGTGAGAAGAGTTTGATCTAGTTAAATATTAGTACAGTATCTACAGCCTTTGGGAAGATATGTCACTTTCAGATTCTGGTCAACTTGACAAAATCATATATGCTGTGGCCTATTGCCATGAAAAGGGAGGCAGTTCTTGACCTGTTATTACTGATGGTTATAGGTATGATGTGGTTGTTGATGTGGCTCCTGAAATCAAGTGGAAACCTGACGACGCATACAAGAATCTTAAGGTGGTTGTTGAGCTTGACAGTGATATGGATGCTCAGCGAGTTTCAGAAAAAGAGTTTATAAAGCGTCACAAGTCTCTCGGTGCATTGAAAATTGTTACGGACAGGGGTTTACAGGTATCACAATCCTCAGATAATACTGTTTACAGGAATATATTCAATAAAAGTTGTTTCTTCTTCCTAGCATACTCAATTACAAAGTATTGATCATATCGGTGTTGCTTTGTCCAATTTCTGTGCATTTGGCGTAAACTTTGGAGGTTAAAGTCCAGAGACAAACATAAATGTTAACTGTTCAAAAAAAAAAAAATCCAGAGACAAACATAAGCAATTGAGACGGATTTTCTTTTATGCATAATATTTGTTTACCATAAGTGTCCAAAAAAATTCCAGGTTGGTGATGTTGCAGTGATTGACGTAACAGCAACTACGATTGAGCAGGATGGATCAGATGCTAAAAACATACCAGCTGCAGAGAGTAAAGGTCTAGTATTTGTTTGATAAATTATTTGTAATCAAATTGCTGTCTACCAAGTAGGTTTTTACTTTCTTCTGTGAATTATATGACTGAAGTTTTTCAAGTTCCACTTGCTCCAACTTTTGGATTATGTAAGTTGCTTCTCTTAAGTGTTTGAGCTGATTGTATTCTATATCTATGGTTCAGGTTTCAATTTTGATACAGAAGAGGGAGATAATGTCCTTCCCGGTTTTCGTGACGCAATTGTTGGTATTAAACGTGGTGAAACGAAGTCATTCCCTTTGGTATTTCCAGACTCATGGAAACAAGAAGATCTTCGTGGTGTTCATGCTCAATTCACTGTGAGTTCCTATGCCACCTGATTAAAGAATTCAAGTGAAGTCAATGTCATGTAAATAGTAATGTTTTCTTTAATTTTTTATCATCTCGCTTTCCTTCTAGACAAGATTTCCTTCTCTCCTTTGGTGCATTCCCTGTCTCGCTGCCTCATGTTATTGTCAGCTACTAATACTTCTACAACAACAACAGCAATAACGCCTCAGTCCAAGACAAGCTGGGGTTGGTCTTATGTAGGGGTGTCAAATAGGCAGGTCAAAACCGGCTGAGTTAATAAATGGGTTGGGCTTAAATGGGCTAAAAGCGGGTCATAACCCAACCCGCCTAATTTCTTTGAAGTTTTAATTTCTTTGTTTGTTCTTTTATAATTTCTTAAGTACCTAATAAAACTATTTTTTCCTTTATTATGACTATATACAACATATCAAATGAAAAAATGTCTTTTTGAAAATATTTTGACAAGGTTTCTCATGGGTCAATTCTTTGTACAGGTTTGGGGGGTCATGTTTTTATGGGCTAATTTTGCCACCCTAATCATATGGATCTGTAACTATAGAGAAGAACTGCATAATCTTGCTGGTCATTTGAAATTGATTTGTAATCTAGTTTTGAATTTTTAACTCTTAGCTGTGGGACATTTTCCCGTCATCTGCATAAGGATTTCCCTTGGTGTTTCTAAGCAATTCCTCGACCATTTTAAGGCTGATTGGTCGGGGTTCTTTTCTGAGATCACTTCAAGTTTTTCACTTTTTTGTCGAATTAGGTGGAGGGGGGAAGAAACCTGTTTGTAGATGATTAATACGTACGATTAAGCTTCTTAATTTAAGTCCTCCTTTCTGTTTTTTTTTTCATCAGGTTGATTGTAAAGAACTGTTCTACAGAGATTTGCCCGAGTTGAATGACTCGATTGCTGAAAAGCTTCTTCCAGGATGCAGCTCCATTGAGGAGGTGAAAACTACTATTTTTCTCATACGTGCAGAGGCTTACAGGAAAACAATTTATTTTCCTGAATCACATAGTAGTTGAGGACATTAAATTTTCTGTTACATAATTTACAGGTCAAGCAAGCGTTGCTACAAAGATGTCTCGAAGTTGAACAGGCAGCTAAAGACCAAGCAACTGATAATGCCATCCTTGACCAGCTATACAAGGTTTCCTTACATTTCCTTTTTACTATTCAGCAGTCGCATATGTATAGCAAATAAAAACGTGCAACCCGTGCTGGCCCATGTGTTGTTTGATTGGCAAGTTTCTTCTCATCAGCCAATTCTTGCAAATCACAAGCGGGTTGGGCTGAATTTGGGCGGGTCAAATGAGGGTGAGTTAATAAATGGGCGGCTTATTGACCCGCCCAAAAGTTACTTGGGCTTAAATGGGCTAAGTGGTGGGTTATAACCCAACCCGCCCAACTCTTATTAAGTTTTAATTTATTTGTTTGTTTTTTTATAAAATTTCTAGTACCTAATAAAACTATTTTTTTCTTTTTTAGGGCTATATATAACTATCAAATAAAAAACAGTATCTTTTTCAAAATATTTTGACAAGATTACTCATGGGTCAATTTTTATTTATAATTTTTTTTTAAATTACAAAGGGGGGGAAGGGGAAATGGGGGAGCGGATTACAATGTGGGGATTCAAACCCTCACTAACAAGGTGAAAGTTCAGGTAGCCAACCAACTGAGCTACTAAATCCCTACCATGGGTCAATTTGGGATACATATCTGCCCAGTTTTTTGGTGGGCTGACATAGGCTGAGCTAATAAATGGGCAGGTCAATGACCAGCCCAAATTTGGGCGGGTCATGTTTTCATGGACTAATTTTGTCATCCCAACCTACCTTTATTAGATTATTGTTAATTAACCTTTTTTTAGTATGAATTTATGACATTGTCTCTTATTCTCTAGATGGTTGAAGTTGAAATTCCTCAATCTCTCTTCCAAGAGCAAGGGAGACAACTCTATGGAGCTCAACTTTTACAATTGCAGGTCAGATCTGCATTGACCAATCAGTTATCTGTCCATTTATAGACTTCTATGCATGCTCTCATATGAATTATTATCTTTGTTTAGGCAAATATGAAACTGAACGAACAGCAGCTGGCATCGTTATCAAGCCCAAGGGCTGTGAATGAGTTCCTTGAAACACAAAAAGAAAATATAACAAGTATCATAAAGCAAAATTTAGCTGTTGGTGACATATTTACACGTGAAAATTTGCAGGTACATTCTTTATGTGATATATTATCCACCTATCAAAATATCCTTAATCATTTTTTTGTTAATTTTAATGCTTTAGTATTTCCTTCTATTTGGCCCTTTAAAGTTTCTAAAAATTATTACTCGTAGATTTACTGATCATTAGTCATTTCCTGGACTTTGCAGTTTTCAACAGAGGAGTTAGTGAAGGAGGTTCAAAACTCAATTCAAGAATTCCAACAGCATCAACAGGAGTATGATGAGGACCGAGTTAAGCAACAGGTTGGAACTTAACTGAATCATCTGACAATTACCTGTTAGATATTGTTGACTACAGAATCTCAAGCGATTTGATCATAATAGAGACACGGAGACTATCTTAACAAAAAGTACACAAGTTTAAGCAAGTGTTATGTTGGTTCTCCATATTAAGAAAATTGCATAGTCTGATGGTGCTTGAATATTAACCAGGTACAAGAGGTACTTGAAGGGGCTAAGGTACTTGAATGGCTAAGGGAAAATGCAGAGATTCAGTACATAACTAGGTGAAAAGACATAGATGTTCAATCTTCCAAGAAAGGATAAATTTTGACTTATTTTGATGCTTCTGAGAACTCTGTGGCCAAATGATCAAAGAATATTGGCAACTGATGCGGCCAAATGCTTCAAGCAAGTTTCAGACTTACAGTGCTGCCCGATAGTTGGGTTGGGTTGAAGGAGCTTCTCAAAATCCGAGCATCTTTTTTGAACAGATGCAATTTCCAGGTTGATGAATCGCCCTGATTTCCATATTGCATTCTAAAAAGTCACCGTTTTAAAGTTGGTGAACTGAAACTACATGTATTTTGAGAGGCACTCTAAAGCTGTTTATTTGTATACATTTGCACCGATTCATTATTAATTCAAACCTTCCTTTTACCTAGTCTGAGCGTACTTGTGCTTGTTAGATTATGAGATTAAGCAATTTATGTATCTGCTAGTATCTGAAGCACCCCATATTATTTAAGGTTGATCTTGGCAAGTAAGCAAGTAAGCATACTAATCACAGTAAATCGGTGCAAAACTCTCTGACAATTAGTTTAAGAAGAGAAACTGTGCAGAAAGGGACACCCCAGATATCTCTACCAATAAGAAATACTTCGTGCAAAATTGATGACACTGTTCAATAATTTTCCATCTGCCTCTGCCTAAAAATCTGGCCTAGCCTATAGTAAAGTGCTTTCTGATCCTCAAAGTTGAGATTCCTTACTATCTGCAATAGACAAATAATTCAGTTATAGATAAATTATCCACAGGGTATTCAAGATCTTCCATTAGTTCACTTCTTTTATCATTAGCAGCTGTTGACTATAGAATCAATTATTACCTGATCTAAAATCATGTCAACAGAGTAGTCTTGAGGAACAAATGACTGGTAGTAAATGTAGACAAATATTGCCATCACCATCTGCACAGACATAACACTGCCTTACCTTAGCTTACACATTTTTGACCTTCAAATTAGAGAAAGTAATTTGGGGTCCACAAAAACAATCAAGTAAATGCTTCAACTCTCTATCATGTTGGCAAATATTTTAAGGTGAACCGAAACATTTTACCTGGCAATCCATTCTATCAGTGAAACCGCCGTGTCCAGGAATATAGTAGCCAAAATCCTGGACGATTCGACATAAATGAAGGAAATGAGTGACTAAAAAGTACAAAGATAATATTCAATTTCCAAAAAAGAACTGTACAGACCTTGATGTTAAAGGCTCTCTTGAAACCACTAGCAAAAAATCCTCCAAACGGAGCGATTATAGATGCAAATAAACCTAGGCATAAAGCATGCCATTGCACTGGAAGTATTGATATCTCCTTCAGAGGGAACTGTAAGATTTCACTAAATGATAGTAATGAGTATGTAAGTTCTGTAAGCAACAGAGCAATTTCAAGTTAAATGTAGAGAGCTAGCTGAGGAAGTTTACGACATTTGCTTAGTGCTAGATGAGGGACTATCAGTACAATTTTGTAGAATAGTGTTTTCACAAAACTGATGATGACATGACTTGAGCTTAAATGAAACAGACGTGACAATTCATATAGCGACCCTAACTTGTTTGGGACTGAGGCCTAGTTTCGTAATTTTAATTTTTGTCAAAGAGGGAACTTCAGTTGATATACATTCCGGCAAAGCTATTGGTGGGAGATAGCAGGTACCCAGTAACGGTTGAATTAGTCGAGGCGTAAGCAAGCAGGCCCAAATACCACGATATCGGGAAAAAAAATCATAATTTTTACAGAAAGGAATTAGTGATGCATACTCACCCATCGAAGCGATCCAGCTATAGAATAGTATTCTGGCTTGAATAGAGGACCAGGATCACACTGAAGCCAACCAGTCGATAGATCCTGTATTTACTTTTTTAGATTGTTGATCATCGAGAATTGTACTCGATATCTTTCTTTAACTTGATAGATAAAATATCTCACCTTTCTTGGACATGTCAACCATTGGAAACGTCCGAGGACATTTGCAAACTGCATAGAAGCTGAAAATTTCAATTATACAAAACTCACATTTTGTTAGAGTAGTTTACATTAAAAAATTCTGTGTATGCAATTGTAGAAAGAGTAGGGAAGATCAAGCAACAAGCCAAACACCACCTAAACACATGCCAAATGTATAGATATAAACATTTGAAATCTCATGAGAAGTCAACTCCCTAGCACAGAAGCTTAAAGAATCAAAATGCTTGGATTTAAGCAAGTATATACAACAACTAAAAGCAGTGGAACAAGAACAGAACAAGCTCAAGTCCCGCGTCTGTTACCAATAGCCCGTTTGGCCAAGCTTCTAGAATCTGCTTTCTTTGAAAAAGTATTTTTTGTCAAAAGTGCTTTTCGGAAACTACTTTTGGAGATTAGTAGTTTATGTTTGACTAATCAAATTGAAAAACACTTTTGTCAATATTAAAATATCAATTTGCGCTGCCAAGGTTCCAAAAGTGCTTCTGGGAAAAACTAATTTTTTTCAGGTTCTAAAAAACAACTGCTGCTACTGTTTTTTCCCAAACGCCTAGTCAAACACCTCAACTCTCTAAAATAACCACTTTTCACTATGCAGAAGCTTGGCCAAACAGGCCTCAGAGTCTTGGATATAATGACAAAAACTACTTCCACCTCGACCAAGTGTAAGAAAAATTAAGCATTTGGAAGTCCTGAAAAGGTGCTGCTGACCAGGAAAGCTGTTATCATGGTGGCAATAGATGCTCCAATGAAGCCTTCCCATGTCTTCTTTGGAGACAGCTTGATTAAAGGAGTCTTACCGAAGAAAAAACCAAAGAAATAAGCTGCTACATCGTTCATAGCTATAAGTGATGCTGGAAGAAGGAACCTGCAACAGTAGAATTAAATGTTTATGCACTCTACAGTAAACAAAACAACCTAATTCCACGATAATTAACATTATCTCTAGCAAAAAAAATTGATAGTTCATGCATCTTTTTCAATTGATATAAACCAAAGGAGCATTTAGGCATAAACAGGAGTAAACAATATGCATATCATTACATATCGACTTCCTGAGTATATTACCAGAAAATGCCTTCAAATATGTTGGCAACAGTAAAAGAGGATTGAGTGAAGACCACAAATAGAATCATGTGCGTCCATGCATACTGACCAAATTGATACTTGTACGTCTTCTTCTTTAACGTTAGTATGAACCAAACAAGTCCTACAAATACAAATGAGCATCATATAATTAACATCTCGTTAAAAAGCTTGTGATAAAGAATAGGTATCAAAGAAATATGTTATCCCAAGTGATGAATGAAATTACAAGGCTATAAAAGACAGACTGTAGAAATCAAAATTTATTGTATCGAACTGTTTTAGGAAGATGAACGAACCTGCAATATAAAGAAAATAGCAAAAGAACATCTGATACTTTATGACCTTGCTTACTAGCTTATGGGAGAATTGATCTATAGTTGCAGTATTCACAAGCTGTTGGCTTAGTATGCGTCCATATACAAACAACATGCCCGTGAAGAAAAAGTACCTGATCGTACAATGTAAAATGCATACTCTCTAGTTATATATCCATTTTGAGTTGTCAAAATCATGGTTAATTAAGAACAGGGGAATTCTTACCAATTTAGTAGCCTAAATCCAGGAAGACACCTTTCTTCATCCGTTCGTCTAAGTAGGTTGAACAGCTCGGAGGTCATGATGATTTGGATGACAACGACCATTGCACAAATATACAGATGACCCAAGTATAGAATGATGATGATGCCTATGAGCATCCATAGAGAAGAATACGTGCGAATCCACATAGTTCTATATTTGTTTTGATCTTCTAATTTGCTTAGCACGGGAAATATCTGAAATGGAAGAACCACGTTCAACTTCTCTAACCAAATAAACACAAAATGTGGCAGAGTAAAACTCATTATCTTCCATCTAATCAGCTTAATAAATCGATTAAATCAGCAGTGGGCTACCAAATCCAATTCATATCTCCTCACCAATAAGATTTATGGGGAAAACGAAAAAGAAACAGAAGGTAACATAAGCAGGGCATTTAGCTTAGCAGTGGTAATCATAATGAAATCAATTTAGCAATACTATCATATAAGATTTCTACAAGTTAACCAATGCATCGTGTAGTAACGAGGAAACATCAACACGCAAAACTTGTAAATGAATTCTCTTAAAGAGATGCCAAGATCAATGGACATTCAGGGGTCGTCAAAGTTACCAAATTTTGTCAATATGTTGTCTTCAGCTAAAGGACACTTAACACTGAGTGCAAAAGGAAGACAATGGGCAAATCTTAGTTGTGGAAGATTCATCAAAAGCAACATTTTAAGGCTACTATTGCAACATTTGTTGAATTTTTAGCATCTAAATTTATTAGCAGACCTACAACTTACAAGCAATCCAGATATGTACAATCAGTACCTCCTAAAACCACGATGATAAGTAAAGACACTCAGTGCCCCTTAAAATAAGTTCTCACATTTTAATTGCTTCTCTTCTTGTTCTTTTCATTTGTCACTTTTTTTTCTTTTTTGAAGAATTAAACTAAATAGTCGCCTACTCAACCGCTTAAATCAAACATAGCCGGCAGATGTATAATATATGTATAATATGTGTATAACTATGTATAATATGTGTATAACTATGTATAATAAATGGTATAATCTACGTATACCGGCTAGGAAAGTAAACAGTAAATCTTTCTGCTATTTGTTTAAAGAAAAGATCAAAGAAGTTGCTATACCACCTCCTGCGTACGTCTACGCCGAATTCGAGTAGGTGTTGATGGTGATGAAGGCATCATATGCTCCTGCATTCTTCTTTCTCAAACAAATGATATATTAATTATGAACAAATCTAGAAACTAAACGAAATATTTGTAAAGCAATATGCAGAATGAAGCTGTAACGCTGAGGTGATCACTTGTGTAAGTTATTAGTCACAGAGTTAGTTGTTAATCTCTTGGAATCACAAGCTACCTTACAATTAATTAAACCAGTTTTAGATCATGAAAAATGGCGATCTCTAGCTGCTAATCTATCGCTAAGGTGTAATGAAATACAATTGAGCATAATTTTTTTTAACGAAATGGTAGCCCTTTGTGAAAAAACTTTGTCCGCTTCAATTGCCTATTACTGTTGGTCTTTTCATAGCCACGTGGCACCCCATCCAAGAAATAAAAGAATGGATTTTTCTTTAAACCATATAAGTATCTATTGTAGTTACTCCGTCAAACCCAATTTATGTGATATTTTCATTTTTCAATAGTCAATTTAATTAAATTTTAAAATTAAATTTGGTCAGATTAACTCAATATTTAAGATTAAAATTTATATATTTGAAAACTATATTACTATAAGTTTCATCTTTTCTCATATAAATTGTTATATCCCGCACTTTTGTACGTCGGGACGTTTCGAGCTAATTATGAAAAGTTAAGGACAAGACTATTTAGAGACGCAAAGTTGAGAATTTTAACCACGATTTTATTTTAAAGCATAAGTTGCTTGTTAATTTGTTGGAATGGGATAGTAAGAAAAACGTGGGGTCGAAAGTGGAATTATGGAAACGAGTGTTTCATGAAATATGGAGCCAAAGTGAAGACTTGGAGAATTAATTTTCATGAAATTAAAAAGCCATGTGACTTGCACATGACTAGTGGACCATGACACTTATATTATAAGATGACTTAGCTAACATTTAGTCATCTTCATAACTCTAGAAAGATGAAGAAACATGGAGAAAAACAAAGAGGGAATTTTGTTCGGTTCAAGGGGTGGCGAATTTGGCCATGGAGATTTCACCACAAAAAATTATTTTCTTCCATGTGTTTCCACTCTTTGGAAGGTGCTAAGTAACATGAGGTAGTTGTTGAATTGAGCAAAGTTCTTATTCTTGTGAAACTTCACCATGGCCGTATGAACAAGTAGAAGGAAGAAGGTAAGTTCCAAGTCTCTTTTATGTGTTATGCATGATTTGTTGATGTTGTAGTACGTAGAAATGAATGAAAAACATGAAGATATAGATGTTGAAGTTGGACCGTGGATGATGATTGTTGGCCGTGCATATGTGTGTGTTGTGTAGGAGTGGTGAGTAATTGAATTCAACATGTTTATGTGTTGTTGTGATGTGTAGAAAATGAATGAAACTCATGGAATGTTGTGTGTTATGGAGTGGCCGAATAGGGGCTGCTTGGTGTGCATGAAATGAGCTAATGTTATTTGGTGTTTTGGTTGTTGTCGTCATGCTTTATATGATGTAAAAATGAAGTTGAATGATCCCAAGTTGAAGCTAAAACCGTGTGGGCTGATTTAGGAATTAATATGGCTTTAATGTGGTTTCTTGAATTTGTATGAATAATGATGTTAAGGTATGGTTTGTTGATGTAGTTTATGAATTCGGAAGGAGAAAATGTGTTGTTGAGATCCCAGTGTAGTTGATGGATTTCGGGTAAGTTAACTTGTTGTTTGAGTTGTTTGAACATTATATGGGTTCCTTGGGATGTTCCTAAGACGTATTTGAATGGCCTCGGATTATTATTGGCATACGTAAGCATTGATGATAGTTTGAATACATGAAGTTGAATTGAACATAATTGAAATGTGTTGGAATATTCGAAGGAAAGTTATTGACATTATAAGGTATTTTGGAATGGATTGTTAATGTTGTTGGAATGGTTGTTGATGTCGTTGTTGAAGAATTGGCCGAGTTTAATTCTCGGGGTGGTGTATTTATAGAGGAAGTCTTTGCCGAAATTTCGGTAGACAATTATTAACCCAAAATTGGGATTTCAAGTCTCATGAATAGTAACGGGTAAAAGTGACCATTTGCAGATTTTTGACGAAACGGGATTGGAGTTTTGGCAAGCGTAAAGGACAAGAAAGGTATGTAAAGCCTTCTATTTTCTTTTCATGGCACGACATAGATGTGTTAGCTTCGAATTCAACTCTTGGAGTCGCTCCTATCTCTCGGAATCTACATAAAAAATTGAGCCTTTTTTCATTCAATGAAATTGAACTCAACAAGGCTACAATTGACTAGATTGTTTTTAGACATTTAGAATTTGTACAAATTTAGTCCGGTCACTCTAAAACACTTTCTAATGACATTATGAGGTTCAACGAACGTGATTTAAGTACGCCACCTCATTTGACCCGAGGTGGGCCCACTACTTCCGGTTTTACCCTTTTGTGTTTATGACTCATCTTCGAGCGGATTTAGAGGAAACGTTTTAACTACTCCTCTATTGGTTACTTAAAATCGTTTTAAATACTCCGTTAAGTCCTATAATGTGTTCTGATATGTATCACGAATCCGAACGTTCTGTTCCGACATAACCCTCCGTGAGGTCCGAAAGGTACGTGCTATGACTCCGTCCGTTTTCATTGACTTGATTTGTTATTCGATCTGCCTCATCGAGTCTCTGGATATACATATGTTATTTTTATTGCATTAGTTTCTCACTACTCCACTCGTGGACGCCTCAATGTTTCCCACCGAGCCGGGCCGGAGGATATGTTCTCAAGCGTATTTCTCTGCATTGTTCGCCGCGCCCCGATGTGAGAAGGTGGTATATACGTACATGGGTTGTGGTGTATGATGTGCCATGTACGCTTATCTTCGATATACGTTGATTATGTTCGATGTGGCCACTTGGTATGTTACGATCTGTTTCGGAGATATTCCTTGCTCTGAAGTATGATGTGTTTTGGCGCGGGACAGAAGGGAGCGCCTCTGTTCTGTTCACCGAGCCCCATAGCGGGGCCGGCTTTGCATATGTTTTTGCGTACGCATCACTTATGATTTCGATACGCATTTTTGATTACCTATGTACCTCGTTTGCTTTACGCACATTCTTTCGATTTTAGTTTTACTTATTATAGTCTACGCTTTACATATTCAAGACATTTTCATCGACCCCCTTTCTTCGGGGTGCGTTTCGTGCACGCAGTACGAACGTACGAGTTGTTGATTATTTGCTTAGGTTATTTGCTGTTTGCTGAAGTGCTCCTTTGTCCGGAGCCCGTATTTTGGTATAGACTTTTCGTTACATTTGTACATATTTATTCGGGTACGACGGGGCCCGTCCCGTCATATGATTACGTTTTGTTCCGTAGAGGTACGTAGACATGTGGTGTGGGTTACGTATATGTTCGTGAGTTTTGCGTACGATTATAGCTTATCTATATGTTGTAACGCCTTATCGGCCTTCGTGCGCTATATGTGACTCGATTAAATGATTGTTTCCGTTTACTTTTAATATTTTGCTAATTTAGGATAAGGTACGTGTAAGTGCCCAGCTAGGGTACGAGTCGCGGCCTACGGAGTTGGGTCGTGACATAAATTTGGTGAAAAATACATCTTAATATATTAGTCAAAGTTCATGCAGTTTGAATCTTGCAAAAAATATCACATAATAGAGGGAGTATATATTTTGCTGTCTTTTGCAAACACAATTAAAAAGAAATATAATCCAAAGTAGTAACCATAGTCAGGAAGGTAGCAATGCACCCCAAGCAAGTTCCATCATGCACTCACGTGAAACATAGTATCTTATTTCGCTTTCGGTTGCCTGTCTGGTAAGAATTAATTTCCTTATCTTGTCATGGCTTTTCTATTTCCGTTATTTGGATAAAAATTTACTCGCGCTTCATATTTACTGTAACTAAGTGATAAATTAAATAATTTAGTCTTAATAGTATGTATAAAAACTTGTGACATCTATTATTGAATTAATATAAATATTGGGTGCAATGGGTTTCGGCTGAATTCAATAGTTTTTGCTTAAATAATATATTTGTGTTAAGAAATTCATTAAATGTGTACTCATATTAATTTAGAACTCAATTATTAGCACTTAAATTATCATTCTAAAATTTTGATTCCATAAAATTGAAATTCTAGCTCCTGATTGTGACATTGATATATATATTATTTATCAACCTTAAATAGTGAATATAATTAAGCAAAAGTCATAATCTGAGGAGCAAATTCGATCTTTCGGAAATTAACGTGTAAGGCTGCATTTCATTCCACGTGACATATACAACAAGAATTGAGGCAATAATATATATAGATAATTTTATTTTGCTTATTTTTGCCCTTTAACATCGTAGAGGGTGCTCTTATAGATTATTATTTCAGTTAGTGTACGGAGTATTTTATACGTCCCATATTTTTTAATCTAAACTCGATCTCCAAGGTAAAGATTAATGTTTTCAAGAGGAATTGGACAATCTTTAAATAAAAGTGTAAATATATGGCACTTCAGGACCAAAAAATTCTGCAAGTTTCTCATTTCAACTTCTTTCAGCAGATAATCTATTTCTTTTGAAAACTCTTCAAGAGTTTCAATAATTCTCAATTCATCAACTTGCACTAACCAATATGACAGTTTTTGACTTTCACAAAGACAAAAGGATAAATAGAGTCATTTGTGCCCTTAGTCAGTAAATATTCATTAAGATGATAAAATCGCGTTCACCTTGCTTAACTTAATTCATATAAGAATTATGAATAAATTTCTACAACTTGTATATCTTCTGCATTTAAAATTCTTCGGGAATTTTCATATAAATTTTGTCAAGTGACAATATTTATCAAAATGATGTGATATCTTCGGTGTATGCGATCTGGCAGGTCCAATAAGCTTTACGCTTAGCAAGATGCGTCATTTCACTTGATAATAATTTCTATGTTAGTATGCTTTAATAGGCGTAGAATTTAAATCCTCGCAATCTTTTACAATATTGCGCTATATTGTACCAAAGATTTTGTCAATGATATATCATTTATATCGGTTCGCAATATGACATAACTTATTGAGATCTCATCACTTTCATTATTTTAGGTACCTAAACCTCTCGCGAGGTTTAATGAAGTGTTATGTCGAAGGCTCTTCAAGCACATTGCCTCCTTATAATGATCATTGATCATTTGCTCCTCTTTGTTTTCAATGATTATTGCGTTTGGAACCGATTAGTCTACCACGCTTTTATGCATGTCTGTAGACTCGTCCTTCGGGACATGAATTTAATAGGAGCATTTTATTTGAAATTAGAAATTAATTTTGGGTCGGCAAATGCTTGGCATTTGAGTTGAATTATCTTTTGAATGAGGATCACACTAATGATAATTCATAACATATTCTCATTTGCTTATTCTCTCCCCCTTATGTTAGAAAAACTAACATATATCCCATCTTCTTTAGGGGAATTCATCTTTGTGCATCATGGTAGATTAATTAATCATATACCACAAAAAAAAAGCATTAGATGGAAATATCTGGTTCCTAACCCTGAACCAATTGTGAAGGGAGAATTATCATACTTTATTGGTCTGAAGCATTCAAATGATGTTGTATACAATATATCATATCTCAGACCACCACGTGAAGCTTTGTTCTCATAAGCAATGGTTTAGCTATTTATCGCAGGCATTCAACGCCAAACCAGCTTGGTACAAACTAGCATTAACAAGATGAATTATCTTGATTACATAATCTGAAAATTGCGTTCTCAACTCAATCGTTTTTGAGCAAGTAACTTTGCATATGTCAAACTGCAGGTTGACAATAAACGCACATGTGACTCTCTTATCGATGCATCTATTTAAGACATCACATAATAGGTGAACGGGCCCATATTCACCTTCTATATTTTTTCAGAATTTAAGGAACTCAATCTCAACTTTAGCCAGTATAATCAACTTATCATGAGAACAAACAACAACAATAAATTATTGAAGAATCTTCTAGTTCTTCAATATATGTCAAATACTCAATCTGCACATCATATTTGAATCGGGATGATCAAATCGCTCATGCCGATTAATAAAATTATTTATACTAGTAAACTTCAAGTTTACCATGTCATGTGCTATTTGTTTTAGTAAACTTCTGGTTTACTATGACATGAATTATTTTTGTACCAATAAACACGGTTTATTGTGGCATACAATTCATCATGCTTACATTTGTTGTACAAATCGAGTAACCTTTCATATTCATATTTCTTTTCCACTATGATATTTTGAAGATATTTAGTCCTCCAATCATTTAAATCTTCAATATGATAGTCATTTACTTTAGTAAACTTCGGGTTTACTAGAACTTTTGTTTCGATCATCACACCTTCAAATATTACAATCTAGGATGAATGACATAATAATATATAAGCTCTTTAGGAGCCTTTAATTTATTCTCCATAATCACATATTGTTCGGACACTACTGGTGTCATGATACTTGTAGACAAATGATTAGGCTCTTCTGGACCTTGATCATTAATTTTTTAACTACCAAATATTGCTCAGATACTGCTGGTATCATAAAAGAGTTTTAGTTAGACACTGCTGGTGTCATGAAATAAATAGTAATTAAATGGACATCTAAAGACAATACAATTTATAAATGATTAAACATTAAGTTCTAAACTTCAGTATTTCAAACATCTCCTTCAGGGAGATTTGCTATTAATGTCTGAATATTTTGTATCTTAGCGGTGACAACAGAAATATTACATCCTCAATCAAGAAAAATACATGAATTTGTTATTTCCTTCGGGGAAATCAATAACAACTAATCATGCTATCAATGTGGTTATAATAGAAAATATTCTATAAAATCTTTTTCATTTGCCTTGGAATGATATATAATAAAAGTATCCAAGATAATTTGACGTACGACAAGTACGTGCAAACAGCAATGACCTTCATACCACAAAATAACATCTATATCTTTTGCTATTTTATCTCTTCAGGAGGTGTGTTGTGGTATTTCTTCATTCACTTCAGGGAATAAAACTTGGTCATTTAGATGAGCTTTATACATAATTTTCAATAGCTCATTTTTTCTCTGAGTCCGCTTTAATATATTTCCCAAACTTTTTCTACTTGTCAAAAGTTATACCGATACTTCTAGACTACCAAAATACATATAGAACAATTCCTTAGTAGTAAGTTACGTAATACCAAGACATGTTAGTAATTTCCGAATGCGACAACTTTAAAATCTCTAGTTAACTAATTATATCATACAAATTGCTAACAACTTACTTTCCATAAACATGCATATAATACCAAATTAATAATCACGGGAATAAGTTCTCATAATATGACCAAACTAGCAAAGGAAGGGACAAAAATATATTCTGTTTAATATAGTGAAAGAAGGCAATTTATGAGTGCCACCTTTGCAAATAAAAATAAGGCTAATCGGATGCCTTTTCCTTTTAACAAATATAGATATTATATCAATTTCAAAAATTACACATAAAACCCTTAGCCAATTCCAAATATAGTATAAATTTGACGTTTGAAACCAAAGGATTTTGAGAATTGCAATTGATATCAAGATATTGAATTGAAACGGTTGGACACTTTCAACCACGATATATTTGAACGGCATGTACTTTGTCCTACGACTTCCATAGTTTGATATTAGGTCCAGTATGTCTAAACTCAACCAAGATTAGTACTTGACAATTCGTTTCCAAAGTAAAAACATTTACAAAAATAGGATAATATTTATCCGCTTTATTTTTACGAGTCTTACTACTTCGGGAGTAAGTTTCGATTTAATGTTTTAGGAGCAAATTTCGGATTTACTACTACTTCGGGAGCGATTTTTGAGTTTGCTACTTCAAGTAGATTTCTGAGTTTACTACTTCAGGAGTAAATCATAGAATTTTTTTTTTTTTCTCAATTATTCTACCTCTTCTGGAGGTGAGTTGTGATAACTTCACAACCAATCACACATCTGTATTTATAATCTTTACTAAATAATTAAATATCATCACATTCACTTCAGGGAATGGATCTGTATTTATAACATTTATCAAAAGTTCTCATTCTTCAGGGATGGAACATAATCATCTGAACGTGCCTTAACCACATCAAATAATGATCGCTTATAAGTTATAACCTCTTCTAAGATGTTGCTACTTCAGGAGCAAATCGAGGCATGAATATAATATAGAGATTTTTCTCTAACATATCTTCAATTATAATCACAACAAGCCTATAAAAATATTACCACTCCGGTGGTAATAGGCATAATTTAGTCTTAAACGAGACTACGGCAATATCACCACTTCGGGTGGTATAAACGTAAATCTTAGTCATGGTGAGCCTCCAAAATGAATTGAAAACAAAAAATAAACAGTAATTTAATAAATTACTAAAAGGTTAAACCAGATGAGAATATCTTATATGTTGCATCAGCAAAAGAACTGTACTTGGCAAAGAATTATGGAGATATCACTTGATAATGATATAATAATAGAGTTACTGTCATAAATATGCTCATTATGATTCACCAATATTACCTGGATATAATAGTCTACTTGTCCGTGGTCCATTGAAAAACTTAATTACACTTTGTTAATCAATCTGGACAATTAAAATAGCAGAGGAAGATATTACCTTTGACATCTTGAATTTGGCCTTAGGATTTGGAGACTTACCCTTAATTGCTGCCTCTCGGTCAAGTTCTCTTTCCACTGGAACAATTATGCACCGACGGTATGTTATTTTTTGTGAACAAGAAAATTAGTTCCACTTCAATAAATTTGAGACTCGTCTTGATAACGTATTATAAAATAATAAAGCAAGCAAGAAGAATATTATGGAGAAAGAGAGAAGAGATGAGAATTCTTTATTTCTCTTGTTAGGGATGTCAATACAATAAAGAGAACCTCTCTATTTATAGGAGAGAATTGACTTAGTGCGAAATCATGGCCTATGGCCTAAAATTTCTCCTAAAGATAGACATCACAATATTATAATAATATTTATAACAAAATACTTTTTTTTCTTTTTACTTTTTATTGTCCTTCTTTTTGGTCCTAATGAGGATTTCTAGGTAGTTTTGCTGTTCCCGGATGACCCATGTTTTGTAGCAACTCTTAGTTGAAGATGGTATATAGGTACTCTCTATTCTACTACTTTGTTTGACTTGACTCGACCAAAAATTTAATAATAAAAATGACTTTAAAACTTTCTAAATTTGTGATTATATATATTTACACTTTTAATTATAAAATAAAAAAACATGTCATTTTTTAATGAACTAATAGGGAAATAATATCAAATAACATGAAATGAAGGAGTACAATTTTTTTTTTATTATGTGTCTAATATAATTGACATTTTTTGTTTCTTACAAAAAAAGTGGACGAACTCTTACACGTTTGCGTTCACAAACTTTAAAAGTTCACAAAATAAAGCGGTCATATCTTATTCGCATTCAATAATTACGTTTTCAGATATGTTAAAAAAGGTTAATTTGTTTTTTCTTAATTTCACTATAGCACGCATATGAGTTACGCGGTTTAGCAACGAAAAATGAAACTAAAGACAAATAAATTTTTATTAAAACTATGAATTATGAAACTGATAATATAGTCATGACCTGAAATGATAAAAAAACAACAGTAATAATTTCCCATGTCGTTGAGTGATTTGTCCTTACTTTCTAGTAGGAGTATTATACCATGATCTCAAGACCTAAATATCAAATTAACAGAACTACCTATAAGTGGATACTGAAATTTTAGTAAATTCACAGTTTTGCTATTTTAATACCAATATTAATTAGTTTTAAAAGTTTATACTCACGGATAAGGATTGTGTTTGAGTAATAATAAGTACACTCATTCATCCTTAACACATCGGAAGTCTCGAATTCAAATTTTGAATATAAAGTCACCTTTATTAGGACATGATTCATTGACTTTTTTAAGTTAAATTCAAATTTAATCTAATTTTAATGCAGGTGCCAAACACTGGGGATAGATATTTTTTTTTTTTTTACACTAAATGCTCTCTAGGACAAACTATTGCCAGCCAGCAATGATAAAGCAATTGTCAAGACTGTTGTTGCCCCTAAATCCATGCAATTGGCACTATTTGCTCTTTGCTCTTTGCTCTTTACTTATATACCCTTCTTCTCGCCCTTAATTGCATACTTACCCCTGTAATAAAATCACCATCAAGTTTTTTCAACAATATCAACATATTCCATCTAAAAGTAGCCAACAACTTATCAATTATATATTCACGAAGATTATAAATTTATATGATTTTCAAATCAAAGTGGCATATGGTCCGTACTAAGTGCCTCTGTATATGGGGTCACTTTCCGACCATTCTGAACAAATACATTATTTTATTACTTAGTTTTTAAGTAATCATTTTATCATGCTAAATAAATCATTGCGAAACTTAGATCTTAGGCAATAAGTGCAGATGTTACCGCACCTTCTATTCTTTTGTGACAATGGCTTCCGACTTAATATAAATTTTCAATTTATTACGTAATATACTCTCTCAATTTATGCGATACTTTTCACTTTTCAAAATTTAAAGTGCATGAAATTTGACAAACATTTAAGCTGTATTTTTTCACCAAATTGATATGAGAAAAGTTGTAACTCATAACACATTTCATGTAATTTTCAAATATATAAATTTTAATCTTATAATATAATCCAATTTAGCTTCAAAGTTTAGTCAAATTGACTCCGAAAAGTGAAAAAGTATCACACAAATTGGGACGGAAAGAGTATGTGTGTTTTTGTGTGTGTGTGTGTATATATATATATATATATATATATATATATAGAGAGAGAGAGAGAGAGAGAGAGAGAGAGAGTCCACTGAATAAGTGTGTTCATGCATATGTTGTCACAAAACCTTCGTTTTTGGTTTCTCATTGTGTGTGTGCTTTGTGTGTTGTGTAATTTGAATTGTGTGTGTGTGTGTGAATGAAGTTTCACTTTGTCAGCATAGTGCTTCCTATCAAAGACGATTCCATTCTCATGATTTGAATACGAAATCTATAGTGAAGAATGAGTTTTTTACCACTGCACAACCCCACCACTAACTTTGATGGTGTGTTGTCACAAAACTACACTCGTTTTCAATATATTTAATTATTCTAGCTCATATGGATGCTACAATAATAAGTGGTTCAATTTGTGGTTTGTCAAGTTGTAGCTTGCATTGTTGTTAGATAAAACTTAACTTGTTTACGAGCGTTGCATTATCCATATTGATGATTGGAAGGTAATTTGTCTTTTTAAACGATTTTGGACAGTTTTTACCAGTTGAGTTAGCTTTCTGGGATTGAGTTAGACCGAGAATTCTATCTTTTATCAAGTAGCCGCTATGTTTTTGGAGTCAATTAAGTACTTTCACGTATTAAATCATTAGCATTAATTAGTTGATCACATTGCATAAATTTCATCGAGCACATATTTAACCCCCCACCCACCATTTGGAAGCTATAGCAGCCTTAGCTAGTATCAACATTAGTATGTTGCGAGTTTTTAGTAATTAATAAGATATTTTACTCAGTTAAGAAATGATCCTTACTTGAATTACTCTATTTAGCTATTTTAATTATAGTCTTTCCATTGATAGTCTGGTTCAATACTTCAAGCATATTAGATTCTTAATTAGTACTATTAAATTTATATTATTTATCTGTGTATATTATAATATTCGTCAAACTTGTTTCTAGCTAAAACAGACTAACGTTACGTTCCCGAAATGACCATTATCGTTTAGCGCTTTGTTGACCATTAAGACCAAGACCAAGTTTTGGTCAAATCAGTCAAATATCCTCAGTGTCATGTTGGTAATTTGTACTATAAACAGTGGTAAAAGTGTAAAAGAATTTTTTTATCTTCAAACAGGCCCCACCCTTTCCTCTATTTTCAAGTCCTTTTCTCATTTCTTTACTAAGCTTCCCACCCACCCACCCCGCTTGTTTCTCTGATTGACGCAATAAACACTCATAAAACTGATTCTGTCAAGTGAAAACCCGTAGATCTGATACCAAAATCTCCTAATTTGGGTAAGCATTCGCTTCATTTCAGTTCTCTTTTATTGTTTATATGTATAGTTTGAGCAATGAGCAACGCATTTGTAGTGTACCTGTGTTTTTTTTTAGTACGATTCTTTTGAAGATGATTTTATTCGATGTTGGACTGAGATCTAAGTGTTTTGAAAATAACTGTGGTGTTTTGATTGCTGTTAATGTAGTGTTTTGGCTCTAAATTGATGTACATTTGTGTGTATGTAAGGGCATGTAGTTCGGAATTTTTCCGGTTTATTTTTTTGCTCTACTCAAATTTTAATCGCAGTAACTGTGGCTTTTTATTATTGTTGTGAATATGCTGTTTTGGTCTTAAATTGATGGACATTTGTGTGTAATTTTTCTGTTCATTGGAGGATTTTTCCGGTTTATTTTTTGCTTTACTTAAATTTTGTCCAAGTGTTTTTTCGAGTAACTGTTGCATTTTTATTGCTATGATGTACATTTTTTGTGAATATTTTTTCTCTTTGTTGTAGGATTTTTCCTCTTTGTTGTAGGATTTTTCCTGTTTAGTTTTGCTTAACTCAAACATTCATCTAAGTGTTTCTGGAGTGACTGTGGCGTTTTGATTGCTTTGAATGTAGTGTTTTCTCTTTAAATTGACATACATTTGTGTGTATGTAAGGGCTTGGAGTTAATTTTTCTCTTATTTGGAGGATTTTCCTGATTATTTTTGCTTTGCTCAAATTTTTATCCAAGTGTGTTTCGAGTAACTGTGGCGTTTTGATTATTGTGAATGTAGTGTTTTGGCTTTAAATTGATGTTCATTTGTGTGGGGATAAGGGCTTGGAGTTGGATTTTTCCTCTTTATTGGAGGATTTTTCTTGTTTATTTTTACTTCACTCAATTTTTGATCAAGTGTTTTTCGAGTAATTGTGGCGTTTTGATTGCTGTGAATGTAGTGTTTTGGCTTTAGATTGATGTGCACTTGTGTGAATGTAACGGTTTAGAGTTGGAGGATTTTCCTGTTTAGTTTTGTTTTAGTCGAAATTATAGGACTGATGCTTTATCCTCATAGTTGTTGTAATGTGTGCCCTATCAGGTAAGGTGCAGGAAGTTTCAGGTTAATCTGTGGGTTTTGTAGTTCACTAAGACTGCATTTTTTAAGCGACGGTGAAGGTGAACTTGCTCAGCACATTCTATTGCTATCCATGTCTGGTTTCTGGTCCTGCTAGTGTCCTCTGTTTCATTGTAGAGATTTTTTACTATGTCGTTGTAGCAGGCTGTTTACCCTCTTTTGTCGTTGCCAATCTAGGGTTATTATGCAGAGTCAGTTGTAGTTGGTTCTTAAGTAATCAGGCTTTGTAAAAGCTATTCACAGATCACACTGTTAGAGTGTTAGTGTTGAAAGTTAAACCTTGTTAAAGGAGTGAAAACCAGAATGATCAGAGACCCAAGAAGTAAAATAGAAAGATCAACAGTTATTCTGCCTCTATGTCTAGAACTTAATAGAGGTGTAAACTCCATCTTTTTCACAACTGTAGAATATTTTATGGCTTAGTAATATTGATGACTGCTCAATAATTCATTTAGTTGGACTTTCTGGTTCCTACTTGTGGTTATGCTATTTATCCTGTGAAATTTCAGCAAACTTCATCACCAATTCCTGCAATACGTGTCCTAGGTTGAAAATTTAGCTTGCTTTTGGAATCATTTCCAGGTTTGGTCAAAGTGACTGAAGATGGCAGCAGTGGATGATCAAACTACTCCTGTTCTTGACAAAACAACTTGCGGTTCCCTATTACAAAAGCTGCAGGCAATTATAATTCTTTTTTTGTGGATTTAGTCTCAATCTTTTAAATAATTTTAAAAGGAACCAATCAAGTATTCTCTTTAATGTACATACTATGTATGTAGCTGTTGGATAAAATAAACTTGTCTGTTGATGCAGCAAATTTGGGATGAGGTTGGTGAAACTGATGATGAGCGGGACAAGATGCTTCTTCAGATAGATCAAGAGTGTCTGGATGTCTACAAGAGAAAGGTTGACCACGCTGTGAAGTCACGGTCTCACCTTCTTCAGGCATTGGCAGATGCCAAAGTGGAACTCTCCAGGCTGCTATCGGCCCTTGGAGAGAAGACATATGTTGGAATTGTGAGAACATACTTCATTTTTGTTATGAATGGACAGAAATATTAAATTTCTTTTGTTTGCAGCTGGAACTTGGAAGTCATAATGCTTCCTTTTTCTTATGCTTGTTATCCTTTCTATGGTTGATTCTCTAGCCTGAGAAGACTTCAGGTACAATCAAGGAACAGCTTGCAGCTATAGCACCAACACTGGAAAAACTGTGGAAGCAGAAAGACGATAGGATAAAAGAGTTCTTTGATGTGCAATCACAAATTCAGAAGATAAGCAGTGAGATTGTAGGGACTAGCGAGCAAGTTGAGAGTCTTACAGTGGACGAATCTGACTTATCTGTAAAAAAATTGGATGAGTTTAATGCGCAGCTTCAAGAGCTCCAAAAGGAGAAGGTATAACCAATATTCACAAGAGAAATGTTTATAGGCTGCCTGCTTATTTGGTCCTGCTTGGCAGATAATCAATATATTCTTGTTCAAACTATGCAGAGTGACAGATTGCACAAGGTCCTTGATCTTGTGAGTACCGTGCATGACCTTTGTGCTGTTCTTGGCATGGACTTCTTCAGTACTGTCACAGAAGTTCACCCAAGCCTGGATGATTCTACTGGTGTACAATCAAAAAGTATTAGCAATGATACATTGTCAAATCTGGCTAACACCGTCTTGGTACTACAGGAAGATAAGAAACAGCGATTACTTAAGGTGAATGTCCTTACTGTTTTAAGTTGACCTTTTTTTTCTTTTTCCTAATAATACCTCTCATGAAGTTTAGCCTACAGCCTCTCTATCTTCCGAGATGGGGGTAAGGTCTGCGTACATTTTATCCTCCCCAGACCTCATACTGTGGGATTTTACTGGGTATGTTGTTGTTGTTATCAAGTTTAGCCTACGTCGGGCATTTTCTGCAATCTACATTATTCAAAATTTGGATCCTCCAAGCACAACTTGTCTGTACTGATTAAAAGGAATAGCTCGTTAACAAGTCTGCTTGTCCATGCAATGTGCATGATTGGAGTTCCTTTCTTTGGAATAGTTTCAGTCTATATGGACCTTGCATAATTCATTCAACTCACATGACAGAAATTGACAAGCACTCAGTTTAGCACTTCAA
The DNA here is from genome assembly GCF_029784015.1 of Lycium ferocissimum. Lineage (NCBI taxonomy): Eukaryota > Viridiplantae > Streptophyta > Magnoliopsida > Solanales > Solanaceae > Lycium > Lycium ferocissimum. Next base: position 34,040,682 of record NC_081352.1, on the reverse strand, counting down.
ACATGTCATTGCCTGTAATATATCATGTCCACATGTTGAACATTTCACTCAGCCCACTTCTTTTTCAATTCAACTCTCTTCTGATTGTATTCCCTCGTGCAGCTTCAAGAATTAGCTACTCAGCTAATTGATTTATGGAATTTGATGGATACCCCAGAAGAAGAAAGGAGCGTGTTTGACCATGTTACCTGCAACATATCAGCTTCAGTAGATGAAGTGGCCATTCCAGGGGCTCTTGCTCTTGATCTGATTGAACAGGTATTTCGAGATGGAGATGATCTTAGAATCCACTTCAAGTGCTTTAATAGCTTTCCACTAACTGCTTTTCTATTGTTATTGTCAAGGCTGAAGTGGAAGTTGAAAGGCTTGATCAACTTAAGGCTAGCAAGATGAAGGAGATTTCTTTCAAAAGACAGGCTGAACTGGAAGACATTTATGCACGTGCCCATGTAGAGATTGATACTGAGGCTGCTCGAGAAAAAATTATGGCACTGATCGATTCTGGGAATGTTGATCCTGCAGAGTTACTAGCTGACATGGACAATCAGATCGTAAATGCAAAAGAAGAGGCTCATAGCAGGAAAGAAATATTGGATAAAGTTGAGAAATGGATGGCAGCTTGTGAAGAAGAGAGTTGGCTTGAAGACTACAACAGGGTATGTTCTCTTGTATTCATCATGTTGTCTTTCCTCCTTTTTTTCTTCTTGTGTAGATATATTCTTCATGCAGTCTTGTTGATGAAGCATATGAGGTGAGTACGGCTTGATTTATTAGTATGTTCGGCAGAGCATACTTGTCAGTATATTCGGTAGAGACAGAACCCTTTTTCATCCTTTCACCTTTTTTGAAAAACATACCTGTTTTTGAGTAGTTGTGCTTCTCTGCTACTATGTTTCAAGTTATATGATGTTAGGACGCCACAATATTTGGAATGAAACAGCGATATATATAAGGAAGAAAGAACTAGGTCATCATTGATATGCTTCAAAATATTTAGTTCCCAGAGATCCAGTTCAAGAAGCTAGTAAATCATCATAATTAGAAAATCGACTGAACTCTTGAACTGTACTGATTTGCTACTTTCATAACGAAAATCTAAAGGAAGAAGCTGCATATGAATTTCAATATGGTCATCACATTTAAGATAAAATCTAGCTGACAACAATGGTGAAAGTTGCTTACTTTGACTTGTGTGGTACATCCAATTATATGCCACTAAGCTGTAGTAGTTGTCTGCCCCAAAAACACACTTTGGTTCTTCCCCTGCACTTCTACATCATTTCTAACTGACTGCAGTTGATAGTAGTATGATTTAGAACCAAAAACATTTTGGTTTTTGGGTAAAATGGGGTTTCCATGCCTGTAGTTCATCAGTTCACCATAAGGGTATCCCTCCATGGGAATTTTGATGATAACGTGTCATAAATTATTGTGAAACAGGATCATAACCGGTATAATGCAAGCAGAGGTGCACACTTAAATTTGAAGAGGGCTGAAAAGGCTCGGATATTGGTCAGCAAAATTCCAGGTAAATCCCGAATTAGTGTTACATCACTGATAAAACTGATTATTGTGGGTATTAGTGTTGGCTCTGCTGGATATGTTTGGGAGGGCACCTCTAAAAAAAAATGATTCTGGGATTATGCAAGTACTTGTCAGTTGTACCAAGGATTTCTTTAAGGATCTATCTAGTGTCTTTTATTACTTAGTTTTTCTTTCCATTTCAAGGAGCTTAAGGATTCTTTCTTGCTTGACTGGAAGTTCAACGATTTAAGATCCATTGCCGTTCTGTTGTAAACAAGATTCATTTTATTGTTGCATATTAGTCGCTGAATCTAAATATAAAATTTGGTTATGCAGCTCTTGTGGAGTCCTTGGTTGCAAAAACTAGAGCATGGGAACAAGAGCGGGACACCACATTCACTTATGATGGCGTTCCACTACTTGCCATGCTAGACGAATATATGATGCTCAGGCACGATAGAGAAGAAGAGAAAAGAAGGCTGAGGGTAAGTCCAAAATCCGTTAAGGGATATCACCTCTATTTAAGTTAATTGGTGAAGAAAAGCTTGACATAGCATTAGTTTTTGCTTGATGTCATACCAAGAATGACTAACTGAAGGCCTAAGGACATGTTTCTTTTTGTATCTTACAGGACCAAAAGAAGTTCCAAGAGCAGATGAGCAAAGATCCAGAAGTATTTGGATCCACGCCAAGTCCTGCTCGACCACTTGGTCCAAAGAAGGTAACAGGCCCACGAGCAAATGGCAGCGCCAATGGGCCGACCAGCAGAAGATTGTCTCTTAATTCCCACCAAAACGGTTCCAGGTCAACTAATAAAGATGGGAAGACCAGACCTATTGCTCCTTTGAATTATGTTGCCATGACCAAAGATGATGCAGCCTCTCACATTTCTGGAACCGAGCCTAATCCAAGCACACCATAGTAGTAACCGCTGAAAAAGAGATGTGTACTCATATACCATTGTGATGTCTTCTGTTGTTCATTACTAGTCTAGTTCATGTAGTAGGATAAATACGTGGACAGTGATTGATCAGAGAGTAGAGACCTAATAGTTTGTGCTATATTGGTTAATATTAGAAATTTACTCGAAATATTGGCTCCTATTCTGAAAAACGGAAGTTCAATAACCAAAATGTAGTGATGCAATGTCTGATCATCGTCTAGACTTGCCCTGTTAACTTAGAGGAAAGATCGTTGATTGCTAAAGATTAGTTTGATTTAGTGCTCAATTATGGATTGAATTGGCGGGATGCAGGTGAGGGGATGAGTTAGAAATAGCTACCATGTGTTAATGCCTATCGGCTATCCCTACAATGAAAATCTTTTTGTTAGGTTAAGTATTGATGTTTGAAAGTGATGATTTATTCTAAGTTTTGACCTAAGTGTTTTAGTTGATTTAATTTCTGAGACGTAGCATATGATTTTATAAATATGTCACCACTTCATCGCTGTATTTCGAAAAGATAATTTGAATATGTACTTTTAATAGGATACCTTTTAATAATTAAATTTATGTAGTAGAATTGAGTTCCGTCTAGGCTTCTAAATCCTTTTGGATCAACTTTGGATGCATAAGCTTTGCCAATTGTCAACAATAAGATCGTAATAGCATCTTTATGGATGAACATTAGATAACTAGCTGTTTAATACAAGTATTTAATGAGAGGTAGCAGATACCTTTTAAAATAACGTATGTGTGCAAACTGGTTTGAGCTCTGTAGTTATAAAAAGAAGTAATATTCAAAAGAGTGTATTTAAATAAAATGCCCTATCACAAAACAATTGTACTTCCTTATTTAACTTAGTTTATATTCCTTCTTTACAATAATAAATTGTTGAAGTCCTGAATTTAAGAGTGAAATACATAATTTTCGTGTGTCAGATATTAACCTTTACACCTGTTTTAAAAAAGGAATTAGTACTCTTTCAGAAACTTCTGAAATTCTATTTTTAGTATTAGTATTATTTTTCTTGGAATAAAGAAACCAGAATTGAGAATTCCTTCCTTTCCTTACTTGACAAGAGGAGAAATAGCAAGGAAATATCAATAAAGTCATGACAACAATATTGAAACCTGATGTCGTTTAGCTCAAGAGTAGTCGTCGTACATTATTAACCAAAGCTTTCATAAATCGAAGGTTGTAGAAGAAGAATTAGTAGCGATGTCGAAAGAGAACGAACCAGCAAAGCTGCTATTACCTTACCTTCAACGCGCCGATGAGTTGCAGAAACACGAACCTCTCGTTGCCTACTACTGTAATTTTTATTGCTAAAAAGAAAAAAACCCTATTTCTCTTGAATTTGGTTAAAACTTGTTTAATTTGGACTATTTTTTTGTGCAGGTCGATTGTACGCGATGGAGCGAGGATTGAAGATTCCTCAAATCGAGCGTACAAAGACCACTAATTCCCTCCTTGTTTCCCTTATAAATCAACTTGAAAAGGTTCCTCCTTTTGTTAGGTTTTTATCTTCTTTTCTTGGAATCTGGAGAAAATATTGACAGCTGTTTAATCATGAATTCTCTAAATACTGCCTGGTTCCAAGTGATTTCGAGATAGTTGATTAATTGATTGAACTAATATTTCAACATTGTGGAACTGGACCTCGGGGATTTCCACGTTATTAAAAAAAAGATGTTTAACATTGAGAATGTATGCGCTTCCATCACAAGAACCTAGGGAATTGTTGGGGTAGCATATCGTTCACGTCATGTACTAAACAGTAGTTTGTTTTAGTTTAACATTATTCAGTTTGATTGGACAATGTTGATCTTGCAGAAAACACAATGTATATCCTTGACTTTCATGTACTTTAAAAAGAATTCGTTTTGTATATGAACTTGTCTTGGTGTTTTAGTTTAACAGTCTTTGGGTTTGATCAACCTCGCTAATCGTTTAGAAGCAAAACATCTTCTAGTTTGGCTGAATGGTTATCACTCTGTGAACTTGTAGCTAGAGAGCTGTTTGATGTTTATGTTGGATGTGTCCCTCTCGTCTTCATGTGAGTCATCTTTGTTGCCCTCTTTCTACAGGATAAGAAGTCATTGAAATTGGGGCCTGATGATCATTTGCATGTGGAGGGATTTGCCTTAAATGTTTTCGCAAAGGCAGACAAACAAGATCGAGCCGGGCGTGCAGACTTGTATGAATTTTGTCTATTAAGTTATATGCAACGTTTGCTTTGCACTTGCATCATTCTTCTTATATTGAATCAGTAGTACTTCCTTCTCATTGAGTAAAGCTTCCATCTTGACTCCATTGATTTATTTTTAATAAGATAGCATCATTGCTGCTTTATCTGGTGTATATGTGCCGTTAAGATTGGGATGTTTACTACTAGCTTTTCTGCAGCATCTGTTTTGATCTCTTTGAGAACTAGATAGCCTTCATCAAAAAAAGAGAACTAGATAGCTTTAACTTCATGTCTAGAATTTTTCTCCCCCTCCCCCTCCCTCTTTGGTTAATTAGTTGAAAAGTTTGAAACGGTGGCTGTCTTCTGACCTTAGCTATGCTTATCAATTTTCCTGTACGGCATGTTTAATTGATGCTACTAAATGTAAAAGAAGTTACTAATGCTGTTTGTTAAGTTAATAATGCTGTTTGTTAAGCATTATTGAAGCTTGTTTCTCTGTTGATGATTAGAAGTTTCTTTGCAATTGCTGACTTGGTTTCACAGGAATACAGCAAAGACGTTTTATGCTGCGAGTATCTTCTTTGAGATCCTTAATCAGTTCGGTGAACTCCAGCCTGATGTGAGTTTCAATCATATTGTGACAAGCTTTGATTAACCTCTCTCTCTCTCTCAGCTCTTATTTTTGTTTTCCTGTGATGATACTTGAAAATACAAAAAAATTATTTTCCTTATATATCGTCACATGTCTTTAATATGCATAAGGAGAATGTATTTTGTGATATAGCCTCGGTTCGCCAGATTGGTTGACCTCTTATATTTATAATCAGCTTGAGCAGAAACAGAAGTATGCAACTTGGAAGGCAGCAGATATAAGGAAAGCTTTGAAAGAAGGAAGAAAACCTGTACCAGGTCCTCCCGGTGATGACGGAGATATTTCAGATCTTTCCAGTGCACAAAATGATACATATGTAGGTTTCATGCTTGTCGTTATTTGTTCGCTTACCCTTATTATTTTATCTCAAAGTTTTGGGAGGCAGAGTAGTTATGGTCATAAATTTGCACTGATTATCTGTTTCATTTGTGAAAACAGACCATTCTTTTTGACAAGTTGAATGTAACCTTTCTTTCTGGAGCTGCTTATAAAAAAGTAGATGGAAAACAATGGGACAAATGGGGCTACTTCTGTACTTTTTGAAGTGTAATCTAAAAGCTTGTTACCATTCTCAAAAAAAAAAAAAAAAAGGTGTAATCTAAAAGCCCTTATAACACTGTGAATTGGAGGAAAGCCTTAAAATAGACATTAAAAGTTTCTTGCTGTTAGGAATAATGACTGGCTCTTCCTTTAATATATTGAATTTTGAGCTTTAAACACGTGGGCTGTTATATTGCTTAGATTTATGGCTTGAAATAATTAGTTTCTTTCTAGGGCATCAGAAGACACAATAATTGCAAGATATTGTTGCTAACTGTCTATAGCGTCTTTGCAGGATCTTCAACCTAGTGGTACTGATTCAGTCATCAAACCTGCACTAGAGTCAGATTCATTCCATCGCGTGTATGATGACAATGCACAGTATTCTGCAAATAGACCATCTCCTCCAGCAGCCACCCCACCACCACCACCTTTACACATCCCTCCATTGCCTCCGGCAGCCACCACACACACACCGCCTTCACACATCCCTCCATCACCTCCGGCAGCCACCCCACAGACACCTCCTTCACACATCCCTCCATCACCTTCTTCATATCCTGGTGATGAGTATCCTTCACATAATGGCTATTCATCTCATAATGACTATTCTTCTCATAATAATTTCCAACAGCCTCCATCAGTTAATGCATCTGAAAATTCTTCTTACCCCCAGTCGTATCACCATCAACCTTATGTGCAAGAACCACCGTCTCACTTGCCACAGCAGCACTACCCTTCGCAATTTCCCAACTTCCAGTCGTATCCTAGCTTTGCGGAGACCAGTCTTCCTTCTGCACCATCACACTACCCTACTTACTACCAAGGCGCTGATGCTTCGTATTCCACATTGCCTGCCTCTGGCACTGTAAACTATAAATCGAACATTCAATACAGCTCAAGTGATAGAAATGGAACTGCACCAGAAGCTGCAGCTGCTCCTGTGAAAAAATATGAATACGACAGCAATTACCAGCCCCCTTCGGAGAAAATAGCTGAAGCGCACAAGGCAGCAAGGTTTGCTGTCGGAGCTCTGGCGTTTGATGATGTCTCTATCGCTGTAGATTATCTAAAAAAATCACTTGAATTGTTAACGAACCCATCAGCTGATCATTGAAGTGTATCGTGTTAAATAGCTGAACTAACTGAATGTGTAAACGTTTCTCTGATGTTGTTCACTATTTGGTTTAATTTGCAAATTGGCTTTCATCGACTGCTCTACTGTTTTATATTGAAACTGTGTTGCGGTTATGTATGCATAGAGTCCAATCAGCTTTTTGATTTTTCTGATTCAGAGAGCTAATATTGATGTGCAGAAATAACAAGTTTTGTTGCTGGTATTTCCTTTAAGGATGTTGCTTAACCAAGATCTTTATTTTAGGAATTGTAGAGTTTGGTGTGTGGCCTATTATCGATTGCTGCCCCTTATTGGACTCTATGATCGCATTTAAATATTAAGTTGAGTTTGCACCTTGATTTGTTTGACCTCATTTTTTATTACAAGCAGAAACCTGTTTATTTTGATGAACCAAAATAAGCAATCATGAAGGGAAGGAAAAGAATGTAAAAGTTCAACCATGCACTCTACACATACATCATTATTTTGCTAGTTTACATTTTACAAGTTGCAAGCTCGGTGGGCTAAAACCTGTTCCTTGGAATGTTCATCAATCTGATTCCACCTAGAAACGAAACAAGAGAAAGACATCTCCATAGTACAAGGAGAGTATCATAGTAATGCACAAAATGTAGTTAACAGAATCATTATGAGCTGTGACTTGGAGCTCTAAGCTAAGTCCTCAGCTGCAGTATAAGCATTAGCGATGTTACAGACATAATTAAGCAAATAAAAATGTGTCTTCTCTAACACCTTAAAAGCGTTTCAATGAGATTTCAAGTGGTATTAGAGCAGCTGTCCTGGCCAAGTTGCACCATCACGTATTATTAAATAAGTAAATCTTGACTATGCTCACATGTAAGGGAGTGTGTTGAAAACATAATTAAATAAATAAGAGTATTTTATCTCTAACCATTTAAGCTCGTAGATGAGATGATCACAAAATTTTAGATAGAATAATTTGGGATTAGGATTACGTCGATGCATTAATGCAACTAATATCACAAGTATTGTCCTTGTTATCATCAATACTATGTTTACCAAGAGTCCAAGATGCGTTCGGTTTCTTTTTACCTTTACCTCTTTTACAAAGACACGTTTTAGCCTATGAAGACACTGAATAAGCCCAAGACGTCTGTTTTTTTTTTTTTTTTGGCAATTATCATCGACCCAATTTCCCATTTTGGCCGTTATTGATGCCTCCAAGACCACATTATTTATTTGAAAATAATCAACTTCAGCTACAAACAAAAAGACTAATCCAAATCACTCTCTAGATTTCTGAGTTGAGGAAAAATATAGGTAACTGTTAATCATCCATATATAACTTACTCTTTCCATTAATTTCTAGGTACAAATATTTCTTGCATTTTTTTCTAAAGGTCATGGGTGCAAGTACTCTTTGTGGTTTTGGACAAATCAGTCTAAAATGCCTGTGGACATCAATGAAGAAAAGGAAAAGACAAATTCACTCACACCAAAGTGAAAATCATCATCAGAAGAAATTCTTGAAGAACTCTACTAGTAGCAAAAATGATTTTGTGACATTAGAAGAATGGATTTTGGCTTCACCAAGAATTGATTTTCAGGGGTCCAATAAACAGTCTTCTAACAAGGTTTATCCTACACTTGGAAGATTATTATCTTACAATAGTGGTACCAATAATGTTGAAGTTACCTATCAAAAAAACAATAGTTGTACTAGTGAAGTTGAAGGAAGAGATATTCAAAGCGGAGATAATTCTATTTGTAGACGCCAAGAAAGTGGAAAGTTGAAGAAAAGAGTCAGTTTTAGACTGCCAGAGGTGTCTGATGTATTCATATTGGAAGATAATAGAGACCATTGAATGTCATGTCCCTATCGTGATCACACTGCTACAATCAATAAGGTGTTTTGCATTTTGTGTTTCTTAATGACTACAACTTGCCTCCTTTACCAATTTTTTAGTTTTTGTACTGACGCGGATCTACAGTGTAACTTATAGGTTCACATGAATCCAATGGTTATTGTCCATGATATATACGTACCACTACAAGAAAAACTATATTTGGCAACAAAATTTTTTTTGTTGCACAAAAGATTACCATTATCCGCAAAAAAGATTTCTTGACAACAAAAAAAAAAAAAAAAAAAATTGCGATAACTTTTCCCAACTGGCCGTTATTGCAATAACGTGCAACAACTTTTTTTTTGTTGCTAAAAAGACTTTTTGCAACAATAATCAATACTATGACAACAAAATTAAATTCTTTGGCAACAAAAAAATCAGTTGCCAATAATAAAACTAAGTTGTTGCCAAATATAAAAAATTTTGTTGCGATTTCTATACTTTCTTGTAGTGTACTGATAAATTTACTAAATTCCTTTAAATATTTGATTGTGAATCTAATTATTATTATATATTACTTGAGGTCGTTACGTTATAGAAACCTTTTCGTTACGTTATAGAAACCTATAAACTTTAAATGTTGAATTTGCCTTTGGAAGTTTGTATTGGAGGCATATATATATATATACTTTTGTACTTTTTTTTTAAAAATGTTTTGAAATCTACTTGCTTTGACTAATAATTTGTTCGTAATGCGTAGAACTCACTACAAAGGAAGAGCTCATTACTTTATTTATTTGACGATTGTACTTGAACACGAGATCTCTAATTATTTTGTGGATAAATCCAATTTATCCACCAATCTCTGGGGGTGACAAAATTTGTACTTATTTTTGTGTAGAAATCCTGTCACTATAAAGAATGACAGAATTTGTTACAATTACACATCCTACCTCTCTCTCTATATATTTTTTCTGCATTTCAATTTAAAAAGTTCTTCTGGTTATCTGATATTGAAGGATATACTTCTTATTCATTTATAATGAAATGCCTTCACTGCATATATAGAAGTAATAATAGAATGTTACTCCTTCTTCATAATCTGATGAAAATTCTGTTTATGTATGAGATGAATTAAATTGTTAAAATACCATCTAAATTCTTTGATATTTTTATTCCTCGAACGTAAGGAGGGCCCTCTTTAACCATGGATTTGATACTATGTTACAATATATGCTTAAATTGTGAATTGCTTTAAGTATATTAATGAACTTTAAGGTAACTATTCTATGACATTTTGTTCTCAGCTAAAATTAAATCTGCTTCAAGATTAAATAGTAGTAGTAATTAGTTTTTAAAAAGGCTGGAGTTTGTCGACATGCATGCAGATGTATCATTGTCAAGAAGAGACAAAATAGAAAAGAAACTGAGACAACTGACTGAAGGACCAATTTAATTATTGATGTTATATGTTTAGTACTTCGTTTTCCTAAGAAATTAGCATGTAGAAAAATCTCTACCTTTCCAATTTTTGTCGGGCAATTATATCAAAATTGTGTCACCAATAGTAAATTCCCGATCAAAACATTACTATTCATAAAGACAAAAAGAAAGTTGAAAAGTTGTCAGTTTTATTTCTGTCATTACAATTTACAGTCTTCAAGTTGCCTTCCGATTAGGTAAAGTCAATCGATTTTTTGTCTATAAGAAATTAGTAAATTTTAGTGCAACACAATGAAAATGGAGTGATCATTTACGAAATTAATCCCTTTTAACGATTGAGAGTCCCTTGTATATATTCTGGTGCCCTAGGCATTGCATGGAGGCTTTTTTCTAAGGCGGAACACTTCCCTATGTTTTTCAACATCTCACAGCTTCGTCAAATCGCTTAGCCCCGCTCATCTTTGACGCAATAACACTCGATCAATGAGCTATTAAATGCAATTATCTCTAAGAACAAAAGGTCTATTATGCTTAATATCTTTTGGTTTGATTGATATCTATCCTAACTCGACCTTTTATTTGAATTATACATTGTTTTTTCTACGGCAAACTGCCTAAGGCATCCCTATCTCGATTGATCTCTCAAAATTTCATAGAAAAGGACTTTAATTTTAAGATATCCTCAATGACTAATCCTCACATGAATTGATAAGGATTCAAAAAGGTAATGTACGCACTCTTTTTAAAAAGTCCGAGCTCGAAATTATCGGAAGAATTCTTGACGGTCGAAAGTACAAATTCTTTCTTTGACCCTCACATACGAGGTTCTTATAATTTGTAGGGGAGTTAGAAGTTAGTTTTGGTTTTTTTTTTTTTTTTTTTTTTTTGTTCTTTTCAAGAAAAAGCTGGTTTATAATTTTAACTTTCTTTTCATGTTGAGATCATCATTTATTTGTTGCCTCACTGTAAATCATTCTCAAAAGGGAAAAACACTGTAGTAAGAGTTGGGCAAGGTATTCATGGATTTGGTTTTGGATTTATCAGGCAGCATGAGAGCAGGGCCAAGTCTTGTAGTCTTATATCCACTACAACTAATTAAAGTAACCACTCTTGTTTTTGCCAAAAATAGGGCCTTTCCATAGACTAGTCTCTATTGGTCTGTCCTCTCATTGCACATGATGCTCACAAATTTACGCGGAATTAATTTATATACATTATATTATATCAATATACATAAAATAAAGAAAGAGAAAAAAAAAGTGATTTCTATAATAACTGCTGTGTTGACTTTAAACCCCAATTTAATGAAGCTACTAGCTAGCAAACGACTTGCAATGTTGGTGTGGGCTAAAATTGCTTATCCTTGAAATCCTCTCAAATCAAATTAATTAAAAAAGAAACAGCAAAAAGGTATTTTTATGGAAAATGAAAAAAGAAGAAGAAATTAGAATAACAAATTCACGACTAAGACAAAATAGAAAGGATTTCTCTTTGTTTCACGTTTTGAAGATAATGGCATAGGTTAGGCCGTTAGGTACATGATTGACCCCATAACTGTATAGACGCAATAATGTTCTATCTAAACAAGAATTGAAATAAACGTGATTTTAGGGATACTTCGCGAGTAATCAAACTTTATTTTAGTATATCATAGAAAATATCTTATTTGTTTCCTCCTAATTAATGACTTTCTATAATACTCAAGCAAAGATTATGCCTTTTATTTATTTCACTAAAATCACTAAATTATTTTTTGTAATGAAAGATCATTCAATTTTCTTTAAGTATCTTACGAAAGTTGGTAAGCTATTTTTGTATTCAAAAAGTCACTCAATTTTTCTTAAGTATCACAAAATTATCTCCTTTGTTTCTTCCAATGACTTTTTATGATAGTTAACATAATTGAGTGGTTGGATAAAAAAAATAGTTTAGTGACTTTCGTGATTCTTAGTTACAATTGAGTTACTCTTTTGTTACAAAATAATTTAATGACTTGAGCGTAATAAAATGAAAATGTAGTAATCATCATTATCCATGAAATTAACCCAAGACTATATTAATTATACCCTCTGTCCCAATTTATGTGGCACTTTTCGCTTCCCGAGATTCAAACGACATGAACTTTGATTGACATTTTAAAATGTATTTTTTCTCCAAATTGATATGAGAAAAGTTGCAACTTATAGTACTTCTCATGTATTTTTCGAATATATAAATTTTAATGTTAAAATATTGAGTTAATATTATCCAATTTAGCTTCAAAATTTAGTCAAATTGACTTTCGAAAAGCGAAAAATGTCATATAAATTGAGACGGAGGGAATATAGCTTAATTTACTTTGCTTGGACTAGGTAACACCCAAAACTTAATATCATATATAGGGAAACGGCCTAGTATATATATTCCTGACGATTGCGATTTGTATTATATTTGTCCTCTATTTATCTTTTGCTCCATGAAAGCCATACCATAATTTGTTATCTCAAAATTATGCCATGTGAACATTTTCCATAGTGAAAAAAAATAGTATGGTTTGGCTAAAGTCTTTTTCAATTATTCAGAGGCACATTTCAAATTATCACGGAGGGTATAATTAGATAATTTTGGGATAAATTTGTCAATGTGACTTCACCGTAACAAGTGTCCGAATTAAGTTGATCTATCATTAGAGAGGGGCAAATATGAGATAAAATTAAGAAATATCATTGGTATTTTTTTTCTCTCTTTCTCTCATCCTTCCATTTATCCACATCTTTTCTATCTATTTTGCTTTACTACTTAGAATCATATTTCTTTTTTTAGTTATGCAAAAAGATTTCAGTTGCTACAAAGATATGAACTATATATCATATCTTGACTGGTTCTTTAGATCCAGATAATATGAAGTGATGGGTTGATTATTAGCAATAAGATACTTTCATGGATGGAAAGATAAACAAATAACAAATGAAAGACAAATTGAAACTTTCAAGAGTAAATCTGAAAATTTTCCATCCATAAATTATCAGCCAAACCGAACTAGAGTCACTCATTCTCTAACAATACTTCATTCTAAAGAGGATAGAGACATATAAACTTTCACTAGCCCCTTGTCATCTCTTTTGGAATTCCAAACATTTAATTTTCTACATAATAGAAAGAGAAGCAACAATATGAAAAAACTGAAGATTCTGAAGAAGCTCTTTTGCATGGCGCGTGGCGCGTTCCTCCACTCGGCTAAACAGCTCATCGCTGAGCTGTTCGCCAATGTGGGCATCGACGAGCACCCCGCTAACGCTCCTACAGCTGTTAACGAGGGCTCGTCCTATTTCAACGGCGTCTTTCGGGTGGTTAACCACCAAAGGGCTACCTCCCCTAAAAACTTGAAGATTGTTGATTTTGAATGAGCCGTTGGCTTCTATCACTTCTTTGAAATCTTGAATGCTTGGTGCATACATTGGAATGTTGAATTTGTCCCTTTTTTCACTAGTAATTAGGCCCTGTTATTCAATACAAACATAACATGATTATTAGATATGGTAAATGAGCAGGATGATCAAATTTGGACAAGTTAAAATAGGTCAAATTAGTAAATGGTTAATAACTTTGAGATTTATAACTTGTCTGGGCCAAAATGAGTTAGAGCAGAATGGGTCAAATAATGAATCGAAATGTAACTCGTTCAATATGACCCAACCTTTTAAAAAAATGATGTGAAGATTAATGTATTTTTTAAGAAATTTATTAGCTTAACTTCTTCCAAATTAATGTAGCTCTCAATCTCTTCATTTTAATTTTGTTTGAATTTGGTTTGTATTTTGATTTGGCTCGTTAATAATTTGATAGTTTTGATCAAATAGTTTGATAGATCATTTCAAATTTAATTTATTGGATAAAAAAAAAATGATGTGAAGATTAATGTATTTAAAAAAAAAAAAAAAAAATTATAACCAAACACAACTCCATCTTCAACTCCAACTCCAAAATTCCAAATAAAGTGAAAAATATTTGGTTTTCATGGCCAAACACCTACTAAATTGTCATGTCATTTATGTGAATTAAAATGAAAAGTTAAAAACTACTCTATATCCTATCTAAATATAAAATTGTAGTTTTTATATATAGATTAATAAATAATAGTAGGGGCTTGACCCAAAATTGCAGACTTATTAAAACCTGTGGCATGGTGCAAGAAAGAAATGAATAAAAATGATTACCTCTTGGACAAGATCATCCCAAGCATCTTGAAAATGGGTCCCAAAGAGAAGGCCGGCCCCACCTTGGTCTGTAGGGTCCACAGAAGTCCTACCCAAACAAGCTAAGAACATAGAACCACCACTCTTCATTTCCTTGGACCTTGATCCCAAGAAATTAGCCAAATCAGTCTGAAATTGTTTTTTGTATGCATTAGCTGTGTTTTCATTTGCACCATGTATGTATATTTTTCCTTTGTTGTACGCTGAGGATCTCTTGTCCAACACTATATCTGGCACCTGTATAATCACAATATAATATATTAGGCTAAGTTCCACGAATTGTCAATTAAACAATTAAAGGTTGAACTACTAACTACTGATAAATTATAGTATCAAGAACTGCAATTAATACACATGTGTGCAGCCCATGTAGAGTTGACCCTTCACCATCAAAAGTTACAGTGGGTGGTAAATATCCTCCACTCTTAAGTAAAGGTCTCGCTTCGAGCTTTGAAAATGAAATTCTCTTTAGTTTAGAAAATTACACTACAGGGCAATTTAACTGGATATAATAGGTAGAGATGGATTCAGAATTTAAAGTTTATGGGTTTAGGATGCCACTGAATCCACTTATCATTTGAGTTTTTGGGTTCAAAATTTAAATTTTGTACATATTTTATAAATTCTAAAATACATATACAGAATCTAAGTCAACATTATTTGGTTCGGCTGAACCAGTAACTTTATTATGTATCCACCCCTTAGAACAAGATATCATTATTAGACTTGATATAAAGTCATTATTACTATAGATCAATTTGACATGATTCTCCCACTATTCTAATTTATATGATATTTTTCGGATTTCAAGAGTCAAATTTTTTAGTTTTGATTTTGAATTCGGACATAAAATTTTAAGTGTTTTGAAAAAACGATTACATATTTAGAAACTTGTGAAAATATTGCGCTAGAAAAAACACGTTTGATTCTCAAAATTTGAACTCCCTACGTATATAAATAAATCGAAACAGAGAAAACAATTTACCTGAGAGAGCCAGTGCAAACTAAATGCAGAATAGAAAACATCAATAGATCTAGCCGGAAATAGACGCCGATAAAAGGAACCAGGAACACCAGCAGCAAAATATGACCTGTGGCTATTAGAATCTAAGCATTCCTCCATACTTCTACAACCATTATTAGCCAAAGGTGGCAACAATTGAAACAATGTGTTAAAATCATTTGAAGGAAGATCAGAAAAAAATGCTGAAAATTCAGGTGGCTCTTGGCCTATAGCTTCGTAACGTTTGCTCATGTGTTCGACGATTACGTCGATATTGAAAATCGTGTTGCTTCCACAAGAACAACCTAAGTCTGCGATCACGAATGGAATGTCAGGTGAGTTTAGCTGAACCTCGTCTAGGGCATCTTTTAGAGGGTGTAGCATTGATCGTGCATGTTGTGCCTGAATATTATGAAAATAACACAAGCTTTAATTTTCATGATATATACGCAAAAAGAAATAAAAAAGTTAACTAATTTTTGCAAGTGAGATAAAAGTACTAGTCGGGCGTTATATTCGGCCAGCTCGTGAGTGACAGAACTTAGTAGTTTTGGCCAAAATCTTATGTTTGTGTCAAAAAATTCACTTAATATATGCTTTTTCTGATTAAGAAACTCATAAACTTAAAATCTTCGATCTATTTATGCCTACAGGCATGCATTTTCCGTAGCACAAGTACCAATTTTCAGACATCACTTGAAAAACAACAGATTTTATTCAGGCGGAAAATATATTTATAGATAGTGGTTTAAAATGTTAAGGTCGGAGACGGAAGATAGGGATGGAGCCGTATGAGACGGAAGCCTGGGTGGAGCCATATGAAATTGAGTGGCTACATACTAGAGCTTCGACCAAGCACCAATCGTCAATACTGAAATCACTTTTGCCTAGTTTGTAATGGAAAATCTTACTGACATAATCGTCTATAGTAACTTATTGAAGTTTGGAAGCCTAATCAATATTGTGTCCGATCCGGGTATATATTGTTAAAAAAGAGGCTAGTTGTATCAACGGAAGTCTCCCACATAAGTGTGAGTCTGATTGTTATTATCCATTTTTCGTCAGTAATAAAAAAATTCCAGTTTAGTTGTTACATAATTCAGGTTATTTTTTTTTTTATATATAAATTAAACGACTAGCACTTGAATCATTCAAACTTCAAAATGTCCATCTAAATCGTACTTAGATCAGCATAAGTGGAAGATTAGTTTTACAAAATTAGAAAAAACTACTACATCAGAGTGATAATTAAAGACCAAAAATATGGACCTGCGCTTGTGAGTTATTGACATAGCTAGCTTCTCCTTTGCCTCCCTTCATGCTAAGCATTCTTTCAAGTTCCATATCGAGATTGACTGCCATTTTATTCATGAGAAGATTCAGGAAAACTTGACTTTCACTGGCTAAGTGAAGACAGAGGAGCAACTAGCTGGTTTGCTCACAAAGGCGTTGAATGGAACTCGAGTTGATTATCTTTGTAAAAAGCTGGGCATGATCAATATATATATATATATATGTGTGTTCCAGCTTGAGGCGAGGTGTAACAGAATGTATATAGACTTTATTCCTAGTAATGTACAGAGTCATAATTAGGTAACAAGATTTATTGGATCCTTGTAATAATTAGGTAGTAGATTCCCTGCAACTGTTAATAAATAATCTGATGATGTAACTAATTGTTATATTATCAATACATATAACTTAAACTCATAATAATAGAAATTCAGATTATTCGGATCCACAACAAGATGAATAAAAATTAAATTGTTAATTAGTACTTATCAACATATTTACTTGTAATTATTTAATAAATAATCTACTTATGTAAATAAGTTTTATATTATCAATACATATAACTTAAACTCTTACTTATAGATGACAAACAAAGAGGTTTTAGACTTGTATCAGCATCCATCGGGATCACCTGGGATATTGGTCAAACAATATAATTGAAGTCCCTTACAACATCATAATAATTGTTGTGTTGATTTTAAACCCCAATTTAATGAAGCTAGCTAAAATTGCTTGTCCTTGAAATCCTCATCAAATCAAATTAATTACACCCTCCAGTTTAAAATAATTGAGGTTTTAGCCTCTAAAAGTCGGTCCAAAATAATTGAGGTTTCACAAAATTATGAAAGCAATTTAGTAGTTCTCTTTTTCAAAATTTCCCTTGATACACTCTCATATCCCCAGAATAATTATGTCAATTAACAAGAAAAGAAAATCATAATTAAGAGTATCTTAGTCAAATGCCCTCTTAACTATCAATTAGGAGTTAGTGAATTCCTTAATCCATGTGCCCAAATTTAAAACCTCAATTACTTTGAACCGAAGGGAGTAAAGAAAAAACAACAATAAGGTATTTTTAGGGAAAATAAAAAAGAAGAAGAAATTAGAATAACAAATTTACGACTAAGACTAAACAGAAAGGATTTCTCTTTCTTTCACGTTATGAAGATAATGGCAAAGGTTAGGTACGTGTCTACATGATTGACCCCAGAACTGTACAGACGCAATAATGTTCTGTCTAAACAAGAATTGAAATAAACATGATTTTAGGGATACTTTGCGAATAATCAAACTTTATTGAGTATGATAGAAAATATCTTATTTATTTCCTCCTAGTGTAAGATTGTGTCTTTTATTTTATTTCACTAAAATCACTAAATTATTTTTGTAATGAAAGATCATTCAATTTTATTTAACTATATTACGAAATTAAAGTCGATAAATTTTGCATCCAAAAAGTCACACAATTTTTCTTAAGTATCACAAAATTATTTCCTTTGTTTTTTCTTGATGACTTTTTATGATACTTAGGCATATTTGCGTGGTTGGTTAAAAAAAAATTAGTCTAGTGATTTCGTGATTCTTAATTAAAATTGAGTTACTTTTTTGTTACAAAATAATTTAATGACTTGAGCATAATAAAATGAAAATGGAGTGATCATCATTATCCCTGAAATTAACCCAAGATTATATTAATTATGGCTTAAGTTACTTTGCTTGGTTTTATTTTCTTCATGCTTGTTAGTTAGTAGAGGTTTTGTTACCTCATTAAGATTAGTAAGGTAAAGCCTAGCCCCCCTTGCTTGTACTCTTCTCTATGAGGTTAACTTTTATTTATTAATAAAAACTAGCCCTCGGCACCTGCCTAGAGGATTCGCTTAAAAAAAAAAAAACTTTGCTTGGTTTAGGGGTAACACCCAAAATTTAATATCATATATAGGGTAACGGTCAAGTATATTCCTGAGGTTTGTGATTTGTATTATATTTGTCCTCTGTTTTTTTTTTCTCCATGAAAGCCCTACGGTTATGTTTTTTTTTTTTTCTCCATGAAAGCCCTACGGTTATCTTTTACCTCAAATTATGCCATGTGAACATTTTTGCACGGTGAACAAATTAGTATGGTTTGGCTAATGTCCTTTCAATTATTCAGGGCATACTTCAAATTATTACGGAGGGGTCTCATATTTGCCCCTCTCAAATGATAATTCAGCTTGATTCTGACATTTATTATGGTGAAGTCACATAGACAAATTAACAAAATAAGATACTTTCATGGATGGAAAGATAAACAAATTAACAAATGAAAGACAAATTGAATAATTCAAGCCAAACTACAGTCAATCGAAATCTAACAATTTCAGCCAAGCCAAACTACAGTCAATCGAAATCTAACAATTTCATTCTACACCGGAGAAATATAAACTTTCACTAGCTCCTTGTGTCTCTTTTGAAATTCTAAACATTTAATTTTCTACACAAGAGAAAGTGAAGCAACAATATGAAAAAACTGAAGATTGTGAAGGAGTTCTTTTGCATGGCGTGTGGCGCGTTCCTCCACTCGACTGAACAGCTCGTCACTGAGTTGTTCCCAAATGTGGGCATCGACGAGCACCCCGCTAACGCTCCTGCAGCTGTTAGCGAGGGCTCGTCCTATTTCAGCAGCGTCGTCCGGGTGATTAACCACCAAAGGGCTACCTCCCCTAAAAACTTGGAGATTGTTGATTCTGAATGTGCCGTTGGCTTCTACCACTTCTTTAAAATCTTGAATGCTTGGTATGACATTGGAATGTTGAATTTGTCCCTTCTTTAGTAATTAGGCCCTGTTATTCAATACAAACATAACATGATTATTAGCTATGGTAAATGAGTGGGATGATCAAATTTGAACGAGTTATAATCAAATTAGTAAATGGTTACTAACTCGAGATTTAAAACTTGTTTGGGCCAAAATGAGTTAGAGCAGAATGGATCACATAATGAAACAAAATGTAACTCGTTCAACATGACTCAACCTTTAAAAAAATGATGTGAAGATTAATGTATTTTTTTTTAAATTTATTAGCTTAACTTCTTCCAAATTAATGTAGCTCTCCATCTCTTCATTTTAATTTTGTTTGAATTTGGATTGTATTTTGATTTGCCTGGTTAATAATTTGATAGTTTTGAGCAAATAGTTTGATAGATCATTTCAAATTTAATTTATTGGATCAAATCAACCAACATGTCATAACTCAACCCCTATAAACTTAGTCAAATTAGGGATATTACTGAAACGTTTCTGATTTTTCACCTCTGCTAATTATTCTCCTAGTTTCAATTTATACGACGGTGTTTGACTAGTTACAAATTTTTATTTTCTTTTAAAAACGGTTTGAAACTTATAATCTTTCACTTTTTTTTGGAAAATTATTTCACTTTATTTGGAAATCAGCGTTTGGCCATAAAAATTTCAAATACAACTTGAAATTGTATTTGGAATTTGGATGTGATTATTAAAGGCAATACTAAGACTAACGAATCAGTAATCGAAGCTGAAATACTGCAAGCCCTAAAAAGTGCTACAACTGTTCAGGAATTGCTTAAGGCTGCTAGTATTGCTAATGCGAGACTTCAACAGCTTGATATTTTTTATTCTATTAGTATCACTCTGGATTCTGGTCCACCGGAGTTGCCTGGAACTACTAATGTTGCTGTTGAGGTTGTTGAAAGTGAAAATCCACTTACTGGTAGTGTTGGCATTTTCTCCAAGCCTGAGGTATTCTATCAATTATAGAGTTTATTGCGTTATGTTTTATTATATATGTTTAAATTAACTTAAACTCTGTCTGGTTGATTGATTTGTGATTGTGGAACATTTAATTGGGGCATAACACATATTCAGGCCCTCAGCTGGCAAGTAAGCCCTCCAACTTTGGGTGTGCACAAGTAGACATCTCAACTTGTCTCCACTTTGTCACCCGAACACTCCAAATTACAAAATGATCATCTAGACACCTCCAAAATTTATGTGCCACGTCATCATTTGTGTTTATGTGTTTAACTTTATACAAGTTGAGGTGCCTACTTGTGCACACCCAAAGTTGGAGGGCATACTTGTCAACGAAGGCCAAATTTGCGGGTCTGTTTATGTATTATGCCTTTAATTGGCTGAACTACTATGAAAAATTTAGGAAAAATTATATTGATGAGCGTGTTCAATATTTGTCCTATATTCAATCATTGTACTCTTAGGGGTCATTTGGTATGCTTGACAAGCATAAATAGTCCTAGGATAAACATGTAGTACTGCCTTATCCCTTGGTTGGTTACTAATCCTTGGAGAAGTTATACTAGGATTAGAAATAGTAAGGATAAGTTATCCCTACTGGATGGTGGAATAGTAGTAACGGGAGTAGTTATCCGTTGATAAAACAAATGAAATGATAAAAATACCCCTGAGGTTCGTCAAACCCTTTGTCTACTGGTGGAGGATATTTTTGTAAACAAACAACATCTTCTTAGAAATTATGCAATGCATGTTATTTTTAATACGACAAACTAAACAATCAATAAGAAATAATACTAGGATAACTACTCCCAACATAACTTATCTTCAAACCAAACGACCTAGAATATTGTCATTTCTCCTACTCCTTATATTTCTCACTCTAAAGGAAAAACTCTCTCCGTATATTTATGATCGTTACCTTGTAACAGTAAAGTTTTCCACCACTTTCTAGAGACTGAGAGACACGCGCCGTCCCATGAGGACGCCGGAAAACCCGAAATCAGCGCACCTCCCAAAGAAGACTAATACACCCAGCGTCTCCACCCCACTTGGGGATCAAATTCCTACACTAGCAAATTATGCTAGGGCTGTCCAAATAACAGCGGCTCCTAACACCACCACTAAATCGATTTGGGAACCCTTCGGTGGAGGCTCGAGTTGCTTCTCATAACGGAATTCCAGTTGTAATTTTCAAAGTTAAAGACTTCAATGGGGTCATGGCGGAAGAATGCAAATTCACTCTTGTGGATAAATACATGAAACCCAGGCCTCAGATTGACAAAATTAGGTCCAGATTTACTAAAAAAATCACAGTGAAAGGTAAGGTAAGTCTTCAATTATCGAACTGTATTCTTGAATTTCTCCAACAAAGATGATTTTGAAAATGTTTGGTTTAGACGTTCTATTATAATAGAGGACCAAGTCATGTGGTTGGAGAAATGGACGTCGGAGTTTAAACCTGTCACGACCTGACTACGGGCCATGATGGGTACCCGGAGCTAACTATCGAGCACCGCTCATATCACTAGTCATCACACTCAACCTGAACACATACATATATAAATACCCTAAGGCTACACATAGATAAACATAAGCCTGTACGGTTACCAAAAATGATATACAAAAATGCACACTTACATCATCATGGGACACCAACAATCCACACGTATGTATCTACGAGCCTCTACTAGAGTACTATACATAAGGACGGGACAGGACCCCGTCGTGCCCAAAATATGTACACAAAAGAATATGATCATAAGTGGCACCTCCGGAATAATGGAGTGCTCTCAAAAGTCTGTTGATAGCTCCTACGACTGCGGATCACCTCCCTGTCTACCTGTGGGCATGAACACGGCGTCAAAGAAAGGGGACGTCAGTACGAACAGTGTACTGAGTATGTAAGGCATGAATAAAATAAGCATAACAGAACAATCATAAGACATGAGACGAATATATATAACTTGCTTAACTTTTAAGAGTGTGTGCGCGTTTTAGTCATATCACATTTATCATCATACCACAAATACCCTCATTATTAACCAGCGTCCGGGTAACCATCATACGCCGCCCACTAGCGGTGGTCATGTCCGGCCTTCCAGGTGCGGTGGTGTCGTAAGCAGCCCGCATTAGCGGTGACATGTCCGGCCATCTAGGCACGGTGTAACCTCATCATCGTACACATCTCATAAAACATACATTCGAACTAGAAGATAATCTAAAACTATATCGGGGTGACGTAAGGTCGAAAACCCCCGATTTCCGTATGGAGTATCCATGATCATCATACCTCACCTTGAAGGAATTAATATCATAAGGTGGGTTTAGCAACAATGAACATCAAGAAATCATTTGATAGTCATTAGTCTCGTAAACCGGCATATCGTATTCATAGCATGAACATCGTGAGAGTATTGTATCATAAGCTTTAGAATCACAAGACTTTAATTCATCCTTACCGTTATCATGTTCATAATATATCTTATTCGTTTTTTCTCATAAGAGGCTCTATCTGACATGGACTCATAGTTCATGGGATGGGAGAAGGTCATGGAGAGATAGGGGATTCATGCCATCGGGATCATGCCTTAGAAAAGAAAGGACGAGCCTTACATACCTTGTATCTCTTCAACTCTTTCTATCGCTCACTCGCGTGCCTCTCTAACTTGCGATTCTACCTTAAGCACTTGGGGACAAGCCTTGAGTCACTCTACTCCATTAGAATGGAATCCTCCACTTGCATGCCAAAGGAATCCTCACTCCCCACAAACCCTAGTAGGCTTCCTCGTATATGAATCTCTTAATTCTTGGCTTGATCTTGGCTTTTTGGTAGAGATTGTTGTGAAAATGGAGGGAGAGTTTTTGGAGGGTTCTAGAGAGATATAGAATCTGCTCTTTTTGGAAAATAATGAAATAAAACGTGGGCTCTTATATTTATAGACATGGCTGGAAACTTCCAGGTCCGCGGGTTGACGAGCCGGGTCGTCGACGTGTCGACGGTCCGTCGAACCGCCACTTGAAATGTCTGAGTTCTGAACCCTGTCGACGGTGCCAGTCGACGGTTCATCGATGTGTCGACGGCTCGTCGAAAACGTGTCGATGCCGACCTTGGTTTCGACAGTTCTCGAATTGCTTCGCTTCACTCCGATTCGATTCGTTTCACTTCTAACTCCCCTGTAATGTCAAGGATGCCCACTTATATTCCTGCACACCTACAACGCAAAATATCTCGTGAGTAAAGCTTTGGTGCGGACTACCGAACCGAGGGTATACACCGCCAATAAGCCAAAATCTACTTGAAATAAAATTGGAAGTGTAACAAAACCGGACGAAGATTCCCCAATAGTGCCAGTTTGGGTACTACTACCTGAATTGCCATTTCACTGCCATGCCTGGCACTATTTGAAACAAATTGTTAGTCCTCTAGGTACTCTTTTGTCGTTGGACGCTGCCATTGATTATAGAACTCGTCCTAGTATGGCTAAAATTTGGGTGGAGGTGAATCTTACTAAGCCTAAAATAAATTCTATTTGGATTGGTACTGAGGATGAATATTGCTCAGGTTTCACTCAAAAAGTAGAATATGAGAACCCACCAAAATATTGCACTCATTGCAAGATTTTGGGACATTCCATAATCCAATGTAGGAAGATGGAACAAAAGAGGGCAGAAAAGAAAAATGACAAACAGAAAAAAGAACACAACATGAAAGTTGAGCAAGAGGATAATGAAGTGCAAAAAGATAAGAAAGTAGAGGAAGTTAATAGCAAAAAAAGAGAGGACACCAAGGAAGAACAGATCAATAACATTTTCAAGGCCAAAGAAGACAAGGTTGCCAAAGAAAAAAAGGAGAAAAAGAAGAAAAAGAAATACAAGAAGATGCCAAAAAAGAAGGGAAAGGTTATCTTCAAGCCAGTCACTCCAGGGAAAAGTATGGAGGATAATTCTGAAGCTGTTCAGGAAATCCATTCAAAAGAAGTGGAGATAAACAACATCAATAACACTCAAGGAGCACAAAGAAAGAAAAAAAGAAAGTTAGAAAACAGTACAAAGGTGATTGAGCAGGATCAGATTATAGGGGAGGATCAGGCTGTAAATCATAGCTTGGAACATCAAGAAGAGCAGGCTAATGTGTCCCAAAACAAAGAAGACAAGGTTATAAATGAAGAAAGGAACACTAAGGATGATTGCATACAAGATAAAACTTCAAGCACTCCTGATATTGCCTCAGGAAACTCTACTGTTCCCACTGAAATAAGAAATATGCCAGGATTAGACTTGGTAGTAGATTTGGGAAACATATTGCATATTGAAGGGCCAACTGAGCAATTGAAAGACAAAAATGATCTAGAAGATCATACAGAAGTGCAATCTAACATGAAGGAATCCTTAGATCATTCAACCAATAGAAGAGTGGAGGCTCTGGACAGTGACTACATTCAGCCTGAGCACGAAGAGAAATCAGATGCTGATGAACCTACAAAAGTCAACAAAGGTAGAGGTAAATCAAAGAAGAATGATAAAAGGAAAAATAGCAAAAATCATACCTTACAAACGAGGGAACAAAAGGATGGTAACATCCCTAGTAATATTAATGATTAATGCTCTTTTTTGGAATATAAGGGGTGTGAGGTCAAAAAAGGCCATTCGTAGCCTTTTGTGGCTAAAGAAAATATTGAAGGTTACAAAAAGTTCCTGGGATATCAAAACTGCATTGCTAATCAAAATGGGCAGATTTGTTGTTTTTAGAGCAACAATATTAGTATTGTCCTAATTTCTGAAGATGATCAGCATATTACTCTTAAAATAAATAATGTTGTAGGTGTTGAGGATATTTTCATCTCAGTTATTTATGCAAAATGCTCTACAATAGAAAAAAAAGATCTTTGGGAAAGTCTTGAAGAAGATAATATGAGGATTGATGGTCCTTGGTGCATTGAAGGTGATTTCAATGTGATATTGGACCCCTCAGCGAAAATGGGGGGCAACCCTCATAGAATGATCAAAAGCTTACATTTTCAAAACTGCATGGATATTTGTGGTTTAACTGACATTGGATTCACTGGGTCAAACTTCACTTGGTGTAATAATAGGAGGCCTAGAAAGCGGATATGGAAAAGATTGGACAGGGTTTCTATCAATGACCAATGGGACCACCTCTTCCAGAATAGTTCTATCAGACATTTGGCTAGAACTGGTTCTGACCACAGACCTCTGCTAATAAAGTACCAGGACTCCAATAGTTCTTATGTTTCATACTTTAGGTTCTTAAATTTCTAGGTTACTCAACCAAGTTTTATGGATATTGTCAAAGAAATATGGGGTACATCAGTCCAAGGGAAACCCATGTGGATTTTACAATCTAAGTTGAAAATAATGGGAAGGAAACTCAGCCTTTGGTCAAGGGAACAGATAGGCAATGTTCATGAAAAAACTATAGAATGGGAAACCAAGCTACAAAACTTGGAGGAACTGGATATTCAAACCAATACTGATCAAAGTAGAATGGAGGTTAACAAAGCCCATGCTGAGTATATTCATTGGATGAAGTTACAAGATTCCATTCTTACTCAAAAATCTCAGTGTAAATGGTTTGAAGAGGGGAACACTAATACCAAATATTTTCATAGCATTCTCAGGGAAAAAAGGAGGAAACTTGTCCTGTCCATGATCAAGAATAGTAGGGGCCATTGGATCAGTGGAGATGAGAAGATCTCAAGAGCTGCTATCAAGCATTTTCAGCAACTTTTTAACCTTCCAACCCCCTCCATTAACCCTAATATTTTTAACTGTATTCCTAACATTATTTCTCCTAAGAAAAATGACAGGTTGAATCTAATGCCAGATGAACAGGAGATTAAAGAGGTTGTATTCAACCTAAGTGCAACTAGTGCAGCTGGCCCAGTGGGTTCAATGGATTTTTTTTCCAGAATTGTTGGAACATCGTAAAGGATGACACTGTTGCTTTTGTACAGGAGTTCTTCAAAGGAAAAAAGCTCACCAGGTATTTCTCTCATACATGTCTAGTGTTAATCCCAAAAGTTGACACCCCTAGTAGATGTGGAGAATTCAGACCCATAAGTCTCTCTAATTTTACCAACAAAATTGTTTCAAAAATCATCTCTTTAAGACTTAACCCCTTACTGAAAAATCTGGTTTCTCCAAACCAAAGTGGTTTTATTAAAGAGAGGCTAGTAATGCGAAAATGTCCTTTTAGCTCAAGAAATTATCCAGAATATCTCCAAACCTAACAAGGGTGGCAATGTTGTGATCAAGCTAGACATGGCTAAGGCATATGACAGAATGTCTCGGCATTTTGTTATAGCTTTCTTGGACAAATTTGGGTTTTCCAAATTCTGGATAGATATCATTTATAACCTGATTTCTGAGAATTGGTACTCTGTGATAATAAATGGATCTAGAAATGGTTTCTTTTCTTCTTCTCAAGGATTAAAACAAAGGGATCCTCTGTCCCCTTCTTTATTTATTCTTCTTTGCTAAGGTTTTGTCCAGATCTCTTAATAATCTTGCTAGATATAGGAATTTCATTCCTTTTACTATGCCCTCTAATTGCCCTACTAGTAATCACCTTGCTTATCTTTGATGACATTGTCATCTTTAGTAGTGGTAAAACTTCCTCTTTGAAACTCATTATGAAGCTTATTAATGAGTATGAGAATAGCTCTGGTCAGTTGGTTAATAGAGATAAAAGTTTCTTTTTTCCTGCTCCTAGAACTTCTGCTCAGAGAATTAACAAAATTAGAGACTGCACTAGTTTCATGGACAAGAGCTTCCCTTTCACTTACCTTGGTTGTCCCTTATATGTGGGAAGGAAAAAACTGGAATACTTTGACTACATGATTAGTAAGGTGGTTAAAAGGCTTAATGGTTGGCATGGTAAGTTACTCTCCTATGGGGGAAAAGTAGTGCTAATCAAAAGTGTTCTCCAATCCCTTCTTATTTATACTCTCTCTGCATTGTCTCCTCCTAAAAGTAGCCTTAAATTAATTGAGAAACATTTTGCCAATTTTCTCTAGGGCAGTAATCAAGGTCATCATAAGTACCATTGGTGCTCCTGGAGTAGTCTGTGTGTTCCTTTTGAAGAAGGGGCACATGCATTAGAAGTATGAATGATATCAGCAACACTTTAGCCATGAAAAGATGGTGGAGGCTGAGAACCTCTAACTCTCTCTCAGAGCTCATGTGGTTGGTAAGAAGTGGGCATCAGGTGATTCTCATGCTTGGAAGCATATGACACAGGTTAGAGAGGAAGCAGAAAAGCACATGGTTTGGCAAGTGAATTCTGGTTCTTGCTCATTCTGGTGGGACAATTGGACTAGTAAGGATCCTCTTGCTCACCAAGTCCCCAATTCTACTAAGAGCTCCAAGCTTTTAGTCAAGCACTTCATCAAACAAGGCAAGTGGGATAGTGAAAAGCTTAATAGGACTCTGCCCCCTCAAATGAGTGACAACATCCATAAAATTGATATTGGTAACATTGATAAGGATGATCAGATGTTCTGGGACCTTCCAGAGACTGGCAAATATTCCAACAAGTCAGCTTGGGATCTGGTAAGGAATAAAAAAGCTCCTCAGCCTTTAATTAATAAGGTATGGCACTCTTCCATCCCTTTTAAGATTTTTTTTTCTGACTTGGAGAATTTGTAAAAATAAGCTCCCATTTGAGGAAGTAATTAGTAGGTTTGGCAAGCAAATGGATTCCAAATGTTACTGCTGCAATACAGCTAGTGACCAGACCATGAACCATATGTTCAGTCAAGGGACAACAGCTAGTAAAATTTGGAATCTCCTTCGTGCCCCTCTGGGTATCAAACATTCCCACCTCCCAATAAGACATGTCATTAATTCTTGGTGGCAAGAGAAGGTTAAGAATGATGTTCATAGGCTTATTTTACAGATCACTCCTATTGTTATATGTTGGGCTCTTTGGAAGGAAACTTGTGCTTGCAGGTATGGTAATCAGAACAAATTTAGTTGGTACAAGCTTGAACAGCAGGTGGGATGGATTGTCAATGCAGAAACAGTCAAGTCTTTCCCAGGATACAAGCTAACTCTACCATTAAAAGAATTTTGCTACAAGCTACTGAAGCTACAACCAATACCAAAGATCATGGTGAACTGTTGGCAAAAACTAGAGCCAAGGGTATAGAAATTGAGCACTGATGGAAGTTACAACAAAAATAATGGGAATCTTTTTGGACTAGGAGGAGCTCTCAGAGATGCAGAGGGACAACTGATCATGGCATTTTCAGTAACCTATCAGTGCAATAGTCATAATATGGCAGAGGCTAAAGCAGCCTGGTATGGAGGGAACTAGTGCAAACAGCATGGATACAATAATCTGGTCATAGAGCTAGACTCTATGGTGATCACAGATATGCTCACAAACAAGAAAGCAGGGAGTTTCAAGCTCAACAAGATAATAGAAGATACTAGTGAGGTCTTTGCAACATTCAAATGTCAAGTTTACGCATTGCTATAGGAAGGCTAATCAACTTGCAGATTGGCTAGCAAAACAGGCAATACAGTCCAATGACAAGAACATCTACTTATCAGATCAAGAGCTACCAAATGGAGCAAAAGGACCTTACATCTTAGACAAAAGACAAGTTCCCTCCATTAGGTCAAAGTTTGATAAGGCTAATTTCTTTGTTAGTTAGGCTAACTGCTTGTATATGAAGAGATTGAGCAATAAGTTCTTTTTTGTTGTAAGCTCAATCTCAATTTTTGGTGGATAGTCTCTATCCAGTGTTGTAATTAAAACGATTAATATTCAATACCACCTTCCGGTGATCTTTGGGAAAATTTAAAAAAAAATAAAAAATGACCCATTAAAACGTAGATATGTCACTTCCAAGTTTCATCTGTTTTAAGCTTGGAATGACAACCAAGTTAAACAGTCTAGGTACATGGCTGCTTTATTCGTAGACTTGGACATCTATGTTTCATGATTTGTTCTTGTAGTTGTAAGTTTATTGTTGTAAAACCTACTACCCGGCATTGCTTTGTTAGCTTGTTCCCGAGTTCTATCATTTCTGACCATGAGATTGAAAGTGATATCTACGGACCTATCCGTTAGAGTCAGCTAAGGTTTTGTCGGCCACAGATGTATGGATATTTGCAAAATTATCCTCATGATTTGTGTCTCAATTCTATCTTTGATCTCCCTATCTTCGATCAAAACTTGTTGGAAATGGTTTTTTGATTACAATTAACTAGGTTCAGATCGTTACCTCTTTTCTTTCTTTTTGGTACATTTTGTCGGCGTTCCCCCTGCACTAATGACCTCCTTAGCTTCTCTCCTTGCCATCATATACTCTTCAAAAACCTCCTAGTCCGCTTAGCTTCTCTCCTTGCCATCATATACTCTTCAAAAACCTCCTAGTCCGCTGTTGGTTACCTACTATGCTCTCTTTTCGCCTTAATAGCTCTTTGCACCTCCTTACTCCATTAACATGATTCTTATGGTTGAAGTCCTAGGCATTTAGATATACCTAGAACTTCATTTGCTACTTTTTCTAATGCAACTTGTCTTTTCTTTCTGAAGGATGCTTGCATTGGCTTCTAAGTCTCATCCTTCTCCATTCAACTTTTTCATGAATTATATTTGGTTTATGAATTTTAGCTTCTCCCACCAAGTTTTTGGATCCTAGTAGCTCTTCTAACTCTTTCGCTTCACATAACCTACCATCAGGTGGCTAGGGTGTGGCCTAGCATGATTTTATAGTCCTTACACGCGTGTTTTATCCCTTGTTTTTGGTAAGGATGAAGTCTAAGGCTTGTGTTTGTTCAGAACTGTTACAATATTATGTTATACTTATGTCCTAGCAGATCTATCCTGATAATGTTCTGTTGGTCACTTTTGCATGTCTGGTACCACAACTATATCTCCATGTGTTTGGTCAAAGCCGTTACTATATCTAGTTATATGTCCTCGCAGATCTCTCCCGATAAAGTTCTAATGGTCATTTGAATCCCCTGAATGAAGGTATACATATTCTCCCATAATTTAGTTAAATCTCATCATCTAATCATATTTGAAGACCATAGACAGTAATGATATTAATTTTCTTCTTTCCCATAGTAGTGTTAACGGGATTGTGAAAATAGAAAAAGAAGGGAACTTGCTTTGAGTTGGTTCTTGAAGCTTTCTTCTCCCGTTTTTCTTTCTTCTGGTTTTTACATCTCGGCTAACTTCTTCACATCTTCTTTTTTTATTCTTATGATCCACAGTAGAACAGGTTTGAACCATATATATCACCAGAACGGGGGAGTATTTTTCCTCTTCTTCCTCTACACCTAGGGATTTATACGATCTATATATAAACAATACAGGCTTTGTCGAATCATATGTATCTGAACCATCCTGAATGGGGACGTGGCGGTTGTATCTGAACCATCCTCAAATAGAGACTTTATTTTGCTTGTTTTTCAGATAGGGAATAAGAATAATCAACCAAAAGTCTATTAATAGACCATAATTTACAAAAAACAAAAACACAAAAAGAAAGATCGAAACAAGCAAAATAAGTATAAATAACACACATTTCGACGGAAAAACAGGCAAAACTTCAAAGGTTTTGAAAAAAAGTAGAACTTTATGAACACTAAGTTTTTATCAAGATAAAAAAAAAAAATTAATCAAACCATACTTTTAAATAGGCAATATGGATCTAAAAATGCTTCGCCACTGATTCAAAATTAATTAATATACTTGAGGACGACGATTAGAGAGCTTCTGGGCTCTAGAGAGAAGAAAAATCGACTGAAGATATTGGTCTTGATAGGGAAGAGAGTGAAGAGAGAGAATGAGACTTATGCATATTTTAGGAGAAAGAGAAAGGGGCTTTGTATATTTTACTACAAGTTACAGGGACTTAAGTGTATAACTTAAAATCTCCAAACTTTTTAAAATTATAAAATATACCCCATTCCCCTTTTTCTAAACCTTAATTCCGAAAAATAATTGAAAAAAGAAATTGAGTGGCCTTATTCCCATTTAAAACTTGAAAGTGGCCTCCTCCACAAATCTTCTCTAATTACAATGAATCGGGACGTGCAAATTAAACTCTTTTTCTTGTGTAATATACTTCTTAAATTGACTGCAACGTCATATAGTAAGATATAAGAATAATAACTACTGCATCTCAATTTTAAATTTCACATAATTTAATCGAGTCCGAAGCCTAAAGGGCACTATTTTGAAGCCAAAAGACCAAAGGGGATTGGGAAATCCATGATAAACCAAAAAGGAAGGGTTTATCGTGTCCCCATCTACATTTTGCAGCTCCTTTAACGGACCATTGTAACGTCATTCCATAATTTATTATTATTATTTTTTAAATCTCAACTCGTGGACTGCCCCACGTTTTGCAATTTTTTTTTTTAATACTTAATTAGCAAGCCGTGTAGCCCTACACTATTTACTACATAAATATTTAAAAATATATATATATATATATATATATATATATATATATATATATATCACAACTCGTGGACTGCACCACGTTTTGCCTTCAGTTGGAGAATTTAAATATTATGTGACATTTTTTTTTTTTTTTTTGTAGAATTTATAGCTTTCAGTTGGAAAAAGTGGATGAGGATTATGTGGAGGCAAAAAAATATTATATATATTGAAAGGGAATTGAATAACATATTAAATGCTATCATCCTCTAAATAAATTATCAAATAATATCAATATGTCTATCAAAAGGGATCAAAGACAGACAAAGACGGCAAGTGATTTGATCTTAACGTTTGGATAGAGATATTGAGAAGCTATTAGAAAAAATGGACTTAAAAAAAAAAATTGAAATAGCAAATCGTGTACCCTACACGATTTGCCATTAGTTTAAAAAATAAAATGTTTTGCAAATCATGTAGGTTCCACAGCAACATTTAAAAATAAAATAAAAATTGGAGACAGAACAGACGAGGTTTCGTTAAAAGTATGGTAACTCGTGAGGGCTACAAGATAAACCTGTTTTGGTTTATCGTGTAGCCCACAACTCCTTTTGGAATTTTGGCTTAAAAAAGGTGCCATTTAGGCGCCGGACTCTAATTTAATCTACTATAAAATCCTACATAGATCATTCATATCCATGTTGTATATGTGCTGCTGTGTTATAAAAGAAGGTAATATAATGATCGAATTTGTACATGTACTATTTGAAATTAAGTAGCTGTAATTAATTTGTCATCCCATAAACTTCTGGTCTAAACATTACTCCAACCTTTAAGTAAAAGGCTCGCTTTTGCGCCTGATCAGTAATCGAGTTCAAACATGGAGGTTATTTTAAATTATAGTAAAACACTGAGGGGATAAATTTGGACATTTTTTTCCTCGAAAACTTGGATACATGGATAGTCTAACTAATTTACACTGAAGCAATGTTAACTACAATGACAATTACGAGATGATGTTAACGACAAGGGTATGAATAGACCAAACTCCAAAAGTTCAAGGGGAAGACAAGATTGACCAATTTTAGGTCATACAAAAATAAGTTTAAACAGTTTTTCTATAAAACGTACTCCTATTGTGATTATAAGAAATTGGCGCTTTGTTACATTCTGTCACATATATATTTGATGACACATTGAAAGTAAAAACTTCTAATATGGTTCAGCAGAGGAAATCAAAGAAGTATAATAAAAAGCGTCTTTTATGTACTCTTCTAGTTGGAAAATCATTGGTTTGCAATATACTGTATACAATGTGACCTTGTTTTTTGTGTTCTCTTACACGCGAATCTGTTATTATTTGAAAGAAGAAAACATTTTTTCGACGTCGAATTGTAAACTTATGCCAAACTTCCCATTGAACCAATTTTTAAAGCTTGGAAAATTCAGCCCCAGTGACGACATTTGACCACTTCTCTCAATTTAACTATTTCTTTCACGATACTAAAAAATTAAAGAAGATAACATTAAAAACAAAGGTATTTAATCTCAGATGGTTGACAGAAAAAATTTGAGAAAATGAGTTTAACTTAGTATATACACTCACACTATTTTACAATATCATATCACCGAAAACACACATATTTATATATCATAAATCTTCATAAAAGTGAAATTTGTAATCTTAAAAACAAGATGAATTACGTAAAAAAAAATAAAAAAAAATTACACTGTTCCAGCACGACTAGTTCCATAGCTTGGCGTGGTCCATTCCGTTACATCACAAAACTTAAGGAGTATTACTACTTTTCTCTGGCTGCTGCTGCATGCTGAGCAAGAAAAAAATAATATTCAATGCAAGAAAAGTCCAAATGTTTTTTGTTGTTCTGAAGTACAATTTAATTGAATAACGACATATTTTTCTGGCGTGTTTAATATCATGACTTCGTTATACTCTGTCCTTGCTACTTGTTTCCCAGAATTTTCTTCAATTTTTTCATTGAATCTTTCTTCATTTAATAAGTCAATTCTTTAATTTGACCGTTTAAGTCACCAAGTCTCTAAAACAGATGAGGCCTATAAGTATGTTATCTTCTACATTGCAATGGCATATCATTAAACTAATTCAATATTCTCCTACAATATACACACTTTATAAGTTAACAACTTTGTCCAAGCCTTCTAGCTCTTCAATAGTAAGATTATTGATTTAGAATCAGTTTCCAATACCATCTATTTGATTATAGTATCACTTATTTTAGTAGAATAAGTCATAAAACATGGAGAGAAAAACATCTCAAATCCAACCTCCAACTTATGGAGATTTGATCACTATTCTTAGCATTGATGGAGGTGGCATTCGAGGAATTATTCCAGCTACCATCCTCAGTTTTCTTGAATCCCAACTTCAGGTCAATTTTCTTTTATACACATAATATTATACATAATGATCCGTCAGTTCCTCTTTTACGACTTTAATTTTTGCATGCATGGTAAATAAAACAGCTAGTATTAAATTTGCAGGAGTTGGATGGAAAGGATGCGAAACTGCAGACACTTTTCGCGTGATTCTTTGGGCAATCTTGGTGGCCTTGTGACGGCCATGCTAACGGCTCCGGACGAAAATAATCGTCCACTATATGCAGCCAAAGATATTACCCCATTCTACTTAGATCATTGTCCAAAGATTTTCCCCCAAAAGAAGTGGTACGTACATATTTATATAATTTTTGCTTTAATTCGAGTTTTATATATACAAAAATATACAAGTTCTTCACGGTTACAACAATATTAACTCTTTATGTAGTCGGTTAAATTGAATTGATCGTGTACAAACATTAACCAAATAATACAATTTAATTTAATATTAGTTGAATTCACAAACATGCAGTGGTTGGTTTGCTTCTATTGGAAACATGGTGCAACCTATAATAGGACCAAAATACGATGGCAAATACCTGCATGAGGTTGTCAAGGAGAAGCTGAAAGATACTCGCCTTAGCAACACTGTAACCAACGTTGTCATTCCCACTTTTGATATCAAGAAATTGCAGCCTACCATTTTCTCCACTTATGAGGTATACATAAAATTAATTTATATATATACTGACAGTATAAAATTCTTTTACACTTCCATTTTTTTTTAATGTGTACTCTGTAATTTTATTTTCTAGTTTTATAACAATATGGAATTAATGTAATCTCGATTTTTTTGGTACAGACGAAACGATCTGCATGTTATGATGCAAAGATGTCCGATGTTTGTATCAAAGATGCTTAAACTGACTCAACTTGTCTTCTTGCTCATTCTTTCAAAGTTGAAGATGGCAAAGGCAATGTTAGAGAACATCATCTCATTGATGGTGGTGTTCTTGCAAATAATCCGTAAGAATTTAACTTATATATATATATATATATATATATATATATATATATATATATATATATTGATATTTAAAAAAAAAAAAAAAGAAGACTATATCAGTTTATTTTAATTTGACATGCGTTTAGCAAGTTACATGTCATGAGTCATGACGTTACTAATTTTGAGAAAACACTAAAATTATATTGGCATATTGTATTTTTCAGGGTTTGGTTGCAATATCAGAAGTGAGCAAAGAAATTTTAAAGGACAATCCAGATTTCTTTCCAATAAAACCCATGGATTATGGGCGTTTCCTTGTAATATCAATAGGGACAGGAGCTGCAAAATGTGAACAAAAATATAATTCATCCATGGCAGCTAAATGGGGTATTGTTGATTGGTTATTTCACAAAGGTTCCACGCCATTAGTCGAAGTATTCACACAGTCAAGTGCCGATATGGTGGATTATCATAATTCTGTTGTTTTTCAAGCTCTTCATTGTGAGAATAGTTACCTTCGAATTCAAGTACGTATCTTTTTTGTCTTATCGTCTTTTTTTTTTTTTTTCTCCTTCCATTTGATGGGTAGTGGTTGATTAATAAAACATTTTCTTTATTGAAACCAATTAACAGGATGATGGACTGAGTGGAACAGAAGCTTCAGTGGATGTAGCTACAAAGGAAAATTTGAAGAGACTAGTGGAAATAGGGAAAAATTTATTGAAGAAGCCACTTTCAAGGGTAAATCTGGAAACGGGTTTGACAGAACCAATTCCTAAAGGAGGCAATAATGAGGAAGCCCTTAAAAGGTATATCATCAGAATTTTAATTTGATATTACGTGGGCTCTTTGAGGAAAAAAAAAGTATGTGAAACATTTTAGAAAAAACAAACTTTCGCTCTTATTAGAGAAACCAAAATGGTGTTAGAAAAGTCCTGACTTGTTCTTTGGTGACTAAATTGATATATTAAAGATCGATTTAACCATATATACATTAACAGTTTAAAATATCTTTGTATTATCAATGTATTTTAGCTAGTCTTACTGTCATATTGTCTAATTTGTTATGTTTATGTCATAAGTTAACTCATTAAAATGTTTCGTTTAATTTGTGATAGGTTTGCAAAATTATTGGTCAATGAAAGAAGACTTCGTGAGTCAAGGTCGCCACTTGTCACAACAGTCTCGAAGTAATGCAGTCATCAAGAAGATCCTACATATAGAAATTAAGTAAATGTAATATATATATATTATCAGTGTAAATTTCCTAGCTATATTCCCGATGAAATTTCTAAATTTCGGAGGAATATTAGGTATAGGGAAGTACTTTATGAAATTCGATTTATTTATTTGTAGTACTAGTACTACTGTAAAATGTATTCATCATCATTCATATATACACATCTGACATATGTAAATTATACGTTCTTTAATAGTTCTACGTAATTCTTCGTATAAAAATAGTGTCTTACTCACAACATTCTTTATTGTCTGCTAAAAGTAGGGTTGGACATAAATAACGAAGAATCGAAAATCGGACCAAACCGAATTAATTCGGTTTTTCGGTTCGATTTCGGTTTTTTCAAAACTTCGGTGTTCGGTTCAGTTCTTGATTTTAATGTTCCGATACTTCGGTTTAACCAAATTTTTAATACATAAATACAAAATATAATAATATATGTAAATAACACTAATCTGAATTCCCAATCTCAAGCCCATATTAACGTGGCCTGAACTCGTCCTCAAGTGTGTCTATAAAACACAATCCGACTTACATAGTATTCCATCTTCAATTTAGTAACATGCTAATATATATATATATTCTAATTTAATTATGCCTTCTTTTAGCTAAGATTAGCAGCAATTGAGAGGGGAAAAAAGAGTAGCTCTTAATTAAGCTGGCAATGGAAGAGAAGAAACTAGCAAAAACCGACACATCCATGACCTAAAGAATTAATAGCTTACCAGATGTCTAAAATATTACTCCACCTCCATTTCCCCAACTTAATCTCTGCTTCTAATAAAAATCAGATTTAGGAGGTTTTATAGACACATTTGAAGACGAGTTCAGGAGTTCAATAGATCAAAATGGAAAAGAAAAAAAAAGAGCAAATTTGGGGGGCCCATATTCATTAAGCCAATAGTAAACTTATGCCAAACTTCCGATTTAACCAATTAAAGAAGCTTGAAAAGTTCAGCTCCAATAATACAGGAGCACAAGAGTACTATTATTCGTTGTATGCAAGACTAAATGTTTTGACGACTTTGACTATTTCTCTCAATTTATATTCATTTACTTTCACAACAAGAAATAATATTCACTTAAAATAAAGAAGTAAGACTAAGAATAAGACAAGTAGCGTTACAAGTTTACCTAAGTAATGTGGTTGGATGAATAAGATCCACCCATTATCAGTTAGAAATTTCGAGTTCGAGTTTTGAAAGTAAAGAAATTTCTAACAAAGAGTGTTTCATCTTAATGGACCACTTACGACAAATTTAAATCGGTCCGATAAGTGAATTTCAGATACCAGTTGATTGAATAAAAAAAGAAAAAAGAATATCTTACTAGGCTGCCAAATCAAATCTTCGAAAGCGTGCCATAGTACTTAGATGTGGTCCGTACGATAACCACACAAACTTTGCCAGTACAAGAAGTACTTTTCAGTGCAATAAAATTTAAATGTTTTTTTGTTGTTCGGAGTCCCGTTTAATTGACTAAAACCTAGGACAAAGGTATAAATATATCTTTAATTTTGCGATTTAGACCAGATATACCCCTTATTAAAAAAGTGGTGCATACATACCCCTGCCGTTATACAAATGGTGTAAATATACCCCTGCCTTTACGTAGATGGTACAAATATATCCTTTTCACTGCTAGAATTTTTTTGAAAAATCATTTAGCTTATCTTTTAATTAAGAAAAATGTCACGTGGTTTTAAAAAAATAAGTCTACCCTTTTTTTTAAAGTCACGAAGCGATTTTTTTCTGGTGGGTTGTCTTGTTCGTTTTAAAAAAATATCTCCTTGGCTTAAAAAAAATAAAAAAAATATAGCCAGCTTTTTAAACTAACCAGACCCAACCCAACAGAAAAAAATTTACCACGTGACTTTAAAAAATAATTCTACTGAAAAAATAGGTAGATTTATTTTTTAAGGATAAAGAATTGTTCTGGAGACAGAAGTCAAGAGTCCAATGGTTGCCTGAAGGTGATAAAAATACTTCTTTCTTTCACATGGCAACGGTACAAAGGAGGAGGAGAAACTTAGTAAAAGGGTTGCAAAAAGATGATGGATCATGGGTATATGATAAGGAAGGAATTAGTGGTGAGGTTGAGAATTTTTATTGTAATTTATTCACCACGTCTGTGCCTGGATTAAAGACTACGATATGGGATGATATTCCTGCTGGAATTACAGAGGATATGAATGAGAGATTGATTGGGGAAGTTACTATTGAGGAAGTGGAGAAAGCAGTTTTTTCAATGTGTCCGACTCCCCCGGGGTTGACGGTATGACCCCTTTGTTTTTTCAAGAGTACTGGTCAATTATTAAGGAGAATGTGCTTCAAGCTGTGAGGAGTTTTTTCCAAACGGAAACTTTGTTATCGTCTTGGAATAGGACTTTGATCGCTTTGATCCCTAAGTGCAAAGCCCCTGTCTCGATGAATCAATATAGGCCAATTAGTTTGTGTACTACATTTTACAAAATAGTGGCAAAAGTTTTGGCAAGTGAAAGAACTACCAACTACTGATAAATTATAGTATCAAGAACTACAATTAATGTACATGTGTGCAGCCCATGTAGCGTTGACCCTTCCACCTTCAAAAGTTATGGTGGTTGGTAAATATCCTCCGCTCTTAATTAGAGGTCTCGCTTCGAGTTTTGAAAATGAAATTGTCTTTAGTTTAGAAAATTACACTACAGGGCAATTTAACTGGATATAATAGGCAGAGACAGATTCAGAATTTAAAGTTTATGGGTTTAGGATGCCACTGAATCCACTTATCATTTGAGTTATTGGGTTCAAAATTTAAATTTTGTACATATTTTATAAATTCTAAAATACATATACAAAGTCTAAGTCAACATTATTAGGGCGAAGCCAATTTATTTTTCCTGCTTATTTTTC
The DNA here is from genome assembly GCF_029784015.1 of Lycium ferocissimum. Taxonomy (NCBI): domain Eukaryota; kingdom Viridiplantae; phylum Streptophyta; class Magnoliopsida; order Solanales; family Solanaceae; genus Lycium; species Lycium ferocissimum. The sequence continues at coordinate 34,001,222 of NC_081352.1, read as the reverse complement.
ATTAAAAACTCTCTCTAGCCGCCACGCAAACCCTAGCCCTTGCCGCTACCACTACTGGCCGGAATGGCCGAACCAACCGGTGGACAACCTCCACCGGTAGCCCAGAATACAAAGACCACACTAAATCCACAACCTACAATTTTACATACTGAAAACTCTATGCCCAAAACACAGAACCAAACATATGCCAATTTATTCAAACCCACAATTATAGATACCACTACTGTCGAAATTCCTCCAAAGAAAATTACATACATCAATGGGGAACCATTCATTGCTTGGAATTCCAATGAGATACAACAGATAATAGTGAAGGAAAAATTACAATATGCAGTGATTGGTAAGTTTTCATACGACAATATTGATATTAAAGAATTAAGGAAGGTAATTCCAATACAATGTGGAATTAAAAGTGTGCCAATCATAGGATTGCTTGATGAAAGACATATTCTGATCCGACTAAATTTTCTGGAAGATTATGTAAGAATGATGTCTGTTGACACCCAATTTTGTCCCTCCTTTATTCCAATTTATTTCCTCGGGCTTTTAAATTAGTTAAATCTAAATATTTTATTTCGCTACTATTTCTACTGCTATTAATATTATTACTTTCATTCTCACTATTAATAGTGTTACTTTACTACAAATTTTAAATGGTCCGTCATTGTTCATTTTAGGATTTGTACTCGTTAAATTAATTTTTACTTTGTTACTATTCAATTTCACATAGTATTAAATTAGAAGCCCAAAATAATTTAAAATGGAGGAAAAGGATCCATATTTCACCCAAAATGAATGGCCCAAACGGACCAGCCCACGTCTCGGCTCACCGCTCCGCTCCAAACACACCACGTACGACCCGATCCCACTTCTCTTCTAAATCAATTCTCAGCTAAGCACAACCCTAGCCGACGCCTCCCTCTTTCTCATTTTTTCTCTCTCTCTCTCTCGTCTCTTTCTCCTTTCCCTCTCTCTACCATTTTAGCAAAAATACAGACCCTCTTTAACCAATTACAGACCTGTCCATACCATTTCCATGCAAGATTTGTCTCCATCTTTGCTTATGGTCATATATTTGGTCATCAACAGAGTAGATTTTCCATCTTTGGTTTCGAATCACGCTGTAATCTGCAAAATCAGAAAAAAGGTCTAGCCATTTTTGAGTAAAGTCCGAATCAAACCACGTGAAAGGACCTCAACGTTCAGATGATCACGGGTTTGACTCGATTTTGAATTTTCGTTTTTGAATTCCCGCTCATGAAGTTGAAAATCTAACCCAAAATCAGCCTATAAATGCTCACCTTCTTGACTCACAAAAAGGGGGTTTTTTTTAGCGAGGAAGTCCTAGTCTTCTTTCGGTCTGGGTTTTCTTTGAAATCAGTATTTCTTCGAAAATATAAGTTAGTAAGACTGAAATTATCGTCGAAAATATAGCCCTGTTCCAATAATAGCCACACATTACCCTAATTTCATTCTTCGATTTGAAACTCTAGTTATTTTCATCGAGTTCGGGTTCGTTCGAGTTCGAGCTAAATTCGTGACGTCGTGACCACAGCTTCATCGCACCTCAAGAGAGGTCGATAAACCCTCTTCCTTTTCTTTATTTTGGTACTTTGGTTTGTTTAGTTTAATTTGTATTCATGTGTTAGTTAACGACTATGTTGGTGTTCGTTTAGTTCGATCGAATTTAGTCTTAGTTAATATAGCGTAGTATCAATTTAAGCTCAATGTAGTTAATTATGTTCTCCAAGTTAATTTTACCTAGTTTGAACGAATAATTAATCAAGTGGTAATTTTGTCTAGCCGATGATGTTTGTTAGCTTATTATTTGGCTATGTTAGTTTAAACAATGTTTATGTGGTGATGTTCGATTTATAGTAATCGAGGATTGTGTTCATTGATGTCAGAATTATTATATTGCCGCTTTAAGCCTTGTATGGCCACTGTTTGAACTTGTGCCGGTTCATATAAAGTAGTGAATAATTTGATTGCATTGTCTTGGCTTGGAGGCTTTGTTTAGTCGAATTGCTAAGGATGTTTATGTAGTATGTTTGATGGTTACACAGATCCATGTGGAACTGCGTGTGTTTGTTTGATATTTGGGTAGCTTAAAGTCATGTGTTGCTTAGATATTGAATAAACAGTTGGTCTAGTCTCGAACACTCATTAAATATTTTAAATAATGAAGTTACGATTCTTTTGGTTTTCTCTTTTACTATAATCATATTTTTAGTTTAAAGAACCTCTTTATTCATGTTGAGTGTTTCTTTTACATTTACTGGCTTTATTTAGGTCCTTTAGATCATTGTTGTGCTCCAAATTATGTGTTGAATTCTTGGAAGTAGATTGACATGAGTATTAAACGGCTAATTGATTGTTGAACTAAACTTTGTTTAAACCTCCGAATGCCTTTTAAACCTTAAGAGTATCTTTGTTTTGCGAAATTTGGAGTTCTTGATCAAAGATTTTAAAAATAATGTTGAGAGTCGAGAGATTTGTGTGTAAATGATATGTTCTTAGGCATTCATTCTTGCCATTACATGATCATAAATATAGTGGATTCTGCTTTAAAATGATGTTGAACTTATTTGAATCGGCCTATCTAATAAATTATCCACTTAAAAAATCTTGATCGAGCCTATAATGCTCTAAGCAGCTTGAGAATCTCTAAATGTGCCTGCTTGCATTGCTTATTACTCTCGGAATTCGAACCCATTTTACACGATCAATTGCCCTAGCTAATGTATCTAAACTCGTGATCTCGGTTGGTCCTCATCTTGTGATTAACTTCCACTTCTTTGTCTACTATATCTGTTCTTTGTCTATTATTACTCAACATTGTAGAATCTTTTTTGGTTTGTCGCATCTTAAAGTGTCCTCGAGTTGTTGCATTTTGTGGAATTAGTTGTCGTCTCATTTTTTTTAGAAAAAGAAAATAGATCTTGCATCCGTTATGGGAAAACTTGGTTGGCTGAAATCTCGAAGTCCATTTCATATCATCGTTATGCTATAGGGAATTTCATGGATACGGGAAGTGTTGATTCTGCGTTTTTATTTTGAATTCTTATATGGCTGTCCATTGCAAATATACACAGTATATACATAATCTACCGAGCTATTTTGAGTTTTTATATATATATATATATATATATATATATATATATTTTTTTTTTTTTCATGTTTAACCTTATTCGTTGATTGTATACTAATCCTCTCCTTTTCCTTTTCTTTTTATGCATGCTCTTCGCATACGAGTCTGAGGGACTCATCATCTCCCGCATTCAACGTTGGGCCAAAGCCCAACAAAATCCTCTGAGTCGGTCCGCCGCGGCCAAACAGAAAATAAAATGCGGGCTAAGCCCAACGACAAACGGCACGCGGTCAAAAATAGTTGGACCGAAGCCCGAATTGCGGGCGGATCCATGACGATCCTTAGAAAATGGGCTGAATTCACCTAACTTATTTCATGCCTTTATTTTACTTTATGCATGGAATTTGTATTATTATGCAACTAACCCTTTATTTTGTTTTATTTTCTCCATTTAGATGAACCTTAGCGAATTAGTGGGTTTTAGTTTAACAACGGGTAGTTAAGTTAAAGGGAAATTAATAATTAATACCACCAGTTTCCTTTTCTTCTATTTATGATTAAAACTATTTATAGTATTTACAATATTTGTTTTCATTAGAATAGTTAATTTTTCAAAATAGCATTATTACATATGTTGAGCTAAGGAATCATGATTTGTTATTACTATCTTAAAAATTAAAATGTCATCAATATGCAAAGATGAATTCAAATGTATTTTAAACATTTTAGATTAATCCGTTTATACATTTCTTTTAGCCAAATACAGTTAAGTAGAGTTAATGAAAAGAAAGAAGACCCATGCCTTTTTTCATCATATTAAAATAAGTCTAGGATTTTCTATTCATATAATATAATTTTTAGTTTGCATTTGCTAAAACCTTCTCTTTGAAAATTATTATGCATAAGTAACTTATTGTATTTTCCACAAGTATTATTTATATAGCATCATTATATTTTCCTTCAAAATCTTAATGACCTTTATAAGTTTTATTTTAAAATAGTATTTAAAGACATCTTTCATGCAACTTATTATTTTTGTAAATCCTATTTTTTTTAACAACATTATTACATTTTTCTTCAAACTTCAGCAATATTTGTAAGTCATTTTAGCTTTAATTAATTAACCTAAGTTTGGTCGGACAATAGTAAGTTAACGGATTCTAAAGGATGCCTAACCCCTTCCCTTTAGGATAATATAGAACCTTACCTAGAATCACCTTTGGTTAAGCAGACTATTAACGGAGGTTAGTTCTACTTTAAGTTAATAATTAGGTGCCCTAATTCACCTTAAAATCAATTAGGTGGCGACTCCTTAAAATCAATCAATAGGAATCACCAATATGTCATACTCTAATTTAGCCCGTTTAAAATGGGGTATAACAATGTCTACCCCTGCATACTACCTAAAAGGGCATGACAGATATTGCCAAATGAGACCTCTCATTTGGGATCCATGGTTCAATCCAAAAGAAGAGACTTCAAGGGCTGTAGCTTGGATAAGTTTCCCTGAACTGCCTCCAAATTTCTTTGCTAAAGAGGCAGTGTTTTCCATGGCAACTTCAGTTGGAAAACCTTTAACTGTTGATCTGGCCACAGCAAACAAAACAAGACCAAGCTGCGCAAAAGTCAAAGTTGAGGTTGATTTATTAGCAACACTTCCAAAGAGGATAAACATTGCTGAAGAGGATGAATCAGGAATAATAAAATCAAAATGGGTAAGGATTAATTATGATTACTTACCAAAATATTGCAAACACTGTAAACTCCAAGGTCATGAGGAGATGGAATGTAGAGTGCTTAATCCTGAACTGGCGAAGCAATACAGAGAAGAATTAAGAAAAGAAAATGCAGAAGTTGTTTCTACAGAAACACAAAATAAAGAAGGCTTTCAAGGGAGAAGGGGATGGTACAATCTTTGGTAAACAAGAATGGACGCAAAGAAGAAGCAAATACAAGAAGGATAAATCAGGTGTTATAATTGGGGAAGTTAGTCCAGTACAAAAGAATAAGGAGGGAACCATGATAACTACCAATGTATTTGCAGCACTAGAAGAGGTCTCAGAGAATCAGGACATTGTCAATCGAAGCAGATTGCCAAGAAGATACTAGAACATGGATTGAGAAGAGTTTCTATATCCACAAAAGCCCTGCAAAGGAAGCAGCCAACAAGCCACATGAAACAAAACAACCAAAAGGGGACAACATGGTAGATAGAGATGGAAAACATAATAAGAACATGGAGAAACCAAGGGAACAACAGATAGTAAATGATGATGCTGAGGGTATTTTACTTGATGAGTCCCAAATGCAAACACCAGGCAAAAATATTCAAACAAAACATGCAACAACAAGTCATCAAGGGGAGGAAGATGAGCATAATAATAAGAGTACACATCAATCCAGTGTGAACGGCAGCAAGACAACAACCACAAGCAAAGGGGAGAAATTACTATCTGATGCACAGGTTAATGTGGAGAAATTTCAAACTCCATATCTAAATCAGATATTGCAGGGAAAGGAGAGTGATAGTCAAAGCAAAACAGTGGCACAACAGGAGAATCATAGCAGATGGGATTTGAAGAGCCATGAGGAATATGAACAAATAGGGGATAGTAGTACTAACAATATGGAAAATGAGGCAAGCAATCAGGAGAATGTAGCAGGGAAACAAAAGGATAAGGAAATACATGATCTTAACATGGTGCAGCCTGAAGAAGACAAATCAGAAGTATTAGGGCAGATAACAGTGTGGGAGGAGATTCCAAAATAAATATTTAATATTGAAGGGGGGAAGCAGAGATCTAGATGTGCATACCATAGAGCATAATATGGAAGCAGCTGTTAGAGCAGGAGATATTTCACCAAAGTATCTTAAAAAATGAGAAGGTAAAGCAAAGAAAAAGATATCAAGAGAGACAAGTGTTCCACCTGGGAGTGGAGTTCATACTAGAAGGCAGATTAATAAACTTAATAAACCATGATGAATGCTCTTATATGGAATATTAGGTCTGTTAATACCATGGAAGCTTTTACAAGGTTAATAAAACTAAATCAAAGATACCATTTTGGATTTATAGGCTTAATGGAACCTTTTCAAGATCCAGACAAGATAGAGGAATATAGAAGAAGAATTGGAATGGAGCATGCAATAGTTAATATATCTGGTAAGATTTGGGCTTTTGTGGAAGATATATTTGACTATCACATAATTGTGGACCATCAGCAGCACTTAACCATTAAATTAAGGGTTAGATCATGCTCCCATGCTAATTTCCTATATAAGAGACAATAGAAGTATCAAAAAACCTTTTAAGTTTTTAAACTTTTGGGTAAAGAATGAATGTTTCATGGAGTTGATTAAACAAAATTGGACATTTTATGGCAAATGCTTTCATTCTTTTTTACCATAAACTGAAAAAGGTGAAAGCAGCTTTGGTACAATAGAGTAAAGCAACCTTTGGGAATATATTCCAAGAAATTGAGGCTCTTGAAGAGGTCATTAAGGTGAAAGAAGCACAATTTCAGAATCTGCCAACACCAACAAATATACAGGAATTGCATAAAGTGCAGGTAGATTTAAACAGATATTTGCATTTAGAGGAAGAATTTTGGAAGCAGAAAGCTGGGATGCAGTGGTTTCAGGATGGGGATAGAAATACAAATTTTTTTCATGCGTATGTTCAGGGGAGAAGGAAAAGGATGCAGATAAGAAGAATTCAAGGGGCAGATGGGAATTGGATAGAAGAAGAAGAGGGAATAATTGCTGAAGCCATCAGATTCTACCTTTGCTCAATTTACAAAGGAAGAAGATCCAAAAGATTTTGAAATTCTAAATCACTTGCCCAGAATGATTTTTGAGGATGATAATTTGTGGTTTGAGGCAGAACCAACTAAAGAAGAGGTGAAGGCAGTGGTTTTTCAACTAAATGGAGAGAGTGCAGGAGGATCTGATGGTTTTACTAGTGTATTTTATCAAGCTTGCTGGGAAATTATCGGAGAGGATGTTACCAATATGATAAAGGCTTTCTTTTGTGGAGCAGAACTGCCCAAGTTTGTTACTCATACTAACCTGGTCTTATTACCAAAGAAGGAGCTGGTTAACACCTTCTCTGATATGAGACCAATTAGTTTGAGCAATTTTGTGAATAAGATCTTTTCTAGACTGATTCATGGGAGATTGGTGTCAAAATTATCTGATATCATATCACTCAATCAGTCTGGATTTGTTAAAGATAGGAGTATTGTGGAGAATATACTGTTAACTCAAGAAATTGTGTCTGATATAAGGCTGAGGACAAAAGATGCAAATATGATAATTAAGCTGGATATGGCAAAGGCCTATGACAGGGTTTCTTGGTTGTTATTAACTAAGGTACTTAGGCAGATGGGTTTCTCAGAGAAGATTATAGACATGGTCTACAGGATTGTTAACAATAACTGGTACTCTGTGTTGATAAATGGGCAGCAACAAGGTTTCTTCCAATCTACCAGAGGAGTAAAGCAAGGGGACCCTCTTTCCCCTACTTTATTTATCTTAGCAGCTGAGGTCTTATCTAGGAGTTCGAATACTTCACCGAAAGCCCGGTTTAAGGGTTTTGGTATGCCTAAATGGAGTCCAAAAGTAAATCATCTTGCCTATGCTGATGACATGATCATCTTTACTTCGGCAGATGTGGTATCTTTGCAAATGATAATGGGGATATTGAAGAATTATGAGCAGACTTCTGGTCAGAAGATCAATTTGGACAAAAGTGCTATTTATATGCATAAAAATGTCACGGGGGACATTAGTATCACGATTGAGATTTATGGCGGTATTAATAGAAAAGAATTTCCTTTTATGTATTTGGGTTGCCCTATTTATCATTGTAGGAGGAAGAAGGAATTCTTTAATGCTTTGATCCTTAAAATCATGAATAGATTACAAGGCTGGAAGGGTAAAATGTTATCCTTTGGAGGAAGGGCAATTCTTATTAAACATGTGCTTCAAAGTATGCCAATCCACATGTTGTCAGCTGTTAACCCTCCAATGGGGATCATTAGGCAAATTCACAAGATGTTTGCTCAGTTTTTTTGGAGCAATACCATTGGGGGCAGGAGCACACATTGGGTGGCTTGGAATAAATTGTGTGTTCCAACCCCAGAGGGGGGCCTCGGTTTTAGATCCCTTCATGATGTGTCTTTGGCACTTTTTTGTAAGCTCTGGTGGAATTTCAGGACAAAACCTACCTTGTGGAGTGCTTATATGACCAACAAATATTGTAGGAAAAAACATGCTATAGTGGTACTATGGAAACAGGGGTCACAGACCTGGAAAAGAATGTTAGAAGCCAGGGATTTAATAGAACATCAAATTTGGTGGCAAGTTAGGAAAGGAGACTCACAGTTCTGGTTTGACAATTGGACTGGATTGGGAGCTTTATACTATGTAATTCCAGGGGATACTTATGATGAGAGAATTCAGAATGTGAAACATGTGGTAGTTGAGGGGAGGTGGAATAGAGAAAAATTGATGGAAGTACTCACTAAGGACATTGTTGATCATATAATAGAGAATATAACCCCACCCAGGGAGGAAAGAGATATTGATAGATCATGGTGGATACTAGACACAAGAGGGGAATTTTCAATTAAATCAACTTGGGAGTATATTAGGCTGAGGGGACCACAAGTGGACAGCTACAGGTTCATGTGGATAAAATGTCACGCCCCGAACCATGGCCTGGGCGTAACACGGCACTCGGTGCCTGACTGCATGTGACCGAGCGAACCACATGGCTTGCTGAACTATAATGAGGCACACATGAGCGGAAATATAACGTGCAGTGCATGATGAGCCCTTATAGAAACATAGTAAGTCATAATATTACATATAAAAATACTTGATTTAGGTCATGAATGCGGAAATATCATAAATGAGCCAAACGGCTAACCAAATTTGGAAGTCTAACGTGACACTTATCTTGTCTATGAAACCTCTAACATGGGTCTAAAGAACACGTAACGTACTTGCTGGGACAAGACTGACAAGCCACCTTTAGATGCAAAAGTGGATAAAGAAAGATAATGCGATAAACCCGAATGATATGGGGCTCGCGATAAGGTAAGTACGTACGGATCCTAATGAGCGAAGCGTCGTCCTCCAGAATCCGCATCGTCGTGAAATGCGAACCCCAGGCAATAAAAGGGGCGTCGACACATTGAATATATCTTGGCATGTAAAGAAGCTCGAAAGAAATAACATGGGACATGGAATAACATGATAAGAACTGAAACTGAAAACCTGGACATGAACATGAGCATGAATACATATATATATATATATAGCATACGTAAAACATGATAAGTAGGGAGAGCATTTCATAAACCGACCATGTGATATCACCACGTGGGTACGTGAGTACGGTCTCCATTTGCGACCGGCGAGCCTAAATACCTTGCCGGGGTATAAGATGGTATCGTGCACGATGGATCCATTCGGTGTAAAATTAAGGTATCGTCCTAGCGGGCGGAGCGATCCTTTTCCTACGGTGGCTACGTAGTTTCGAGCTATCCGAGCCTTCTCGGTGGTCGTGCAACTCCCAAAAACATGAACATAATATAGTTGGCTAAGAAGCCCATGATTTTCGTGAATTAACTTGTACTAGTCTTGTAATCATGATTTCACGAAAATAACTTGTAAACATGGTTTCATGAAATAGCTTGTATTTAGAGAGTATGTATCTTGTATCATAGCAGGAAAGTAATTATGTAATACATTTGCATGAAAACTTGTAGATATGTAGGATATTCATGAAACAATCATTCTTAGTCAAAAACATGCATGCAAGAACCCATGGAATACAAGATGTGGGTTTTCATGAATTACGGATAGATCCTCAATAATCATAATGAGTATCAAGAACACAATGATAGAATAATAGCAATGCAAACATAATATAATTATAGACATGGACCTAGGGTTATCATGAGCATAGTATAGAATAGAAACCCTAGTTTTGTAAAGTTTCATACTTTATGGATTAGGAGGCGTGGGGAAGAACAATGATGTTCCCACACATAGATAGTAACTCTACATACCTGGTAATGCCTCAAACTTGCATTAAATACCCTAACTTTGAAGAGGATTTCCAAAATCTTGAATTCTTGAACCTTGAGATGGGTTTACTCAAGTTAGAAAGAGATTAGGGACTTGAATTCAACCTAAAATCATGATAAAACTTACCTTGTAGGGTTCTTGAGGCTTGGGACTTGTTCTTCTTGACTTTAGGTTAATTTTTCGTGAATGGGGTCTTTTGGGAAATAAACCCCAAACCTTAAATATAACTTAAAACGCGTAAACCGACCTTTTGACCCAAAACTGACCCGTTTCGCGATGGTTCCGCGATGCGGGTGCATCGTAAAATATTCGAAGCTAAAAACTCGAGTTGCGCGATCTCTCCCGCGAAGCGGGCCATCGCGTGCTCTCTCTCGCGCCCTCACGCGCCCCGAGAAGCGACGGGTGTCGGTTTTGCATAGTGTTCGGTAAAATGGGCATAACTTCTCGTACATAACTCTGTTCAAGACCCATAATATACCGTTGAAAATCTATTTCAAAGGGATACAACTTTCATCAAGGAAGGTTCCTCAAATTCCCAACGGATTTGCACGAAATTTGACTGGAAGTCAGACGTATCGAAAACTTAGCCGATTCTATAGGGTTTCAAGTGCTTTACTATTAGCCATATTGAGATGATCATATCTCCTTGATCCGATATCTGATTGGGTTGGTCCTTATATCGTTAGAAAGGTATTTCTACACACTATAACTTTCATTAAGGGTACTTTCCCAAATTTCAAACTGATCAAGGAGTTATCGCTGCCCGAAGTAGGCGTATCAACCATTTTCGCAAAACGTTCAAACCTTCAGTTTTTTTCCGCTAAAACTCTTATGCTATGAGTCTAAACTTAGTTCCAAGATGCAGGGTGTTACATAAAAGGGCTGCCTTTTAAGATTTCCTTTTTTCTTTGGAGATCTTTGGAAATACAAAATTCCTATAGATGATGTGTTAAAAAAGAGGAATATCAATTTGGTGTCTAGGTGTTGGTGTTGGTGTTGTATAAGTCCTAGAGAGGAGACTATGCACCATTTGTTTCTAACATCAGATCTGACTAAAAGGACATGGTCATTTTACAATCTTTGCGGGAATAAGCATGGAAGGTCTTGCTGCAACAATTGATTGTGAAATGGTGGAGGCACCAATAACTGGCAGATTGAAACAGATATATCTTTGCAGTGCCATCAATTATAATTTGGGAACTTTAGAAGAGAAGAAATGGTATTAAACATGGGCACGGGAAGGTTAATAGTTCGATTATCTATCTAGTCTTACTCTCTTTATTCAAAGACTAGTATTATGCGGGAATCCCTCTATTAGAAATATTCTAACTGGATGGAAAGAATTGATTCAAATGTTGGAGGGAGGCAAGGCAAAAATGAAGGTAACACAAGTTAGATGGAATTTACCTCCACTGGGGTGGTGTGCTTGCAACACAGATGGTGTTTCTAGAGGTAACCCAGGGAGGAGTGCCTATGGTTTTTGCTTGAGAGATGCTGAAGGGAATCTACTATATGCACAAGCTGAGGAGATTGGTTATGCCACAAATATAGAAGCAGAAATTGTGGCTATTTTGGAGGCCTTGTGCGCAAGCAACGAGTGCCCGATATCATTTTCGTTGATTCTCAAACTATTCAGAAAATATTATCTGAAGAATGGAAACCTCCATGGAATATTGCAGGTTGGGTAGAAGAGGTGAAGGAATATAAAAGGGACCTGGATGTCATATTCAATCATATTCTAAGGGAAGCAAATAAGTTGGCTGATGCTTTAGCCAACTTTGCTTTAGATAAAGGTCCTTTGCAGTGCTATTTGTTTGAGGAGTTGAATGTGCAGATGAGAAGAATCCTAAATAGTGATGAGAGTCAAATTCCATATCTGAATAAGGAGATACTGAAGGGGATGGAGAAAGAAGGAGAATGGACATTAGGAGATCATCTCATTCAAACCCTGGAGGAGGAGAATGAGACTGATTTTTTATCTAACAGTTTGTTTATTTTTGCAGGTTTATGTTACAGGACTAAACAATACAGAGGAAATGTCAATTGCTGTGTATTAGATCTTACAAACAACATGTCGGAATGCGCCGACAATACAAGCACAGAGGGTACATCAATGGCAGGGATCAAGTAGAGAAGGAGTGGGTCTACTTTGTGGTATTAGTACCAGATGGTGCTCAGTCAAAGGGATACACACTACATCTATTTGTATCAATGTCAAGGGGTTCTAGTATGAATATAGTTCTGTTCAAGAATAACACAAAACAAATTAGGGGTCACATGAGCACACATAGGGCAGACCTTTAAGCATCAGGTAGCGGTGAGCGGGATCTGACGATCAAAGCTCTTGGGAGAAGGTACATATCACATAGAAGACACCCGATGAAGAATCTCAAGGCATATCGTGCAAGAAAACCACGGGACACGATAACCGAGAAGCTAGTATCATACGGATACGGCGGGTTCGAGAGAGAAAAGTACACAATCAAATTCTAAGTCATGACCTATACCAAAGGGATTTGATAGATGCCTTATTTATGGTATTAGCATCGTATGATGCTCATTCAAGTGGGCAGAAATTAAATTTCTACAAGTATAAGCCATGGCTAGAAGGAGATTTCCAGCAGATACAGGTACACAGGATACAACAAAGTGGGGAACACATAGAGCTTACAAAATCACTGCAGATACAACAGGATCATCAAAGTGAAAGAATACACAATCAAATTCTAAGTCATGGCCTATACAAAATGGATTTGAGTAATGCCTTATTTGTATTTCAAGTAGGCAGAATTTAAATCTACACAAGTATAAATCATGGCTAGAAGGAGATGTACATCAGGGACAGATACACATGACAAATCTACAGGGGAACAAGTACAGGTACAAAGCTTACAGAAGAAATGAAGCTCAGATCCAGCTGGGTGCGTGAGCATGGTGGAAAACATCACCAGAAACATGACCAGAAACACGACTCGAAACCTCAACCAACAGACAAAAGAGGGGGATTAATTTGTGTTCAACAACAAGCAATTAATGGAACAACAAACAATAATGGAATAAAAGGGCTGAAATCAACTCATAATACGTACCAGAAAAGGAAAGAAGAAGACGATAAAGATCAGCTTCAGAGGTTAACAACGAGCTTCAGACAAACGGCGAGAAAATAGGGCAACATTTTCAGATATCCCCAATTTAGAAACGGGGGTCAAATGTAATTATTTGGGCCGAACCAATTTTGGGCCGGTCATTTGCTCTTTTATTTTCTTTGTTGGACCTTATTTCTTTAAATAAATAAAATCCCAACTGGGCATAATTAAATTAAAAAAAAAAAGGTTCGGCTGATCCAATAACTATATTATGCATCCACCCCTTATAACAAGATATCATTATTAGACTTGATCTAAAGAGTCATTTATTATGTAGATCAATTTAACATGATACTCCCACTATTCTAATTTATATGATATTTTCCGGATTTCAACAGTCAAATATTGTAGTTTTGACTTTGAATTCGAATATAGAATTTTAAGTGTTTTGAAAAAAAATTACTGATATTTAGAAAGATATGAAAATATTGTGGAAAAAAATAGGTTTGACTTATGCAATTCGAACTCGCTACATATATAAATAGAATAGTGGACAAGTAAAAGTGAACGGAGGGAGTAGAAAACGACTTGCATGGTTTGGTGCGGGCTAAAATTGCTTGTCCTTGAAATCCTCATCAAATCAAAATAATTACTCCCTCCGGTTCAAAATAATTGAGGTTTTAGCCTTTAAAAGTTGGTCCAAAATAATAGGTTTAACAAAATCATGAAAGTAAGTAGTTCTCCTTTTCAAATTTGCCCTTGACACACTCCCATATCCCCATAATAATTATGTCAACCTCACAAGAAAAGAAAATTATAATTAAGGATATCTTAGTCAAAAGCCCTCTTAACTATCAATTACTCTCTCTGGATCAAAAAAAGAGTCCACTTAGCCATTTGCACACTCCTTAAGAAACCACTCACTCCAAGAAAAAAAAAATGTAAATTGACTAAACTACTGTCATGCCCCGAACCATGGCCTAGGCGTAACACGGCACTCGGGCCTTGCTTGCATGTGTCCGAGCGAACCTCATGGCTTGCTTGTCAACATGGGGATCAAAACAATATAATCTATATGATGCAATTTAAATGAATCATGAAAATGTAATTTGCGGAATAAAGTCTTGAAATTAACTCGCCGCATGAATAATTCATGAAAACGTAATAGTCACGCAAACATGAAAGCATAAGCGACTCGTGAACTAATATCTGTCTATGAAACCTCTAAAACATGTACGAATACTAACTACCGGGACATGGCCACGGACTACCATCGGCGAATACTAATACGGACTCGTGTTGAACCCGAGAGGAGTGGGGCTCGCGATAAGGCGATGCGCTGGGTGATCTCTGCGCGGTGTATGCTCACGAAAATCGGTATACGCACCGGTGAAGTGCGGGCCAGGAACAAAAGGGACGTTAGTACATGGCGAATAGTACTAGTATGGAAAACCTTTGAAATGAAGAACATGGAACAACATAGGTATGGGACATGGCGGCGAATGTAACTTGAACATGAGTATGAAACGTGAGTAAAGTACGAAAACGATAAATCAATGGAAATACATGTATATAAAGCGCTTGTAACGTGGGGAATGTTATAGTATAAGCGACAACGTGATACGGTACTTAGTCTGCCAATGAGAACACTCGCACCTTGCCGGGGATATGAGATTTAAGTAATAATAAGCATGTAAGGATCAAAGCTGCATAATGAAGGTGTTGCCTCGCTGGCGACAACCCTTATCCTACGGTGGCTACGTAGTTTCAGGCTATCTGAGCCTTCTCGGTTAACTAAGCAACTCCCAAAACATGAATATGATATGGTTGGCTAAGAAGCCCATGATTTTCGTGAAATAACTTGTAAATAACTTGTAATCATGATTTCACGAAATAACTTGTAACATGGTTTCATGAAATATCTTGTAATATGGTTTCTTGAGATAAGTTGTCAAAGTCTTGCAAAACATGTTCTTGATGTTGACACCCGATTTTGTCCCGCTCCCTTTTTCGAAATTCCTATTTTTCGCGAATAGTCATGTATATTTTACCATAATTATTTACTTCTATTAATATAGTCGCGTGTCACTGTCCAACTATGGCCATCACTCATTATCGTTGTTGTTATTATTATTATTATTATTATTATTACTATTATTATTATTATTATTTTATTATCATTATTAGTATTGTTATTATCTTTATTATTATTAATATTACATTTATTATTGTTATTATTATTATTATTTTATTACGCTGCGAGTACTTAATATTATAGTCGCCGTCTTAATATTATTATTATTATTATTATTATTATTATTATTATTATTATTATTATTATTATTATCATTATTGTTATTAGCGCTATTATCTTTCATCATACTGCGAGCACCTAATATT
>NC_081352.1:33968642-33985446 GCF_029784015.1 Lycium ferocissimum | reverse complement strand
TGAGTGTCTTAGGCTGATGCGAATCTATGTTGGTTTATCTTAGTCTAATCCTAAAGATGTGTTAGCTTGCTGGTCTGGGTGTTCTGTTCTGAAGGGATTTAAGTGGTGCTAAGAGGTAACTAAAAAGTGAGGGAAGATGTTAGGCCATTTCTCCAAATAATCACGTTGCTTAAATGACATTAGGTATTGCTAATAAGACCATTAGAGGACTTGCATAAAATTGGTTAATAGCTCAGGGTCATTAAGTGGTATCATTCAGTTTTAAGACCTAAATATAGCTTTGATAATGTAGACTCCATGATATATGTAATCGGGGAATTAACTGATTTTAAGGCTTAAAGTAATCTGGCAAGCCAAATGTTATAAGTGTCCGGTTTATTAGCACCTCTAGATTAATTTTGATCACCTAAGCATATAGTGAATTTGGCGTGACTATTGTTGCGCTTTAGAACCTGATCCTTTAGACTGAAAGTTAATACTTTGTTGAAAATTTTAATTGTATGAAAGTCCTAGACAGCATGAATATTGAGTATAAGTTTGTAGAATGAGATTCCTTTCAAAGTTACTCTCTTTCTATTCAACCATCTAAGGACCCAGTTCCCTCTTCTTTAGTTATGCACGAGTAATATGCACAAAATGTCCCATTTGTTTTTTTTTTTTACAGAATGTCTTATTTGTACATTTTTGTGTAGATAGGTCCCAGTTCCCTCTTCTTTATATTTTTGCATGTCTAATATTATCCGTTGATCGTATACTAATCCTTTTCTTTTTTTTTATGCATGACTTTCGCGTACGAGTCCGAGGGACTCGTCTTCCGCATTCGGTGTTGGGCCAAGGCCCAACGAAATATCATTTCTCCGTGTCCAGCCCATAGCAACAACATATAAATTTACTGGGCCGAAGCCCAATAGGCGCAGATCCGCAACAGCATTACTATTGGGCCAAAGCCCAACAGCAAATAAGCCCAGCAGTCCAAAGCGGGCTGGCCCATTGACTATTTCCCCTTTTTTTTATTTTTTTATTTGATTTGTATTATGCCACTAACCTTTTATCTTGTTTTTATTTTCTTAATTTAGATGAATTCATAGCAATTTAGTGGGGTTTAGTTTTAGTCATGGGTAGTTAATTTAAGAAAACTAACAATTAATTCCGTAGGTTTCATTTTTTTCTTTATATTTTACGATAAATTATTTATAATACTTATAGTATTTATTTTTCTTCGAATAATTGACCTTCAAAATAGCACGATTACATATTTTTGAATCAAAAGAATTATGTTGCATTCCATTATCCTAAATTTCAAAACATCCTTAATATGCAAATACTAATCCAAGTATACTTTACGACATTTAGGATAAGTCTTATCATACATATTTTAGCCGAATATAGTCAAATAAAGTAATAAAAGAAAAAGAAACTTATACCCTTTACAACACGTTTTTAAAGTAATAAGTCTAGATTTTCTATATCACTATATTCATATAATTTTATTCCAAATTCTTAAACTCGCTAAGCTTTCTTCTAAAAAGGTTTCTATTTATATGCAAGCCGTTGTATTTTGTAAACTTTGGTTTAAATGACATTGTTATTCAAAACTTAGCAATATTTATAAGTTTATCTTTAAATGGCATTTGAAATTCCCTTTTAAGCAAGATTATTATATTTGACACAAGTTTTACTTTAAATAGCGTTTTAAAGCCTTAGTAATATTTATGAAAATTATAGCATCATTGCATTCTCCCCTTAAAATCTTAATAACCAAGTCTTATTAGCCTTTAAAGTTCTTTTCAATAATTATCATTTTCCTTAAGTTTTATTTTAGTTAATATTATTTTCCTTTGAACCTTGGTAATATTTGTAAGTCATTTTCTTAAAATTTAAACACTATATTTAGTCTTAATTAATTAACCTAAGTTTGGCCGGATAACCGTAGTTACGGATTCTAGAGGATGCCTAATCCCTTCCCTTTAGGATAATTAGAACCCTTACCTAGAATTAAAATTTAAGCAGACCATTAACGGAGGTATAGTTAGGTTTTACCTTAGTTAATAAAATAGGTGCCCTAATTCACCTTAAAATCAATTAGGTGGTGACTCCTTAAAATAAGCAAATAGGAATCTCCAATATGTTGTACCTAATTTAACCCATTTAAATGGGGTATAACACTTGATTCATGAGTAATAACGATAGTTCATAATTATATATATAATTGACTTGAAAACATGCTTGTAACTTGCTAGATAAAATCATAAAGTTTCATACAAACATAATGAGAACACATGAGGAAGAATTCATGATTCATGGATTAAGCTAGGGTTCCTAATAACCGTAATGGAAGATTAGGAATACAATAACGAATAGAGATACAAAATTCATGTACATAAATACGCAAACACGGGCTACCAATATGTTGGGTTTAATGCCCTAGGATTTGAACTTCATGGATATCAAGAAACGGAGCATGGGGAAGAACGTAGAGATTCCCACATGTGGATGGAAGTTCTACATACCTTAATTGCTCCAAAATCTTGAATTAAAGACTTGAATTTTGGAGAAGATTTCCTAAATCTTGATTCTTGAACCTTGGGATGGGTTTTCTTGAAAACCCTAGATTAGGAACAATGATTTCTTGCTTAGATTATTAGAGTATATGTTAGAATTGAGTTGGAAGGGTTTGGATTGACTTACCTTGATGTTTTGGATTGTTTCTAGGG
Organism: Lycium ferocissimum; assembly: GCF_029784015.1. Classification (NCBI taxonomy): domain Eukaryota; kingdom Viridiplantae; phylum Streptophyta; class Magnoliopsida; order Solanales; family Solanaceae; genus Lycium; species Lycium ferocissimum. Next base: position 33,982,732 of record NC_081352.1, on the reverse strand, counting down.
CTTGGAATTGTGAATAATGAAATAAAAGAACTCAAGACTTGAATTTATACAAAAGTGAGGCGGAAGTTATATGGACGTATTATACGGTCCGTATAAAGTTATACGGTCCGTATAATATGACCATATTTTATCATGGCTGGACAGAATGTCGATTTGAAGCGTCATGAAGTACGGACGAGTTATACGGTCCGTATAAAATTATATGGGCCGTATAACAAGTTCGTATAACATGATCAATGAACAGACTGCACTGTAATTCTTCACTAAAATGGCCATAACGTTTTGTACAGATGTCCCCTTGACCCCCATAATATACCGTTGGAAAGGTATTTCAAAGGGCTACAACTTTCAAGAAGGAAGTTTTCACAAATTCCTAACGCAAGTGCCCAAAAACAGGCCATAAGTACAGACTGTCCTAGACTTAGATGAATTTAGAAAGCCTTAAGAACTTCACTTTTTGGTTTGACTTCAAAACGACTGTTTATCACCCGAGTTCATCCCAAATAGATTCGTATAGCTAAAATATCACCTTTATACTAGATTCATACGTTCATACCTAATTCAGATTTACGGGATGTTACAATTTTAGTGTAATACTTGCCTTAGGCAAATCCCACATTGGTTCAGGCGAATCCCACATCGGTTGGGGAGGAGAACAAAGAGTGCTTTATAAGTGCTTGAATACCTCTCCCTTGTAGACGCGTTTTAAAACTGTGAGGGGCTGAGGCTCCAAAGCGGACAATTTCTACAAGCGGTGGCCTGGGCTGTTACAGTTGGTATCAGAGCCGGTGCCGGGCCGGTGGTGGGGCAAACCCGGTGGTGGGGCAAACCTCAGCGAGGACGCTGAGTCCCAAGGGGGGGTGAGTGTAATACTTGCCTTAGGCAAATCCCACATTGGTTCAGGCGAATCCCACATCGGTTAGGGAGGAGAACGAAGAGTGCTTTATAAGTGCTTGGATACCTCTCCTTTGTAGACGCGTTTTAAAACCGTGAGGGGCTGAGGCTCCAAAGCGGACAATTTCTACAAGCGGTGGCATGGGCTGTTACAACTACTCCTAATTAAATAGGCATTGAGATTTGATCACATAACACATAATAGGGGCAAATCTGTAAAGATAAGGTTAATTGTTTTTTGATTTAATAAGTGGAACTTTGTTTTACCAAAAAAAAAAAAAAAGGTTAAGTAGACACTTTTTTTTATCATGAGGGAGTAGGAGTTAGTAAATTCTTTAATTCATGTGCCCAAACATATAACCTCAATTTTTTTGAACCGGAGGAGTAAAGAAGAAACAACAATAAGGTACTTTTATGGAAAATAAAAAAGAAGAAGAAATTGGAATAACAAATTCACGACTAAGACTAAATAGAAAGGATTTCTCTTTCTTTCACGTTATGACGATAATGGCAAAGGTTAGGTACATGTCTACATGATTGATCCCAGAAGTGTATAGACGCAATAATGTTCTATCTAAACAAGAATTGAAACAACCATGACTTTAGGGATACTTTGACAATAATCAAACTTTATTTAGTATCATAGAAAATATCTTATTTATTTCCTCCTAGTGTGATATTCTATAATACTCAAGCAAAGATTATGTCTTTTATGTTATTTCACTAAAAACACTAAATTATTTTTGTAATGAAAGATCATTCAATTTTATTTAAGTGTATTATGAAATTAAAGTCGATAAACTATTTTTGTATCCAAAAAGTCACACAATTTTTCTTAAGTATCACAAAATTATTTTCTTGTTTTTTCTTGATGACTTTTTATGATACCTAGGCATAATTGAGTGGTTGGTTAAAAAAAATTAGTCTAGTGACTTCTTGATTCTTAATTAAAATTGAGTTAATTTTTTGTTACAAAATAATTTAATAACTTGAGCGTAATAAAATGAAAATGGAGTGATTATCATTATCCATGAATTTAACCCAAGATTCTATTAATTATGGCTTAAGTTACTTTGCTTGGTTTAGGGGTAAAACCCAAATTTTAATATCAGGTATAGGGAAACAGTCAAGTATATTCCTGACGTTTGCGATTTTGTATTTTATTTTTCCTCTGTTTTTTTTTTTTTCCTCCATGAAAGCCCTATGGTTATCTTTTACCTCAAATTATGCCGTGTGAACATTTTTCCACTGTGAACAAATTAGTATGGTTTGGCTAATGTCCTTTCAATTATTCAGGGCATACTTCACCAAATTATTACGGAGGGTATATCTAGATAATTTTGGGATCAATTTGTCTACGCGACTTCACTATAATAAATGTCAGAATCAAGTTGAATTATCATTTGAGAGGGGCAAATATGAGACAAAATTAACAAAATAAGATACTTTCATGGATGGAAAGATAAACAAATAACAAATGAAAGACAAGTTGAATAATTCAAGAGTCAATTTGAATTTTTCCATCCATATATTATCAGCCAAGACAAACTACAGTCAGTTGAAATCTAGCAATTTCATTCTAAACCGGAGACATATAGACTTTCACTAGCCCCTTGTGTCTCTTTTGAAATTCTAAACATTTAATTTTCTACACAAGAGAAAGTGAAGCAACAATATGAAAAAACTGAAGATTGTGAAGGAGTTCTTTTGCATGGCGTGTGGCACGTTCCTCCACTCGGCTGAACAGCTCGTCACTGAGCTGTTCGCCAATGTGGGCATCGACGAGCACCCCGCTTACGCTCCTGCAGCTATTAGCGAGGGCTCGTCCTATTTCAGCACCGTCGTCCGGGTGATTAACCACCAAAGGGCTACCTCCCCTAAAAACTTGGAGATTGTTGATTTTGAATGAGCCGTTGGCTTCTACCATTTCTTTGAAATCTTGAATGCTTGGTGCATATACGGGGATGTTGAACTTGTCCCTTTTTTCACTAGTAATTAGACCCTATACATACATCAAACATTGATTATTAGAGATGACAAATGGACGGGCTAGCATGAATCAATAAACGGGTCATAATTTTATTCGTCCAAATTTCGTTTGAATCGAAATAGGTTGGAGTAAGATGCGTCAAATAATGAATCAAGACAGAAACCATCCAATATGTCTCAACCTCGCTAATTTATTTTGCTCTTTTAAAAAAAATACTGTGAAAATTAATGTATTGTTCTTAAATTATAATATTAATTTCTTTCAATTTTACATAATTCCCAATCTCTTAGTTTGGTTTCTAGGTTTGTATTTGGGTTGCATTTGACTTGTCTAGTTATATGTTATGTTGACCTGTGTTAGCCCAATAATTTGAGCGATCTCTAGATCAAATTTAATCTGGTGGGTCAAATTAACAATCGAGTCATAATTTGATTGACAAGAGAGGGTTGTTCAGATGGTAAGCACCCTCAACCCCCAATCTAAAGGTTGTGGATTCGAGTTACCAAGGGAGCAAAAGAGGGAGCTCCTGGGAGACGGGTAAAAAAAAAAAATCATAATTCGATTGTATAACTTAGATGAATTAGCATTGTGTTACTAAAGACCTGTTTTTTTTTTCTTTTTCTTTTACCTCTAATAATTAAGTATTTGTATTTGAAAGGCACTCGCCTCAATAATTTGGATTTGTACTAAATAGATCCAGTATAAAATTAAAATGCTCTCCATCAAAAGGTTTTTTATTCTCCGAGACTCCGAGCCTTGAGACTTCTGATTAAAGACAAAATCCGGGACTGGGAGACTGAAAACTTGTGGCATGGGGAAATGGAATGAATAAAAATGATTACCTCTTGGACAAGATCATCCCAAGCATCTTGATAATGGGTCCCAAAGAGAAGTCCGGCCCCACCTTGGTCTGTAGGGTCCACAGAAGTCCTACCCAAACAAGCTAAGAACATAGAACCGCCCCTCTTCATTTCCTTAGACCTAGATCCCAAGAAATTAGCCAAATCAGTCTGAAATTGTTTTCTGTATGCATTAGCTGTGTTCTCATTTGCACCATGTATGTATATCTTTCCTTTGTTGTATGCTGAGGATCTCTTGTCCAACACTATATCTGGCACCTGCATGTAATCCCACAATATAATATATTAGGCTATGTTCCACGAATTGTCAATTAAACAATTAAAGGTTGAACTACTAACTACTGATAAACTATAGTATCAAGAACTGCAATTAATATACATGTGTGCAGCCCATGTTCCGTTGACCCTTCCGCAATCAAAAGTTATGGTGGGTGGTAAATATCCTCTGTTCTAAAGGTTTTGATTTGCTTGGAAATGAAATCATCTTTAATTTAGAAAATTACACGACAGAGCAATTTAACTGGATATAATTGGTAGAGACTGATTAAGAATTTGAACTTTATGAGTTTGGAATATGCCGTTGAATCCACTCATCGTTTGAGTTATCAGATTCAAGATTTAATATTTGTACATATATTATAAGTTCTTTACCATATATCCGGAGTTTGAGTCAAAATTACTAGGTTACGTGAACCGGTAAATTTATTATGCATCCACCCCTTATTAGACTTGATATGAAGAGTCAATTATTATTGTAGATTAATTTAACCTGATACTCCCTCTATCTCAATTTATGTGAAATCTTTTGAATTGCTAAAGTCAAATATTTTAATTTAACTGTGAATTCGGCTATGAAATCTCTAAGTTTTTTGAATAAAATTTACATATTTGAAAACTACGTAAAACAATAGTACTGTAGTATATAAGTCACAATAATGACAGTTCAAAATATTTAAAAAACATATGAAAAATTTATTTAAAGAATAACTTATTTGACTCTCAAAATATGAACGATGCTACATAAATAGAAACAAAGGGAGTAATATAAAAAAAATTACTTGTAAGTGCGCAGAACTTAAACTCATCAAATGAACAGAGAAAGGAAAATTACCTGAGAGAGCCAGTGCAGAGAAAATGCAGAATAGAAAACATCAATAGATCTTGCCGGAAATAGACGGCGGTAAAAGGAACCAGGAACACCAGCAGCAAAATAAGACCGATGACTATTAGAAGCCAAGCACTCTTCCATACTTCCACAACCATTATTAGCCAAAGGTGGCAATAATTGAAACAAAGTGTTAAAATCATTCGAAGGAAGATCAGAAAAAAATGCTGAATATTCAGGTGGTTCTTGGCCTATAACTTCGTAACGTTTGCTCATGTGTTCGACGATTACATCGATAATGAAAATCGTGTTGCTACCACAAGAACAACCTAAATCGGCGATCACGAATGGAATGTCTGGTGAGTTTAGCTGAACTCCGTCAAGGGTATCTTTTAGTAGGTGTAGCATTGATCTTGCATGTTGTGCCTGAATATTATGACAATAACACAAGCTTCAGTTTTCATGATATATGCACAAATAGAAATAAAAAAAATTAAGTAATTTTTGCAAATGACTTAAAATTACGACTCCTACTTTATATCAGACTAACTCGTGAGTGGTTCTTTCTTAAGCGGAGCAGAATTAGAGTTCTTAGATACAATTGTTTTGGCCCAAATTTTATAGGTATAAATAATTAATCTAGAACTTAGTAAGCTAAGCTGTCTTTTCCACCAATTTTTAGACACCACTCGAAAGTGCGCTCCTGCATACCAGCAGGAAGGAGCTTTGGAAGTTTACTCTAGATAGTGATTTAAAACGTTAAGGTCGGAGACGGAAGCTTGGAATGGAGCCATATGAAATTGAGTGGCTACATACTAGAGCTTCGACCAAGTATCAACGGTCAATACAATCACCTTTGACCAGTTTATTGTGAAAAATCTTAATGATATAATCGCTTATAGTTACTCATTTAAGATTGGAAACCTAATTAATACTCCTACAGGATCAAAAAAAGAGTCCACTTAGCCTTTTTTTCTTGGATCAAAAAAAGAGTCCACTTAGCAAATCAAGAAAGAATTAACCTTGTTTTTCTATATTTGCCTCTATTAAGTGTTATATGATCAAATCCCAATGCTTATTTAATTAGGGGTAGTTTAGTCAAATTACCTATTTTTGTCTAGGAGTTAGTATTTTCTTAAGGGGTGTGCAAATGACTAAGTGGACTTTTTTTTTATCCGAAGGGAGTAATAGTTTCCATCCAGATATGGTAAAACAGGAGGTTAGTAGTATCAGTGGAAGTCTCCACACAAGTGTAAGTCTGATTGTCATTATCCTTTTTTCGTTAGTAATTAAAACTCGTTGTTACGTAATACTTATTATTCAGGCTATTTTTTATTTTATTTTTTGAAAATTAAATGACTAGCACTTGACTAGTTCAAACTTCAGATGTCCAGCCAAATCGTAGTTAGATCGGCCTAAGTGGAAGATTAGTTTACAAAAAGATTTAAAAAAAATTACATAAAGAATGATAATTAAAGACCAAAAAAAGGACCTGCGCTTGAGAGTTATTGGCATAGCTAGCTTCTCCTTTGCCTCCCTTCATACTAAGCATTCTTTCAAGTTTCAAATTTGAAACAACAACATTGTCTTTATTGTCTCCTAAAGGAGCCATATTATCTCTAGTACAAGAAATGTTTGTTAGTGAAATGAAGAGAAGTATGGAATGTTGAGAATAAAAATGACAAGAGCTTGAGTGGGTATATATAGAAGTGGATGAGGTGTTGGAGTTGTGTTGTGCTAGTTAGGACTTTTAGGGTACATAATAATGAAAGATTATGCCTTTTTATGCAAGAATCTGAAACATAATGCTTAAAGTATGGACAAAATAAAAAGGTGGTGAATTGAATTTGGTCGGAGTGGTTATATAAGCATAGTTTACGGAATGGGTTTAACAATTTTAATTTTTTTTAAAAGTTTGTAATAGCGAACCTCCCACTAGGGGCCCGCTATATCAAAAGCGTTAAAGACTAGATTAGAAATCTCGGTTAAGTTGATGTCCCACCGTAACTCAACAAATAAGGTAGAACATTACACAGTCGATAGATTGATCATTTACTCATTCAGTGATTTTGGCATTAGATGTTCCCACAATGAGGATTATCATAAATTCATTATAAAATACACTCGTTAAATTCAATTTTCCTTTTTCTTTCAGGGTCTATCCGAAAAAGAATTCAATATTTTTTATCGTGAATATCTGAACTGGTGTGCACATGTGTGAGAACTCTTGAAATTAGTATAAACATTATTCCATATTTTGAACCCATTTTTTGAAAGAATTCTTAATCTTCAACTTATATATAAAGATTAAATCTTGATTTTTGCCTCTAATTAAAAGAATATTAGTGGTGGAGAGGAAATGGAAAATAATTCGCAGATATGGACCTCACATGGAAACACATAAAAAACTAAAGCAGGTCCAAGATTGGCGCCGGATTTCCAAAATTGCATAACGCAAAATTCTGATAGAATATAACTGAATTAAGAGGCTTGGAAGATATTAATTATGCAGAATATAAGATAATGATTAATTCATTAATCTAACTTGTAGACCCTATAATCTTGTTCAAATTTGTTTATACATGCAATATCGTCGCATATATTCTTGCCACAATAATGGAATTCGTCAGAAATTGGTTCATCGAAAACGTTTTCAATGGCCTTTTTATAAATGAAAAAAAAAATAATCATATTTTCAACGATGTTCAACAAAAATGTCCCTTAGATATATTTCCCATTTTTTAATAGTGCTTTTTTCCTATTACATCTTGATCAAAGAAGGGGAAGAAGAAAAAGGGTATAGAGATAATTATTGCACCTACGTGTTTCATATAAAAGACTGTCATTGATACTACTAGACTGTAAGTCTATGAAGTTCTCAAATGAATAAAACACATTTTGAATAATTGCTATGACACAAAATATAAATTACATAAGAAAATGGTCTTGGAATATTTTTGGTTGAGTAGTTTCCTATATAATTAATCCATCACTTTCCTAACTGAAATGTACAAAAATCTATAGAATCGGATAAGTCGTAGAGGGTCTCACATCCTTCGTGAATATCATATAGATCATGATACCATATGCTAACTATTATTATCACATCTGATATTATGTATATAATTTTATTATGTAACAAACTAAAAGTGGTTAACAAGAATAAAAAGTATGTTCTCACTAGAAAAGTCTCAAAACCATTAGAAAACGGGAATAAAATCTCAAGATTATCTTCGTAATGAATAAAAAATGTACGAGTCCAAATGGAAGTGTAGTGGCTAGCTAGTCTGTAGTTCTGTACGTGCATGACAATAATTAATCACTTAATACGTGCATGACAATAATTAATCACTTAATACAATTATGAGTACATGACTGCAACTAGCCTTTTAAAGTAATTAATATACTTAATCAGCTCCACCATGTTGTTAATCCCTGTTTAATAGTAACCGTTTATAGTCAACAGTGTGATTAGAGAAAAAGATTTAAAAAATTAATAACAGGGATAATAGCAACTTTTAGTCCCTCAGATATTGGCATATTGGCAAATTATGTCTTTCGTCTTTATAATATATGACACAACACATTTAACCTTCAATTAGTTAAAATGTGTGATTTTGTTCCTTTTATATAGGAAATATGTCATATTTGGTTATATATTACCTTCAAATATATGGAGTAATATACCAGAGACTGATCCAGGATTTAAATTTAATGGGTTCAACTTTGAAGATTTTCAAGATTGAACTCATTGCAATGTTACAATTATGGGTTAAAAACTACTTAATATTTAATTTGTTGCAACTATTAGTTGGTTTTTATATGTATATTTATTCCGTGTCGAAAGTTATGAGTTTAGATGACCCATAGCGAAAGGCTACAACCACCCCTAGTAACAATACGAGCTTAACATAATACTTGGACAATTATTTAGTAACAGTTAATCTCTCCGTCCCAATTTACGTGGCACTTTTCGAGAGTCAATTTGACTCAACTTTGAAGCTAAATTGAATTAGATGAACTCAATATTTTAATATTTTAACATTAAAATCTATATATTTGAAAGCTACATGAAAAGTACTATAATTTGCGATTGCGACTTTTCTCATATCAATTTGGTGAAAAAATACATCTTAAAATGTTGGTCAAAGTTCATACAGTTTGAATATCAGGAAGCGAAAAGTGCCACATAAATTGGGACAGAGCTAGGAGTAACAATTATGGTAATTTTATGAATGTTCACAAGCAATGAGATAAACAAAATATACGTTTCAATTAATCGAAGGTTAGATGTTTTTAGTCCGTTGTAAATCAGAATTTACCAATACTTAGTAGACCGATACTGCAACCTATATGAAATAATAGAAAAGGGGGCACACCTAACCAAACAAATAGAAAGAAAAAAGAAAAGGCTTCTCTAAGCAACTACCGAAGTGCAAAGCATATAGACACAAAAATGACTTAGGCATACTAATAAAAAAAAAATCTAAAATTGGTATCAAAGAATATATAGAACATGTGTCTGTTGTTAGTTGTGTACGTTTATTGTTGCTTTAGAAGGGGGCAAATCATTGACTACTAATACTACTGCTAATATGTAATTAATAATAAAATACTTCAACTACGCAATAATATAATACTTCAACTATGTATGACGACAGGAACTAATGATTCCTAAAAATATGACAAATTATTATTCATGTAGACCATTAATTACTTTGTATACCTAAACGTAACTATGATTTGGTAGTACTTCAAATGAGATTCAACTCAAGCTTCTGTTTCTTAATTTATAATTTTTTAATACATTTCATATCTAATATGTATCTTTTGTGGTGGGGTTAATAGGAGCGGACGTAGATTTATATAGGTATAGGTTCATCGAATCCTGTATTTTTTGTTAGGACCCTATATAAATGTTAAAAATTTCACTACATAAGTCCAAATAACTGATTTCGAACCTTGTAAGTCAAATGAATTGTGGTAGAATTCCGAACTTAAATCTATAAAGTTCAAATTCTTGATCCGCCTCTGATCAGGCTAGTACATGTAGATAGAATATAAAATCCCTCTTTCCTTGCGAGAACAAGGTACGGATCTAGGGTGTTCCCCCTTCGTCGGAAAATTATATTGTATTTCTAAGGTCAAAATTATTTTTATGTATATATATATATCGTAGATATTGAATCCCCGTGATTTGTACGTGTTTACTTCTTTATTTATTGAATCCCTTCATGAAATTAATACTGAAAAACTGTAACTAATAAAGATTCAGTTGTGTTTTCATCTCTAGTCCTTTTTTTTCCCTCGAAATTAAGCATTAGATCTCCAGAAATCAAGCTTCAATTTGTTCTTATTAGGCGCACATGAATTAATAGGGTCTATGCATAGACTAATGGAAAATCTATGCACACACTTAAGGTGTACTGCATTGATATCACAAGATAATTACTAAGTTGTGTAATAACTGGCTTAGTTAATCTCCTTAACTTTTCTTTTTGCCAATTTCTCAGCAATGAAAATAAAAAAAGAGAAACATAAACCGTGAAAATAGCCAAATCTCACGTGATACTAATAGGTAGTAGACACCTCCATTTTTTTGTTGCCTCTTCTTTTGTGGTGTTTAGGTTAAAAAAGAGAGAAACGGCTGTCTAAATTATTTTGTTTGAGGCATATATAGTATAGGGAATATAATTGATTACTGTAAATGCATGCGAACTGGACACGCCAGCAACTATTTTCTGGAAATTGTTTTACTGTTGGTCTACTTTCTCCTAATTTAAGTTTGTTCCAGTGATTAATCTTTAATTACTACCTCTTAGGTTCGAAAAATAATTGACATCGAGTTTAAATTTTTTGCGCTGACGATACAAGTATTAGTTTTACATTTTTAAGTTAAATAATAGGTATATTTTCGACTTTTCATGATTTCAAAAATGGAACGGTTAAATTGAACTCAAGGCACAAATTACAAATCAGTTTCTTTTACCTTTAACCTTACCTTTCGTTGCAAAAGTAGGTCAAGTAACAATAATACTCCATGTTACTCTACACAATAATTGGACACGCCTCTACAGGCTTTTAACTTTTTGCAGTTGGAAGCTTTATAGTTTTGACTAAAGGTGTCAACCGGTTCCAACCGGAACCGGTTATGGAACCGGTTAAGGAACCGGCCGGTTCCGGTTAAAAAACCGGAACCGCTTAACCGGTTCCGGTTTAACCGGTTCCGGTTTGTTTTAAACTCAAACCGGAACCGTCCGGTTTGGAGTGTTTAAAATATATATTTTTTTTTTTTTGTATTATATATATATATTATAGTATTTATTTGTATATTGTAGGTATATTTACATATGTTATACAACTTTATAATTAAATTTTAAATATTTACTGACTAACGGCCTAACAGCAAGTCAGCAATACAGAATAGTGTTTTTCGTATACATATATATGTATAACTTACATATACTTATATATATGTATAACTTAATATATATAGTATATATACTTATATACTATATATACTTATATATATGTATAACTTAATATATATACTATATATATGTATAACTTAATATATATACTAAATATATGTATAACTTAATATATATACTATATATACATATATACTATATATATACTATATATACTTAATATATATACTAAATATATGTATAACTTAATATATATACTATATATATATTAAGTTATACATATATATGTATAACTTACATATACTTATATATATGTATAACTTAATATATATACTATATATATGTATAACTTAATATATATACTAAATATAGGTATAACTTAATATATATACATATATACTATATATACTATATATACTATATATACTTAACATATATACTAAATATGTGTATAACTTAATATATATACTATATATATGTATATATATGTACTATATACTATATATACTTATATATAGGTATAACTTAATATATATACTATATATACATATATACTATATATACTTAATATATATACTAAATATATGTATAACTTAATATATATACTATATATATATTAAGTTATACATATATATGTATAACTTACATATACTTATATATATGTATAACTTAATATATATAGTATATATACTTATATACTATATATACTTATATATATATGTATAACTTAATATATATACTATATATATATATAACTTAATATATATACTAAATATAGGTATAACTTAATATATATACATATATACTATATATACTATATATACTTAATATATATACTAAATATGTGTATAACTTAATATATATACTATATATATGTATATATATGTACTATATACTATATATACTTATATATAGGTATAACTTAATATATATACTCTATATACATATATACTATATATACTTAATATATATACCAAATATATGTATAACTTATTATATATACTATATATACTTACTATATACTATATATACTTATATATAGTATATACTATATATACTTATATATAGTATATACTATATATACTTATATATAGTATATACTATATATACTTATATATGTTTAAGTATACTATATAACTTAATATACTTATAAGTATATTCTTAGTATATTTTAGGTATATTCCTAACTTAATAAAAGAAAAAACAATTCCTAACTTCCAATTTTTTTTTTTTTAATTTTCACCCGGTTAAACCGGTTTAACCGTCCGGTTTTACAGGTTTAACTTGGTTCCGGTTCCTAAAATATTAGAACCGGACCGGTAAACAATATACTGATTAACGGAACCGGTTAACTTAGGATTCTCGGATTCCGGTTCCGGTTGGTTTAACCGGTCGATTCTGGGTTAAAACCGGTTAGCCCGAACCGGTTGACACCTTTAGTTTTGACTGATCCATATATGTCTTATGCACTAGTGATATACTAATTTTTTTTATGCAAATTATAGATAAATCTATTAGGCAATTCGGTGCACAAAATATTCGGAGTTGATGCAGGGGTCCGAGGAAGAGAGGTATCCTTTATGTAGGACAATCAGTGGCGGACCTAGGATTTTTACCAAGTGGGTTCAATATATAAGAAATATATAAATAACACTGTATATACATATATATTTTTTAAAAACAGATTAAATATACATGTATATACAGTGTTAATTTTTAACGAAGTGGGTTCATATGAACCCACTTGAAACCACATAGGACCGCCCCTGGACAATCCATTGATAAACAACTATAAATATTCTGGTAGTATAGTAATCAACCTACCTTTACAGGTCAAAACTCACTGATAACATAAAAAAATCTTTACACTATCAGTATATATATATATAACTTAAATTCTTAATTTATTTACTAGAAAACTGGGCGCAGATCGAGCTAAAAGTAAAGTACACATTAGAAAAGGCTGGAAAAATATTTAAGACATAGGCATGCAGATTTCATTGTCAAGAAGAGGCAAAAAAGATAGAAAAGAAGTTGTGATAACTGACAGAAAACAAACCCAATAAGTATTTTTGATGGTGTTACTCAATAGAAAAATGGCATGTCCTTCCAATTCTCTTTACATTTAATTTTCGTATTATTGTCCTGCAATTATTATAATCACAAGGTACAGTATGCTTTCTCAATCAAGCATTATTCATAACGACGACACTGAGAAGTGAGAACTCATCATTGTGCTAAAAGTTGTTTAATTTATGCGTCAGTTTTACTGTTTTCGAAGGGGCCATGCAATTAGCAACTTAATTAAATATTGGTTTTTTGTGGAGAAACTAGTATTGGCTTGTGAGAAACTAAGGCAAAATAATAGTAAAAAAAGTTGAAATTGTTAGGAACACATATTACTCGATTAAGGTCTGGTTGTCTAAATAATCAGATATACTTGTATACGGGGAAAACCGGACGTAACGTAAACCGATGAAGTGAGGTCCGGGGCAAGGAAGATGGGAACGTGCCTGATGACATTCGAGGCGGAACCGGATTAAGCGCTGTCGGAGGCCGAGCCGGAGGAGCGCTGCTACCCAGGACGGGCAAGGGTGCCATTCGGTTCCATGTGGCCGTAGGCCGTATGATCGTTGGACCGGTATGACCGTTGGTCCGGGTGGTTGTTGGTCGATACGGCCGTTACGCGTGGGCCGCGCGTCGATGGCGTCTTGTCACGGTCGGCTACCAACATGCGTGTGTCGAACGAGCGTCGGTCAAATCATGGAATCCGTTCGAAGGCTGTCCTTATTATTATTATTTTATTCGGT
>NC_081352.1:33956529-33968542 GCF_029784015.1 Lycium ferocissimum | reverse complement strand
AAGAAAAATGAAAAAATAGAAGAAGGAAATATGGTAAAAGAGACACTAACGAAAAATTCTTTCAAACAAAGGAACAAAAGATAAACATATAGTAAAAAATTATAGTCCGTAATTATCTCCAAGACAAGGGATGTCCTGCATCCATAATCAAACATTTTGAAGGAGATGATATTAATTTTAGACAGGTGCGTTAAAAGTACAATTGGCAAAGATCCAAATGATGCACTGTGAAGCGAGCTTTGACTCAATTGCTCTACACAATCTAGACACTTAGAAACGTATAATGAAAGAAATAATAGAGCCTAACAACTACGTGAAGACATTAGCTAGAAGACAAAATCAAAAGAAATGAAACATTTCAGAAAAGAGCCGAAAGAGACATTTGGCAAGAAAAAGAATTGAAAAAGACATTTGGTAAGCGTGGTTCGAAGGAAGATGAAAACAATAAATATGAGACGATGACGTATGGAAAAGGTTATATATTTCAAGATGAGACAATTACATTGAAGAAACGGAAGACTGCGGTAAACAATATCAGAAAAAGAAGACTTTGGGAAAATTGAAAGGACGTTTTAAAAAAATAGACTGAGACTTTATTAAAGTAGGCTTTAATAAAGTGGAAGTTTTATCTAGAAATGGGACGACAAATTTCTCAAGAAACGGACAAAATTATAAAGTATCTTTTGAAAAGTTTCACGTGACGATGGGGCCCGAGGAGTACCCCAAAAGCTCCTGAACAAGATTCTTCACAAATTTGAAGTCCGCAGTTGACGTCCGCCAACTCCTATGAATAGCAGTGTTTGAAGACGAGCAGATCATCGATCATTAACCAAGAGCACAAGTTCAAGAAAAAAAGCATCGACCACCTTTCTCCATATTCCCTTTCCTTTCATAAATGTCCTACCTTTTTTCAACCTTTGTAATATAACTCCCCGTAAAATAGTTTAGGACTTCCAAGAATTTTCTCTTAGTGTGAAATAGTTTCGGGTTCCCGAAACCTCTACTCCGGCTTCAAGTCATGTAAGTCTTACCTATGTTTTTACGTACAAATCTCCTACTATGTAAATTATTTTATGTTATGTGAACAATGTTTTAGTAATTATTTACTTTTCTTATGAATCTATTACTCTTAGTATATGGTTATTCTCTTAATTTCTTAATATATTCGATGGATTAACCTGTAAATTTCTAGGTGTTTGGAAGGCCGTTTTAATGTCCAAATGATAAGGGACTATGTTGGCCATGGTAGCCAGGGTGTGGTTAAAGAAGAAAGATTTTAAGAATCAAGATTAAGAGAAAGAGATAAACAGTGTAATAAGATTCATAACTCAACAGTAAAAAAAAAATGAAAATTATAAAACTGGGAGAATAGGCAGAAAATCAAATTTTTACTAATATGTTAAACAATCCTACTCGGTACTCCCTCACCCCTTGATTCCTCTTATCATGTAAGTGTAGTTTTGATTTTCTGCCTATTCTCCCAGTTTTATAATTTTCGTTTTTTTTTCTTTTTTCTTTTAGTTCTGTTGAGTTATGAATCTTATTACATTGTTCATCTCTTTCTCTTAATCTTCATTCTTAATATCTTTTCTTAACCACACTCCTGGCTACCATGGCTAACATAGATCCCTTATTATTTGGACATTAAAACGTCTTCCAAACACCTAGGAATTTACAGATTAATCCATCGAATATATTAAGAAATTAAGAGAATAACCATATCTTAAGAGTAATAGATTCATAAGAAAAGTAAATAATTACTAAAACATTGTTCACATAACATAAAATAATTTACATAGTAGGGAGATTTGTACAGAAAACATAGGTAAGACTTACATGACTTGAAGCTGGAGAGAGGTTTCCCTTTAACCCGAAAACTATTTCACACTAAGAAAATTACCATCGAAGTCCTAAACTATTTTACGGGAGTTATATTACAAAGGTTGAAAAAAGGTAGGACATTTATGAAAGGGAAAGGGAATATGGAGAAAGGTGGTCGATGCTTTTTTTCGAACTTGTGCTCTTGGTTAATGATCGATGATCTGCTCGTCTTCAAACATCGCTATTTATAGGAGTTGGCGGACGTCAATCGCGGACTTAAATTTATGAAGAATCTTTTTTTGGAGTTCAAATTTTCACTGGGGGTCCCATCGTCACGTGAAAACTTTTCAAAAGATACTTTATAATTTTGTCTGTTTGCTGAGCTGTCCCATTTCTAGATAAAACTTCTACTTTATTAAAGCTACTTTAATAAAGTCTAGTCTATTTTTTCTGAAACGTCCCTTTCAATTTTCCTAAATCTAATATGTTATCAAATAAATAGAAAAAAATTAGAACAACTAAGCATAAGTAGTTGGTTTTATATTAAGAAATTTTTAAACGATTATTTTTACTATTGTACTATTAGTGGAAATGCATTTGATCAAGAACTAGGTAAAAAATTATTTAACAAACTACCAGGAGCCCTAGGAAGAGAAATAGAAGATAGATGGAATAAGAGAGACGGAGTAGTGCAGAACCCTAATTTAAAATGGTCTATAGGACATAGAATACAACATATAATGGATATACTACAAGAAAAATGTACCCATATACAGATACAAAAACAGCTAAAACAAAATGAAATGAACTTTTGTAAAAGCGTAGTTTACACTACACAAAGCTATGATAAAGACAATTATAAAAAGAAAAAGCATAAAAAATACAAGACACAATATAATAGAAACTATCCTCAATATAATAGAAAGAAATATTATCATAGAAAATCAGCGATTTAAAGCCTTATTTAGACAAAAATAGACATGTAAGAAAATATCGAACAGAAAGAAATTATAGAAATAAGTTAGAATGCTTCACTTGTGGAAGTGTAGAGCACTTAGCCAATACATGTCCAAAAAGAATAAATAATAAGACAAGAAATTCACGGCTAATTGAAGATTTCCAAGAAACATTAATAAACGTAGACGAATATATGTCATATACAGAGAGTATATATTCTATAGTGAGTGTAGACAACGAAGAAAAAAATCAAAACACTCGTCGGACTCGAGAAGCGATGAATTAATTAATGAAATAGGATTGGAAAATCTAGACCTAGGAGTAATAGATAATTTGTAAATATACCAAGATCAACCATGAGTTCGAACGAAATAAGGGATTGGATAGCGAATTCATGTTTCTTTTGTAAATGGTATCCTAGTAGAGACAAAAGAGCTAAATGCAAAAATTGTTATATAGAAGGATGTATAATGTGTATAGAAAAAGAATTCAAAACAAAAATAAATAAAGAGACGACTCATAAGAAAATTGAAGACCCTACTATTAATCTAAGAATAATAACATTAGAAACAAGAATCAATGAACTAGAAACTAGATTATGTAACCTAGAAAAAGGAAAACATAGAGAAATGGAGAGTGAAGACGAAGAAATAAGATTATCAAATATACAACCTATGATGAAACCATTAAGAATCATACCAGAAGAATCGCAAGCAGAATTAATGAGTATAGAAGACCATGAGGCATTAGTATGTAATGAAGACAAAAAATTAGGAACAATAAAGATACTTGCCAGAATTAAAATAGATGATTATGAGATAGAAACGTTAGCATTAGTAGATTCAGGGTGCACAAAGTGCATAATAAATAAAAGAATAGTTCCACCTAATTTAATAAAAATTCTAGAAAAACCATTGCGGCCAATGCAAATGGATGGAACCCTAACATATATAGACATTATGTTCACAAAGCCTATATTAGCTTTATAAATACATGTTCGTAATTTTACAAACCAAGCTATAAAATGGATAAAATATGGGTAAGAGACCTTAATATCAATGTAGACTTTGTTGTAGGATTGGATTTCATGTTACATAATAATGGCAAAATTTCGTATGCTTACAAGAGATGGGGTAATTTTCTTAAAAATATTACTCATACATGGGTACAAGTTCTTAACACTGAAACTAGGATCCGTCATAAGATCCCTACCATAGACCTGCAAAAGAAAAAAGATAGTTGTTGTAAAGAGTGTCAAGAAAACAATACATGTTGTAAAGATAAGCCAGAAATAAAAAATTTAACTCTAGAAGAAGAAGAAATTCTGGAAGAAGAAGATTTGTTGGAAAAGGATTATACTTTAATAGATATAGAGACAAAGTTATATAATTTTAAAACAGGAATAGAAAGAATAGGAATAATAAAGAATCAAAAAAGACCTAGACAATATAATAAAAACACTAGACGAAACGAAATTATAGGAGAAAAACCATTAAAACATTGGAAGAATAATAGAATTGTATGTAAATTAGATATAATAAATCCAGACTATATAATTACAAATTTCGATTGAAGCAACAAATCAAGACGTAGAAGATTTTAAAGTACAAATAAAAGAACTATTAGATTTAGGAGTAATACGTAGATCTACTTCTAAACATAGATCTGCAGCATTTATGGTAAGAAACCATAGCGAAATAGTAAGAGGAAAAGCGAGAATGGTAATTAACTATAAAAGACTTAATGATAACACTAGAACAGACGGATATAAGTTACCAGACAAAACAGAATTAATAAATAGAATACAAGGAAAGAAAATATTTAGCAAATTTGATTGTAAATCAGGATATTGGCAGGTGCGAATGCATGAAGAAAGTATAGAATGGACTGCATTCACCTGTCCTGAAGGACATTTCGAATGGTTAGTAATGTCATTTGGATTAAAGACAGCTCCACCAATTTTCCAAAGAAAAATGGATAATATATTTGGAGAATATAAAAGGTTTGTATTAGTATATGTAGATGATATACTAGTGTTTAGTAGAGATATTAAAGAACATTTAGGACATCGTAAACGTATTTAGACTATTTTTAGAAAATGGAATAATAATTAGTAAGAAAAAGATGGAACTATGTAAAAACTATATAAACTTTTTAGGAGTAGTACTAGGAGAAGGTAAAATTAAGTTACAACCTCATATAGCCAAAAAAGCTTTAGAAATGCCAGATAAGTTAGACAATGTTAAAGACTTACAAAAATTCCTAGGAATAGTTAATTATGCCAGAAATTTTATAAAAAATCTAGGAAAAATAGCAGGACCATTGTATTCGAAGACTGGATCTAATGGTCAAAAACACTTTAATACTGAAGACATTAAATTAGTACAAAAAATAAAAGAAAAAATAAAACACATTCCTGATTTAAACATGCCTCTCGAAACAGACTATCTAATTATAGAAACAGACGGTAGTTTTGAAGGATGGGAGCGTACTAAAAGCAAAACCCAATAAATATAGTAATAAGAATGAAGAAAAAAATATGCTTATCAAAGTGGTAAGTATAAAGAAAAAGGAAATATGAGTAGTATAGATGCGTAAATTTTAGCCGTAATATATGGATTAAATAGTTTTAGACTATATATTCTAAATAAACCGTAAATACTAGTCGAACGCATCGTGAAGCTATAGTTAAATTCTACCAAAAGATAAATGATAAAAATAGTAGTAGAAGGCGATGGTTAAATTTCTTAGATACCATTTCAATTTATAATTTAAAATTTGAGCATATAAAAGGAAAGGATAATAATTTAGCAGACCAATTAAGTAGATTAACGATTACTGCTAACTAATTTTTTATTTGAACAGCATGAGACCTTCCAGTTCTCAGACAGCAGACAAGGGAAAAGGCATAGCCTCAACCCAAGACACACATACAGACAGACAAGATAGGTAACCTTCATTTTAGACCTACATCTTTATTAGAAAAAAATACTATGGAAAGAATACAATTCGGAGCCAATAACTTAGTAGCTTACCAACCATCAAATTGGACTTTTAAAGTATTTAATATGTAATAGATAGACAACAAAGATGCTTAGTGGGTAATTTATTGATTTCGCATAATAGAAAAGACGCTAGTCATTTCGTAGCCACTATAAATGCACTTTGTCAATATTTTACGACCGAAATCTAGACAAAAAATTTAAATTTTATGTTGTAGTCCACGGTAAAACTAATGTTATTTTTCAAACACGGATAGAAGTTTTAGACTCTATAAAAGACATACGAAAACCTCTTTTCAAAGGATTTAATAATTTCAATGAAGCATTAGACTATGCTGGGGAGTATTGGGTCCAAACTACTATATCTCTCCAGCCCTCAGACAAAACCCAGACAAAATTCCTCAGTACAACGTCCAAAAAGATACAGACAAAATAATCTTTTGTGACCATTGTTCTACCATGACCGATGTAGTCAAAAGATTGAATCAGCAAAAAGAGACTTTGATTCGAGAAAAAATGAAACTCTTGGACCAAGTGAAGACATTAGAACAAAGACTACAAGCGAGAAAGTTCGAATTGGCGCGCTTCCTAGAGTTCTCCATCTCAGATAAAAATGGATGAGACGGGTGTGCATTCCCCAATGAATGCAATTAGACCCACTGTATCGGGTAAGGATACAGCTAGTCCGGTTCAAACGGTAGCCGGTAAAGACTTATCAAATCCGTTGATGGCTGTCACTTTGCCAAAAGTGAAGATGAGGGATGTTCATCTCTCCAACCGGACGAAGATTACCAAAGACACTTACGCAAGGGGGCGACTTCTACAAAGAAAAGCACACTTGCAAAAAAGAAGAAAAATGAAAAAATAGAAAATATAGTAAAAGAGACACTAGAAAAATTCTTTCAGACAAAGGAACAAGATAAACATATAGTAAAAAATTATAGTCCAGAATTATCTCCAAGACAAGGGATGTCACCGGTCCATAATTCAGATTTTGAAGGAGATGATATTAATTTCCAAGACAGTGCATTCCAAGACTCGCAAGATCCAAATGATGTAGACTCAGGCATGAGCTTTGACTCAATTGCTCTACACAATCTAGACACTTAGAACAGATAATGAAAGAAATAATAGAGCCTAACAACTACGTGAAGACATTAGCTAGAAGACAAAATCAAAAGAAAGGAAACATTTCAGGAAAAAGAACTGAAAGAGACATTTGGCAAGAAAAAGAATTGAAAAAGACATTTGGTAAGCATGGTTCAGAAGGAAGATGAAAACAATAAATATGAGACAATGACATGTGGAAAGGTTATATTTCAAGATGAGACAATTACATTGAAGAAACGAAGACTCTGGTAAACAATATCAGAAAAAGAAGACTTTGGGAAAATTGAAAGGGACGTTTCAGAAAAAATAGACTAGACTTTATTAAAGTAGCTTTAATAAAGTAGAAGTTTTATCTAGAAATGGGACAGCTCAGCAAACGGACAAAATTATAAAGTATCTTTTGAAAAGTTTCACGTGACGATGGGGCCCAAAGAGTACCCGGCTGAACTCCAAAAAGATTCTTCACAAATTTGAAGTCCGCAGTTGACGTCCGGCCAACTCCTATAAATAGGTTGTTTGAAGACGAGCCTATCATCGAGCATTAACCAAGAGCACAAGTTCAAGAAAAAAAGCATCGACCACCTTTCTCCATATTCCTTTCCCTTTCATAAATGTCCTACCTTTTTTCAACCTTTGTAATATAACTCCCCGTAAAATAGTTTAGGACTTCCAGTAATTTTCTCTTAGTGTGAAATAGTTTTCGGGTTCCCCGAAAGGAAACCTCTCTCCACCTTCAAGTCATGTAAGTCTTACCTATGTTTTCTTCGAATAATCTCCTACTATGTAAATTATTTTATGTTATGTGAATAATGTTTTAGTAATTAATTACTTTTCTTATGAATCTATTACTCTTAGTATATGGTTATTCTCTTAATTTCTTAATATATTCGATGGATTAACCTGTAAATTCCTAGGTGTTTGGAAGGCCGTTTTAATGTCCAAATGATAAGGGACTATGTTGGCCATGGTAGCCAGGGTGTGGTTAAAGAAGAAATATATTAAGAATCAAGATTAAGAGAAAGAGATGAACAGTGTAATAAGATTCATAACTCAACAGTAAAAAAAAAAACGAAAATTATAAAACTGGGAGAATAGGCAAAATCAAAACTACACTTACATGATAAGAGGAATCAAGGGTGAGTGAGTATTTATAGGATTGTTTAACATATTAGTAAAAAATCTGAATGGTAATTAACTAGAAAGAACTTAGGAACTAAAGTTCTAATAGTAATTTATGACGATAGATGGTCGGACATGAAGAAATCAATAATAGGACTAACGGAGGTAGACATGACAAATAATGGAGGAATCTTTTATATTAGCCGATTTTATAATGAATTTAGCAAAATTTGGAAAACACATAAAAATAGGAATACAGACCAAGGGATATGAAGAGATGTGTGACGGTAATAATTTACTAATATGCGTAGGATTTCTAGGAAAAATGACTAATACTAGTAATACCAAATTTAAAATTAAGGTAGAAGATGTAGTAGAAGTAATGGGAAATAGAGGAATAAGACTAATAAAACCCATCAAAATAAATCCTGAAGAATATGCAGGGATGGAATGGAATCTAGAAGATTTTAATAGGAAAAAGATTCTACGGCCAGAATCCCACTTAATGTATACTAATTCTAAGGGAGAGACATCTGTGCGTTTTACTAATTATAATTATACGCCACAAAAAGACATAGAAGAAGAAAGTACTTTAGACGAAAACGAAATTACTGAAACAACTTTATGAATATAGAATTAATGCAAGACGAGTTTGCGGTAGACATAGCTATAGAAGAAGCAAAAAGACTTCAAAAAGAAAACAAAAATATGCTTTTTAGATGCAAAGGATGTAAGTTAGAGAATTAACAATAGAAGAAGCAATAAGTCATTTCAAATTATGTGAAGCCCGAACCGATAATTGGGGATATGTAGGGCAACAGATATGTGTATGTATATATATATATATATATATATATATATATATATATATATATATATATAGAGCCAGGGGGCTGATCTTTGAATAGGAAAAAGAGTGGATCTGCAGGTCCCAAATGAATTGGCTTATTCGAAAAGGCCTAGTTCTTTGGAAGATCTATCTCTATCTATATATATATATATATATATATATATATATATATATATATATATATATACATATGTATATATATATATATATGTATATATATATAGATAGAGATAGATCTATCTATATATATATACATATATATATATGTATACATATGTATATATATGTATATATGGAAGATCTATCTCTATCTATATATATATACATATATATATATACATATATATATATATATATGTATACATATGTATATATATATATGTATACATATATATATATATATATATATATACATATATATATGTATATGTATATATATGTATATATATATATATATATATATATATATATATATATATATATATATATATATATATATATATTATATATCTTTTGGAGTTTTGGTTCATTACGCTTATTATGCACATAAGATAGTAGGTTATTGTCAGAAGTTATATACGGCCCATCTATATTTCATGGTTTTTTTGTCTCTGATGTATGTCTAAAGGTGTTCCATGGGTAGAGTTTCGGCACTCGTCATGGCCCATCGGCTTGGGACCTGACATGTTTTGGGAACTTCAAGTGAAGTCCATTAAGTTCAAGAATACTTCACTTTGTGGATATTGTTTGTTGTCACGCTTCACTACATGTCAATTCAAATTGAAGATGTTAGCACTATATTTCTTTCTTTCCTCGAAATGGTTCTTATTCTTTACTATGCATTAATAAGAAATTGTTGGCATTATTAATTTTTTGTGGGGTAATGCAAAGACAAACAATTTCCACGGGTATTTTTTTTTTCCACTTATTTCTTTTGTCTCATCTGAAAAACAAAAGTCACACATAGAAGAATTAAAACCATTTTGCGCACTTCATATACAAGCTTCTTCCTTATGAGATTAGTTGAGTTTCCTCCATACTTGTTGAGTTGAAACTTGACAACCACGCACGCACGCCGGCCTGTCCGTCCGGCTTGGCCGGGGCGTATGGTGGCGCATGCCCACTTTTTCATGTCCGTTTTCTTCTTATGTATAACTGCTCCAAAATAAATTCATGTAATTGCTCCAATAATTTTTGTAACATCTCAAAAGGCTAAATATTATAAAAAACAAGTTTAATTATGTAACAACGTGGTGGTTAACTACTGCAACAATTGAGTTTAAATACTATAAATGTTCCCAGGTAATTAAATCATCTGTATAGCAGCTACAACAGTTTGTCCTATAAAAGCAACACTTTTTGTGTAGACACTAAAAACCTTTCAGTCTCTCAAGTTTTTCATCTCTACTCTATTGTTGTGCAGCTATTTTTCCTGCAAACTCCAAATTTTTTTGCAATGAGTGCACATGTTTGAGATTGCTATGAAATTTTAGGGAGCGATTGGTCTAAAAAATTTGCACCTTAATCAGACTGAAATCATTTTAAAGATTGTGACTCACCATAATATAATTGTTTCCTCCTATATAAGAAGTTCCATTGAACAACTGAAGCAGGTGTGTCTTCGTTGTCATGCTTGCTTAGTGATGAGGGCATTTCAGGTATTTTGTGATTTTTGTGCTTTTAAAACTTATTGTGCTTGCTGCAACGTTGTATGCATCTTTTCCTTTTTGAACGATAAAATAAACAAGTTTTATCCAATTCTGTACATATGACGAAACTGGGGCCCATCCTAACGCTTGTTAACAAACAATTTGCCAGACATGCATAATACTCCACTAATAATAAGTGAGTCTCATTCAACATTTTACGCAGATAATTCTCATTTTGCAGCCACGCAGCTTCCGCACATGCACTCTTGATATGTGACGACTAAAAATTGCATAATTTCATAATTACACATAGTAAGAAAACTTCAAGTAAATTTATGATTTTCAAATTTGAAGTATATGCATACTTTTACTTTATAAAATAAGATTTCAAATAAAATATTAATTGTTGCAAATTTTTACATTATAAGTTTTGCATCTTTGAATTATTTTATCCTTTAAATTTTACTATATTTTCTCTAATCTATTAATCATATTCTATGATATAAAAATTGAAAAATAGAAACTTACACAGTATATTTTTTTGCAAAATCCTTTAAAACTTGAAAAGATTGATAAAATACTTGGATATTTGGCGCATAATTGCATGATTCAAATGTTGGCCCGTGCATACCACTAAGTATTTGTGAGTTACTTTTTGTTCTCATTTTGTTCATGTCAATATTGCAATACTTTTGGCCTTTTGTTGGTCTTTAATTTTTGTCCCTCAAGACAAAAACTTTTTGTGCCGGGCATAAATTTATATTTTCTCGTACCGCAATATCCCACTAGTTATATCCCATGTCTTAAAGAATTTAGGGAAAAACACAAAATACCCTAAAATGTAAAATATTTACTGCTCATGCCTCTCTACTAATTTTGATTCTACTCAACCGGCAAAAATATTTACCGTTTCCCCCCCCCCCGCCCAAAACGTTTTTTTCATGATACCATTGCAGTATATTTATGTATCGTGATGGTGTCATGGAGGATAAGAGAAGGACTAAGCGCCTCCTGATATCTCGTATATTTATTGTTTCACCAGACTTTCGAGCATGAGCATGCCACGTACTTCACCTACTAATGAATCGGAAGACGTCCATGAAGTTTGAAGAAGTCAAGCCAGAAAACATACAATGAAAAGGATAATTAGATCTCAGTCATAAAGGAAGGAAAACCTTGGAGACAAAGGACAAACCATTATCAATATGATTAATGATAAATATCATGTATAGAGAGTTTCGGGTGATTCCGAGACCAACAACCGAAGAAAATAAGTTTTGTCAAAATTTGAAAAAGTTGGCAGAATTTTGGATCAAATTTGGAGGGTATATCTCTAGGTATTCAGGAGTTTTAAGGTGTTTCAAAAGCCTAAAATGAAATTGTCGAGTCAATTTCCAACGCAACAAATTGTTCGTCAATACGACATCGGAATAGGGAATTATGGGCATTTTAAAACGGACATGGAGAAACCCGAACATGGGGGGAAAATTCGGAAAGTTCACAAA